>NC_068278.1:51584339-51916839 GCF_025860055.1 Xyrauchen texanus | reverse complement strand
CACTGTCAATACGCATGGCAACAAAACACATCAACTCCCATCAGAGAGAGGACAAATAACCCTTGTATGGCTTGAATAGAGAACACACAATAAGTCAGAGGATGTGGAAGGTGTTACGTAGGCCAGTCGTCATTATTAAATAACCGTCTGATTGTGGTTATTTGATCTTATCGCAGTTATTTGAGACAGCCGCATTATTGGGCATTCAAATTTTAATCACATTTTAATGCACAAATAAGGGAATTTTAAGCGAATATTCTGTATAAATGCCATGAACGGTACGTTTGTGTGTCATTCAGTTGAACTCAAGAGTCCGAGAGTCACTGAGCCGCACGCCGGACATCAACCAGCTCCTATCCTATGTGAACTCCCGTGTTGATAATGAATGCAAATCGCTCCGGTTTCAATTTAAATTATCGTGAAATAGCAAATGTTCCTGGTTCATACACGCTGTGTTAATGACACTCAGTGACAAAGAGGAGATGCACGCTTACTCTATTTCTGTGGAGTGATGAAAAGATGAAATAAAATCTCAAAGGTTTGGCTTCATGACAGATAAGGGCTTGTGGGTTTAATCAGAGAATTATTATTATTTTTTTATTATTGCATAATATAATAAAAATATAATATAAATATAATAAAATACATGTAAAACATATATTTATTTATTTTAAAAAATTATAAAATATATGAGTTCAAAAAATATGTGTAAATGTAAAATTGACCAAAAAAAATACATCTTAAATATTTAGAAATATTTGTATATTTAAAACATAATTTTTCATGTCATTCATAAGTTTTTAAAGCCTTAAAGGAAATCATAGTTTATTCCTATTTTATTTGATTAATAGATTTGAAGTTAAATATGTAAAAATGACACATAAGCACACATGCAGAAAAAAGCACACCTTAAAAATATGACAATTTATATAACAATTAATCGTTGTCATAATCGCAGTTATTTGTTTGACAATTAATCGTCAGCCAAATTTCAAGTATCGCGGCTGCCAATTGATTTCCATTAATTCGAGTAGAAGCGGTTCAGGGACACGCCAAGTTGGTCAGCTGTGTGTTAATTGTTTGACCATGGGCAACAAATCCATGCAAAAAATTACAAGATGCTGATCATAACAAGACCCAAGGCCAGAACATTTGCTTCGTGATGTCAGGGATGTAATCCAATAATTCATTCATGTGATATGGGTTCCTCCAGGGGTAGATAGTGAGTGTTCTAGTCCTCAAAACTTAGAAAAGAGGCTTGTAAAATCTATGCAAGTAAGTGCAATCCAAATGTTGTTGACATTATACTGCATTTGAGATGCACTCGATCAATGAATTGTGACGTGTGTAATGATACTCCAGCAGATATGTATGGTTTATTCTTGGCACTGGACTTATCAACAATCTACTAAAGTCGTCTTTATGGTTAGTTTATTAAAAAGGTTCTGATCTTCGTCAGACAGTTATATAATCTCAAGGGTTGCTCTTAAAGGGATAGTTCACCCCAAAATGAAAATGCAGTCATAATTGAGTAAGTTACTTAAAAATAGTAATCCAATATAAATAACTATTTCTGATTACAAGAATTTAATATGTAATGCATTACACTACTTTTTTGACCCAAAATTAATTATAGTACAATAACTAAGTATTTTGTAATTGGATTACAACCAACACTGGTTATTTCAAAACCATATGACTTTATTTATATTCTGGATTGGATTGTGCCTGGTCAAATGCCTTGCCTTTTAAGATATACTCTTTTGAGTGCATTCAATTCAATGCATACGCACTATGACTGCTTTGTAATACTCTTTTTTACAGTCAACGGCAGGCGCAGATTTTCTTTTTTGGATAAACTATCCCTTTGATTCTGAATAAACGCACTGTAAAAAGTGAACATGCATGTGTAAAGAGCTATTTTTACCCGATCTTACCCTTAAAAATGATTTTTGTTAGTGTAATCCAATGTAGCCAGGTTTATTTAGCAATGTTAAATAATTTATTTGAACTGAATAAAACCAGGTAATTAAGATGTTACCACATGAAGTACAGTTTTAGCTACACAGACCTCTCTTTGAAGCATCTGACATCAAAGTCTAGATTTTAGGATCTGGTATTGAACGTTTAGTATTCTAGATTACACATTGGGCACTTGGTCTGAATTCCAATTATGTCCTATTGAATCCATTCTTTCAATGTACTAAAATGAAAAACCCTTTATGGGAATGTGGGTATTTGACTGTTTCAGTATTAGGTACTATTTGGCTTTTGAAGGATGCTAGCCCATTGTGACACAACAATAAGAAGATCTTCTCTCCAGGAACTCAATTTGACTCTCAAAGGTTTTGAGGAACATCTGGGCTGAAGGGGTGACAGTATGTGGGCTTCCAGCAAGCTATTTGCTGCCAATTGCATTTAATGCTGGAACACTGTCCAAGGCTGGTAGGAAACAAACATGAATGGAGCTCAATTATGCAGTTACAACTCTGCTCGCCCTCCACTTTTCATTAACAGACAATGACGAGAGCGAATGACGTCCACGTCACAATAATAAAGAGCATTGTTTGAGGCTTCCAGTCTCTTCCACGCTAAAAGAAACTGTATGAATCACTGTTATAATGGACAATCGATTGTTCTTGGATACCACGATAGACTGTGCACACCTCAACATTCTATTGTGTGATATCACACACACACACACCCAGTAAAATCAGCTTTGCTCAATTTAAGGTCATTATAATTACTACACCCTAAACAATGCATAATCATTTTGGCATAAATAGATTTGAATTAAAATCAACACATTATTTGACCCATATACGAACTTCACAAGTCAAATTTAAAGGGATAGTGCAATCTACAATGAACATTCTGTAATTATTTACTCATCCTCATATAGTTCCAGATCTATGTGACTTTCTTTATTCTGTAGAACGCAAACGGAAATGTTAGAAAGAATAGCAGCCTCAGAAAATAAGATAGAATGAAAGTGAATGGTGACTGAGGCTGTCATTCTTTCTAACATCTTCTTTTGTGTTCCACAGAGGAAAGAATGTCACACTGTTTGGAACGATATGAGGGGTGAGTAAATGATGACAGAAATTATAATTTTGGGGTGAACTATAGCTTTGGTATATATGAGAATGTTTCAGAAATGTTGCCCCTAATAGTGTAGCAAAACCAACACACATACCCCTTAAAACCCCGTATGTTAACCATTTCTTCGCCTGAGTGAGCAGTCAGCTTATGAAAACACCAGTGTCCATTCTCTGATTGTTCGGTCACGCCGTAATTACTGTAATCTCCCGTATGCAGTCCACATTTATTTCATTCCAGGCAAGTTGTCACAGAAAGCCAAAACCAATAAATAAAAAAATAATAAATAAAAAAAATAATAATAAAGATAAAAAGCTGACAAAGCATTATTTTGTGATTTCAAACATCACTTTTTGCACATAAAATTCAGAGAATGTGTTTCTCTTTTACTGTTGGTGTCATTAAATAATGGTAAACATGTTGCATTGAACGTTTGGGTCAGAACGGAGAGCTTTTAATGCGCTGTTCACGTGGCAGGAGTGAAAATGTCACACTACGAAAAAAGTGCTGACAGTGCTTAAAATACATAAGAGCTCAACATCACACAAAATAAACACGAGTTTATTCAAGCATTCAATCCCGATATATAGGCTACAGATTTAAACGCGTTAAGGGTCCGTTCACAACAAACACGTCATTGCGTCTAAACAAGCTAGACCGAGCACAACTTTCTAACTTGACAAGGCGTTTAAAAGCGCTGTTCTGCGCGAGACGCGGCGCAAAAGTCAAAGACGTGTGTCTAGCGCATGTTTATGAAGGAAAACAATAGAAATCGGCGCTGAAGGATTATTATTATTATCATTTATTTATTTTTTTGCACGGTGAGCTGAGAACAGAGAACAGAGATCCGTGTTATTTAAACCGCATTGCGTTTTTTTTTTAGCTACTTATCTTCTCTAAAATGAAACAAGCTGCCTCTGGGAAGAAATCTGAATTGATGGAATCTTCTTCAGTTTGCGTTATAAACTTTAACAGTTCAAGGCAACAGTTGGAGCTCCGCCGACTGACTTAGTAATAATGATGGTATCAAATATCATTTCCTCTCCCCTCGCTTTCACAACAAACAGCATATTTAAAAACACAACATTCGTTCCATGGCATTGTGACGTCCATTTAAAATGTAACGGAATGTTGCGATAATAGAACGTTGAAAAAATGTAGCTGTATTTATATTGGAGGCGGCGAACTTACCTTTGGTGAGTCAGTGCGTAACACACACGGGCTGTCAGCGCGTCCAAAACGCATGAAAACACAGCGCGTCGTCTTATAACGGCATCATTTCGAAACGTGAACAAGAAATCCCAAAATGTCTCAAAGAAAGACTCTCAGTTCTCTTTGTTTTCACCCATGCTTTTTTCTTTGACGGCTGGAAGAGCGAGCGATACGATGGTCGGTGTCGGTTTACGCAGCGGAACTCTCTCCGTTCACTCCCTTTGTAGTAGTTCTTAAGAGGGAGGGTGCATTATACCAGTCCCGATCCACTTCTTCAAAGCGGTTCCTCTCCGTTTCATCAACTCGAACCCGCCGCCCTTGTTAAAGTAAACCCCTCTGATTCATCAGCTAGACACAAAGGTGGCTCTAGCGTAAAGGAAGCACAGCTCCAGTATACGCCACACACATATACTGCATTGGAGGATATACTGCCTCCTGATGGGTATCGGTAAGCGATGAGGCGGACCGGTGGCTTACAAAAGCAGTACAAACAGGTCTCCGCCCAAACCTCCCCTGTCCTGTACCAGGAACGAGGAGAATAGAATATCATCATTCATTCAGATGGAAGTAGATTATGTGTTATTGTCTCAAGTGCTTGTTTTAATATTGTACTACATCATAGTATTCATATTTTGGTAACACTTTACATTACAGTATCCACATTACATAATGTATATTATATGTAAATGTAAATAATTACATAGGAAACAATATAAATGTGCAGTTACAAACAGCGGCAACAAATAAACTGCATATAGTGTAAAATAAGCACTGTATAGGCTGACCCCTTTTTAATCTGACAGACAGACAGATAGATAGATAGACAGACAGACAGACAGACAGACAGATAAATAGACAGACAGATAGATAGATAGATAGATAGATAGATAGATAGATAGATAGATAGATAGATAGATAGATAGATAGACAGACAGATAGGCAGGCAGACAGACAGACAGATAGATAGATAGACAGATAAATAGATATACAGACAGACAGATAAATAGACAGACAGACAGACAGATAGAATACCACATTTTAATATCAGATATGTTTTGGGATGTGATTGAAAGATTACAGTTGGCCTGAAGCAGCAGGAAGCCAAACAACAACCCTCAGATAATCCCGTATATTCTCATTTTAGTGGATTCAAATGAATTACAACCGGTCTCTGCATTCTCACATTTGAATTAATCTGTCTGTCTGCAACCTCATCTTAAAACACTCTACTGTACTATGTAATATACAGTATACTGTACTTGGAGATAAGCATATAGTCTTTGCCATTCTAAGGATATTAATTCACAGTCTTTAAAAAAGAACCTACAGTATACTGTAATATTTAAAAAATCACAAAGAAAGAAATACGTCAGACAGAAATCCTGAATGTTTTCTTTTGTATATTTTAAATTCAAACAATAATATGGATGTTTGGTTAATGTATCCTTTTGTGTTGTTGTCTCATATCTAGAAATGTCTTTTTGTTCACTGTTGCAGCTGGAAAAGCACATAACCAGTTAAATATTTGGTAACACTTTACCACAATTTCCATTTGTTGAGATTAGTTAACATGAACTAACAATGAATAACACTTTTACAGCATTTATCAATCTTTTTAATGTTAATTTTAACAAATAGTAATACATCTTTGAAATCAGGTGTTGTATATGTTAGTTAATGCACTATGAACTACCATGAACTAAGAATGAACAATAGTTTTTTTTATTAACTAACATTGACGAAGATTAATAAATGCTGCAACAAAACATTTTGTTCTTTGTTATTTCATGATATTTAATGCATTTACTTATATTTAATCAACTTATTAATTATTATCATGTAAACACCCAGATGTAAATAAAGCTTCCCGCATAATTTGTTTTCTTAAAGACATGCGCATAAATTACAATGGAAACACATTTACCAAATATATTCCTACAGAATTTTATACAGAAAAATATATGCGCATTAAAAAAGTCATGTGACTTTGCCTCAACAAGCCGTGTGAATACATAATTCATTTAGAGAATATCATTAATATTAAAGCAGGAAATCTGAAATGTTGCTGTGGTTATTCTGAAATGCCGGAGCCATCATAATATTTGGCTATTACATTCCAGAACTGTCTGACATGCTTTCATTCCCATTCATAAGGCATCTGCCTCGGAACGCTTGCAGAAATAAAGTTTGTCAGAGTGTTATATCTGCACACTCCAAACCGTAAGTCATTTATTACATTGAACAAACAAGTTCCAGTGGCTACAACTTTTGTTTTCCTATCTACTATTTTGCGGCAAATTCCCCAGAAGTGACGAATTGGTTCTCTTAAACCAGTGAGAAAAATGTTGCTTTTTGCAATAGTTTTTGCTATATTCTTATTTTTCCGCATAAACTAAAACGGCACATTCGATGGAAACATAGCTGCAGTAGGCCTGTCTAGAAATGTTTTCGATATTGAGTTTAGCTGTGTAGAATGAGCCTTTTATACTTCTCATTCTAAGCATGTACAACTCCAGTTGTATCACTGTTGTGTAGTGCTTCCCCTGTGTAATCATAATAGAAATCTTCATTATATTTGTGAGTGACACAGGCTACTTAAATAAAAGCATCCTGCCCCAAAGGCCCATCTGATTCAGGCATAAAAGCCTTGAGTGCTGCCTTTGGAATGGAGGAGGCATAGATATAATTTAAAATCTGTTTGGATGAAGATTTACTCTGGGAGGCGAAGCGAATGGATAATGGACAACAGTCAACGGAAGGGCCCAGGAGACCACACAGAAAAACATCTCTTAAACCCTTCAAATTATATTGAAAACAATCTCCATCCATGGAACAGAGTGAAAATGTGAAATGCTGTATGCAATTGCCCCTGCATACGCAGCGTATTTAAAAGTAAATTTGACTAGATAAGAAGGTTTCAATTAGATTTTCTGCACTAGGGACCAAAAATTAGCATTTTTCATTTTGGTTTGTTCTGAACAGAAACAGTATGTTTTTGTTTTGGTTCAGTGTTCACTGAAGTAAATATAGCAGAAAAGACTGAGCTCTTTCTACATTGAATAAGTTTAAGTGTGAACTTGAAAATATTAAGTAAATTCTACAGTTGTACTCAAACATGTAAAAATGAATGCTCTAGCATAGGGGCTGCAAGGTATCGTGGCCCATCAACTTTGAAAACAAATCTTTATATATGCTTAAATATGTGTCCCCCAGAGCTTACAAACACCCCTCAACCGTGCCCTCTGACTATGAGGGCCCCAAGCCCTATTATAGGACCCTTTTTACTTCCTGTTTCAAATTACATATTTTTGAGCAACTCTTTAACCTTATAATGCTGCATGTATCATATTTGATACATGACTATCTAAAGCCTCTACATAATCATCACACTGAGTATGAGGTGTCTACTGTCTCCTGGTGAAAGTTTTCATGCTCTTACATTTATGCATTTGGCAGACGCTTTTATACAAAGCAACTTACAGAGCCCCTATTACAGGGACAATCCCCCCGGAGCAACCGAGAGTTAAGTGCCTT
This sequence comes from Xyrauchen texanus, assembly GCF_025860055.1. Classification (NCBI taxonomy): domain Eukaryota; kingdom Metazoa; phylum Chordata; class Actinopteri; order Cypriniformes; family Catostomidae; genus Xyrauchen; species Xyrauchen texanus. The sequence goes on along the minus strand of NC_068278.1, from coordinate 51,908,994 downwards.
GCTCAAGGACACAATGGTGGGGATCGAACCAGCGACCTTCTGATTACCAGATTACCAGTTATGTGGTTTAGACCACTACACCGCCACCACTCCAACCTACTCTGCTCCACTCTACACCACTCTGCTCTTCTTATATATATATATAATTTATTTATTTGTTTATTTTTAACAGAAATAACTCTGGAACAATTGAAAGGGACTTTGTTTCCGGTTTTGTTCTGCAAAAACATTTGTTTGTTTTCGTTCCGTGGATGGTTTTCAGTCTCTGTTCTGCAACATAAGATGTTTTAATAGATTATCTGCAGGGAATATTGGGCATTTGTGTTGGTGATCACATATTTAATGGTACTAAACACTGCTGTTATGATTACAGTAGGCAATTGTTCTGACTACAATTAATTCCAGTTCAAAGAAATTATTAATAAACCGAAAATGTATGTACACTTGCAATTACCTTTTAAAAATAAACAGCTTAAGCAGGATTAGTGCAATGTTGCGGCTTCATATGCAAAATCATTAAATCAGTGACTTACAGTAGGCCACGTTCCCACAGTGCTTGGGACTGGCAACCATATTTACAAACAGGTGTGACTCACGAACAGCTTACAAGAACACTTCAGTTTCTAAATGAACAAATAACTAAAGTTAAGCCCTTTTTAACTTTTGAAAGCTGAATAGAATGACACATGTAACCACAGTGACAGCGATTACAGTAAATATTACAAATGGCAACTTCCATAAAACCGGAAAGTAATTTCACAGATGACATGCCTTTATTTAATAAACAGAGTCTGATCTCATGAAAATGACATGACTGTGGTGACATTTCCACTTAGTGGCACTAAAAGAGAGTTACATTTTCTCCCAAACAGATGAGGTTTCTAGTTTTAAATAAATAAAACCTACCACCCTACCCTAAATCTTACCGATAGATTTGAAAGCGTATTTAGCTCTCTATAACAGAACTGACAACTATATTCTGCTGCTGTGTTAACTTACCTCAAAGCATTACATTGTGTTTTTAAACTCTAGCTATTATCACTATAAAGTATTTACTGGTAAGCCTGGCTAGGTTTTATTAATTTTAAGGTTCTGCCCTTGAAAGAAGTAAGGATTACCAGGGATTATATTCAATTCAGATCAACATTAGGATGAGGTGAGTGTTATTCAAGCAAGCAGAACCTTGAGGAAAAAAAACATCTTTCAGCAATCTGAAATGCAGAATAACTTTTTGTGAGATCTAACTTTGTCTCTGGTCGCAGTTTCTGCTTCAGCAAGGCTTTATTAGTCATGTGGAACAGGAGCAGGGTGGAATATGGCACAGAAAGCTGACAAATGAGGAAACTAGGCCAGGACAGAGAGGTAAGGTGTACACTCATTACGATGGGGTCCAGAGGTCCAATCTCAAAAGAGATAGCTCTAGTTATATTACTATGGCCGATATGCTCTAATTTAGTTCTAAAACACAGTGCTGAAAGCGTGCACAGTCATGAATCAAGAAATTATGACTTCAAAAATCAAGCTTATTTTTACTCATTATTTTGGTGTGTTTAAAGCCATATCACCCTGTAGCTCTTGCCTGGTTGCCCACTAAAGCTAAGCAGGGCCAGTACTTGGATGGGAGACCTCTTGGGGAAAACCAAGGTTGCTGCTGCAAGTGGTATTAGGCGGGGGTACTCACCCTACGGTCTGTGTGGGTCCTAATGCCCCAGTATAGTGACGGGGACACTATACTGTAAAAAAGGCACTGTCCTTTGGATGAGATGTTAAACTGAGGTCCTGACTCTCTGTGGTCATTAAAAATCCCACTTCTCGTAAAGAGTAGGGGTGTAACCCTGGTGTCCTGGCCAAATTCCCCCCATTGACCCCTATCTATCATGGCCTTGTATTAATCTCCATCCCTGAATTGACTACATAACTCTACTCTCTCCTCTCCACCAATAGCTGGTGGGTGTTCTGGTGCACTATGGCTGCTGTTGCATCATCCAGGTGGATGCTGAACACTGGTGGTGGTTGAGGAGATTCCCCCTATACTATGTAAAGTGCTTTGAGTGCCTAGAAAAGTGCTATATAAATGTAAGGAATTATTATTATTATTAAAGGTAAAATGTGTAATTTCTGCACCACTATAAAAAACATTTTTTTATTTTTTTTAAATGATTTCCCAAACATTCCTCCGATCTGCCACTGGCTGAAAAAACAAAAAGCACCGCCCTGAACTCACAACATTGTTTAAGCCAATGTTGCTATGTCAGGCTGCTCAAACAAACCGAGCAATGTTTTCATAGCACCACAGTTTTTCCACTATTTGGGTACATCCGTCCAGATATTCTTACTAATAGTTGTTTCAGCACATTTAGATGAGATAAGGGAAAGTATTTAAAAAAATAAATAAAAATAACCTTTAAAAAGGTGCATATGCGATTCAGTGCTGCAATCTGTGTAGTCATATCTCATTATGGAAACATTTCTTTAGCTACATATTTCCCATGTGTCATCAACATGTCTATAATCTTGTTTTAAAGGATTCTGTAAAGCTTTAATTATCTTTGAATGTTATATGTATTGAAATGATGCAGAATACAGAAATAACTAGAACAATAATATGGTCAGAGATTTTACATGGCAATACTGTATGAATTTCCAATTTAACATACTATCATACATAATGCACACAAACACACACATAGCAGTATGCAATCTACTTGACACAATATAACAAAAGTCATAAATAAAACAAAACAGACAAATTAACCATGATGTAAGTCTAGTACTAAAACTAAATACGTTTTATATACGTTTTCTTATAAAAAAAACCACCAACATAATCACATGAAAATTCACAACAGTCAAAGACTTCCAAAGACAACTTAGGCTTTTACGGAATGATTTATGATGGTGCATAGGAAAATGAGACTGTGTGGACTTTTAACTTTCCCAACTTAAAGGGAAAGTTCACCTGAAAAAAATAAATAAAAAAAATGTATTCTGTCATAATTTACTAACCCTTATGTTGTTTTAAATCCATACATTTTAAAATCTTTCATCCATGAAAAACAAATGTAAATGTTGGGTAGAATGACAGCCACCATTCACTTCCATTGCATGGAAAAAAGATGCAATGAAACTGCACGAGGCTGTCAGTCCTTAACCTTCTGCCAAACATCTAATTTTGTGTTCCATAAAATACATTTTCATTTTTGGGTGAACTATCCTTTTATGGCTTAACTTTGTCCCAACGGCTATATAAATCTATAGTGACTAGAGCATTTCAACAGCAGTCTGACTCCCAGGAGTGATGTGGATAGGTTAGTCGTTCCTGTCGTGTAACACTATTTACCTGCATCTGAAAGAGAAATGCTGCCAGGTTCAGCCACAGTTCAGGGAGAGAGCCAGTATGCTCAGTTCTGGATGACAGGCCTGGAATTGACTTGCACAAGCACACAGCAGGCAGATGATAGAAGAAGAATTTCAAGCCTCACTACAAGCTAATGTAGAGCAATTAAAAGGAAAACAACAAGAAAATAAGTAACAATGCCAAGGGCTGCAGAATGAGGAGAAACACAATCACAATGGTGACTGAGGCTACATTCTATCTAACTCCTTTTGTGTTTTAAGGAAGAAAGAAAGTAATACAGGTTTGGAACAACATGAGGGTGAGAAAATGATGACAGAATTTTCCTTTTTGGGTGAACTATCACTTTATGATACTGAGGGGCTACTGCAGACTCCTGGCACCTTACTGATGCAGAGATACACTTTCAAAGAGAATGAATGTTGATGAGAACTCGTTTTAGTCATCGGTTTTAGGTAAACAGACAGTTTTTGGCACAGCATGTAGGGGCCTAATTAAGCCCTGCTTATTCACACAGATCTTTGGCTAATGCTGAAATCACCAAGCCACTCGGATTGAATACAAAGCACGTGTGTAGGAGAATGTTGCAGAGAGAATTTAGCTATTACTAACGCCTTGTCTAAAAGCTGGGAGGTTTCACAGGATACTGGGATGGACTTAGACAGCTGTGGTAATTCCTTCTGCTTGGCATCAACTTGCTGCCAAAGTGGTGATGAATTCATTGAATGCTTGAATAAGTTCAGATATGAAAGGATTAGTCTGAGATGTTCTGGCAATTTTTTCTGCACCCTGGAAACCAAAAACGAGCTCAGATCATTCAGTTCGCATGGAGCTCTGCCCAACTTTTGAAGATTTATGCACAAAGTGCATTGGCACCATGTCGTTCCCAATCTCGGGACAGAGAGTGCTGTTAGGGCTTTCCAAGAAAGTACAAATTGGCAGTGGTTCTCTCCATATCAAAGATAAACCAGAGACTCTAAAGATATGGTGGTCCAGAAGGGTAATTCAAAATGAAGGGCCATGGCATCGTTGCACCGTAATACTGCTATGCAAAAAAATGATTGATTAATGTCTTGTTTTCCAGTAATATCTAAATATCCATAAAAGATAAATTTACTTGAGAAGCAAAATGACAAGGTAAAATAAATGTTTATGTTCAGTTACTGATGCCACTGTAAAAACGCGCTATTCTCAGTCAGTCATAATTAATTTATTCTATGAGTGAAAGATACCAATTACAAGGGATTATTGAGAGGAAGTCATATTAATAGAGAAAGTAACCAGTTCGGATAAAAACGTCAGCCAAATTAATAAATGTAAAATGTAAATGTAGAGTAATATTTGGCTGGTTATGTGATCTCAAAATGGCTGTGCTAATGATATGTACAATAAAGACACTATTCATCTCATTTGGGTGTACATCATTTTAAAAATACTGTACTACTATTACTATTGCTTTCTTTTTAAAAGTTTAGCAATTAGCAAAAAATTATTGAGCACATGGACCATTAGTCTTTTTTTCAGGGAAATCCAACCAAAGTTGGGGAAAAATTGCAAATACTGTATTTTTAAAAAATATTTGAATGTCCTGAAAACAAGACTTACTGTAACATCTTATGTTAATTTTCTTCTCAATTAAATGTACCTTGTTTTAAGGATGTCTATACTAGAAAACAAGATAAAAAATACTGGGTAAGCAGTGCATTCAGAGTGCATTACTAAAGCTCAAAGACCCTCAGACACTTTTACCAAATGTGAGCCAACTATGGAAACAGAAGGGAAAGGTGCTGGGAAAAGGGTTAGGGCTGAATTCTCATTCACAACAACACCTTGTTCTCATTTGAGTTAACACCTTTTAAACACCTGAAACGAAGCAGATGAATTTTTCACTGAATGCGAAAACTAAGTGCCATTAGGATAGAATATCCCAAGATGGTATGTCAAAACATCAGATTTTTTTATTTCCTTGTTTTCCTCTTTTTCTGTTTTCCCATGATTTGTTATGTGTTATGGGAGCAAAAAAAAAAAAAAAAAAAAAACAAACAAACTTGATTGATTGCAAACCTTCTACATTTGTGAGATGCAGTCATTTCTTAAACTACTGCTACAATCTTGGCTTTTAAAGGTGAAGAGTGTAATTCCAGTGATATTAGCGTCAAACAGAATTTCAATAAGTAATGACTGTTATCAAACATATTTCCCAAAATCTCCCCCGCCTTCCATTGCTAAGAGAAACAGAGAACCCCCCTTATACCATCACCAATACTTACACCATTGGTTGAAACAATAGCTGCTTTTCCACTATCGGGCCAGTGCGAGCCAAGGTTATCAGTTAGGCTATAGCCTCATACATTGAGCCACGAGACCAAAATTGATCTGCATTCCCACTATCCGGCCAGCAGCCTTGCAGCGTTGCCCTAAAATCTAAATAGGTATAAATGCAGGCCAGATATCTCTAAATGGGGGGGGGTCATCACTTCCACCCACAGTTAGGGAAAGTGTTAGGTTAGGGGCTCCCTATATCATTGTGTTAGTTGCCCTTATTGGAGCTCTGCCTGCAGCTATAGCCTTCTCCAAAATCCCACCCTTAATATGCCACCCTTTTGCTAATGCCACACCCCCCATCCATTTCACAAGCAAGAAGGAAAATTAAGCTTAAGTATCAGACTCTGGAGACTAGCTAGCCCAACTAGCTAATAGATTTGTACTGTGCCTGCAATTTGTTGTGCGCTGGATCCACAACTTGCCAAGTTAAGCAACAATATACTTAATCAAGTCTTCGTTTCGGCTGACGATGTCGATCTGACTTTGCACATTTTCATCAGCCCAAATGTCCAGAATTCTCCATTCACCGTTGATCTGTTGAGGTAAGCTGGTAGCTAGATATAAAAAATTGGGTAAGGAGTATTTAGGTGCTGAAACCTCTGACCTGACTCAGCTAGACTCTGCCTTGGACACTGACACCGCCTCAATCCCCAGTTGGCCTTCTTTGGCCCAAGGGAAATCGGCAGACCAGGGCACTTGGTCGTTGGCCCCGAGTAGGCACGATGAAGCCTGGGAAGCTGGAAACACAACTGGGCCTTCCTTTATCAAATACAGTACATCATTTGAAAGTATGTGATTTCTGACACAGGGCATGTTTTAAAAAAGGTTTCCCTTACAATTCTCTCATCTGCCCCATGTCAGACAAAAAGATTGTTCTTAAACACATGCCATTGGTCAAACCAACATCAGTATGTTATGGCGGTTGGGTTGTTCAAACAAACAGCAATGTTTTGATAGTGCCACAGGGCCTAATCTTATTCTTTTTGGGGAAATCAACCTACAAATGGTTAAGTCTCTGTAATTTAAAACTAATCTCAGATCAACAGAAAATGCCAACTTGTTTTAGCTTTGTTTTACCGTTAGGGGACATATCTGTTTCTTGTTCTGGTTATTAGACTATTTAAGAAGTCCTAAGGGAAATTTTAAACCCCAACAGGCTTTGTAATGTTACTGTGAAATAGATATGTGACTCAAAACTCTCTCCTGTCATCTAGACATAGAGCACCTGTGAATAGGTCAGCTGCCAGCCACATGAGGCATACAGGGAGAATATATGAAGAGATGTAACAAGGAGATAAATAAAACTCTTATTTATTTATTTAGTTCCTTCCTGCCCTTTCTCATTAACCCTGCAAGACATCTTGATGAATGGCCCGTAATGTTTCACAGGTGTCCAATTTACTCTGTTTTTGCTGCAGCATTTTGAAGTGCCATTTTGGATTAGTTCATCACTCATTTATGCACCAAAACACCCGACTCACACTTTGTCAGCCCATCAGCATTTGCAATTAATAAAACAAGAAAGAAATATTACATCTACATTTCGGATTTACAATTAACAGTTATAAGGCTGTCAACGAACCATATAAGAAGTCATGAGCAGTGAAATGGAATTGTGAAGTTTTCGAGTTGTGTACAGATATATCTCCCTGCTTGTGTGTGTAAATTGTTATCGCAACATTGACTGTTTGACTGGAAGCCAGGTCTCCTAAAATGATTAGCTGTCACTTGTCGTTACATAACAAGTGAAGTGTAGTGATTTCTTTCATGCGGATATGCAGGAAGGGGGCTGAAGTATCTGAGACGCCGGTGATATTTTTCAGCATTGGCAGAAAGTACCCAAACTCATTTACATCAGAAAAAGCTTTAAAACATGTCGGAAGGAGATGAGTTACACACTGCTCTGTGACTACAGCAGGAAATTACAAGCTGGCACTACAAGATTTCATGTGACCGCCACGTCCTGTGGATGTTAAAAATCGCAGTTCATTTTATAGCCACTTTCACGGCTGAGAATTTTAAATAAACTTGAAATACACAGCTGGGTGGCTATATTCTCTGTTGTAAAGGCCAGCATATGTTTTGTTTTAGATGCTGGCATGGCGGTGGAGTCCCTACGAGGCTTCTTAATGGGTTACATTATTGACATTTAATACTTTTTTAAAGTGACTTACACTGATGGCGTTCAAAACCCATTGACTTTCTTCCATGGAGCACAAAAAGAGAGCTAGGCAGAATTAGGGCTGGACGATATGACGATATATATCGTGGCGATGGTATAAAGGGTAAATCGATATAGAATTTGCTATATTGTGTACATCGCGATATGTACATATCCATGTCCTGTGCACGGAGCCAGCTGGTATGTGATAGCTGTAAAGTATGTGTAAACCTCACTCCCCTGGCCTCAAGAGGCGCATTAGCGACTGACGCTAGAGCCTGTAGCCTTTAGCCTCATGGATTGAGCGCCACCTCCCATGCTGACTGATGCTGGTTCGAATCACACTCGGAATGGGTCAGGCAGGACCAGCTACATATCATTGGGCAGGGCTTCACGTGAGACTGAGAGAACTGAAGAGACACGGACAGGTTTTTTATCGACAGGGTGTTAAATTCAATGACATTCATCTTGCGTTTGCCGCTTCATCTCTGGAGCATGCAAATGCACACCAGTAGTCCAGCAGGCTTCCTATTATTTGAGCTCAAGAGAAAGAAGAGCGCAGAACGGGAACACTCACCCCACTCAAAATCGAAACAAAGGCCACAAAACTTACTTGACCCATTTGAATTCTAAAGTTCTTACCTTGAAGCGCTATGGAGGAAGTCAAACATCTCATACGCCTAGACAGCCCTAACAGATACAACACTGTTTCATGCACCAACATAAAGTTTTTTAACTACAAGTCATCACCTTTACAAAAATTATTTTCAAATTATGTTTGATATAAGGTAACAAACCAGCCATGTTTGCCTTGAGATATTCATACTCTACAGTATATTCTCTTTAGAGATTACCTAAATAATTAAAAGGCTTTGAGTGTTTATTTTCATTGTATATATTTTTTTTTTTTTACTTACAACATGTATTATTTTCTGTGTTGCATGTTGAGTTACTTGAGGAAAGTTAATAATAATAATAATAATACTGGTCAACAACATATCTGAATGAAATATGGCATAATGTAAAATTAAGCATTATGGTATGGTTGATTTAAACCAAGTAGTGTTTTTCCTTTCTTTTTCATTTAGAAAGTATTTAATGACTGGATAATCCAAAAATAGACATTACAATACGGTTACTTACTATATAATGTCCAAATCATGGAGTGGTTGTGGCATAGTGGACTAAAGCACATAACTGGTAATCAGAAATTAAGCCACCAACATTGTGTCCTTGAGTAAGGCACTTAACTCCAGGTTGCTCCGGGGGGATTGTCCCTGTAATAAGTGCTCTGTAAGTCGCTTTGGATAAAAGCGTCTCCCAAATGCATAAATGTAAATGTAAATATAAACCAATTTTAATACATTTTTCTATATCTTACTATATCATGAGATATTTCGTTACCGTGATATAAAATGATCAATATAGTGATTTAAGATTTTGGTCATATCGTCCACCCCTTGGCAGAATGTAAGGGGCGGACTGCCTCAATCACATTTCACTTTCTTTGTATGGAACAAAGATGCAATGAAAGTGAATGGCTGCCAGTTTGGGCAGGGAACAATATGAGGGTGATGACAACAGAACAACAAAAGTGTGTCTTGGGCAACAGAAAGGAGGCTGAGTAATCACATTACAGCAGACACATTATGAAAATGCACTGATTTTGATTCAATTATCTTATTTTGAACAGTGGGTGAGGAGGCTATTTACAAAGTGCTTGTTGTCAGGTGAAAAAGGTGACTGTGCAAAACATTATCTTCAACATCTCAGACATCTAAACTGAAGAACAGCTATTTATAAAGCTAATTTTTAATCTACACCTCTATTTCTGCAGATAAAAAGTGTTTGCTTTGTCTTCACTAAGGGTTCTCGAAAAAATGGCATATGCTCTGGATTTTGCACATACGCACTATATATGCATTTATCAGATCTAACTTTAGAGCTGAGAGTACTTGGTTCATATCAGCTTAGTAAATAAAGCTGTGCTGTGCAATGAAGCCAGACATCTGGTACATTTTGCAGTGGGGAACACCGGGTAGCACAACTATGAGCTTTGGCATAATTGAGATGTCTGAGCAAGCTGACGTTTTGATCTTCTCAAGAAAATGAAAAAAAAAAAAGATTTTATTTTACAGGTGAAATTCCATCTCTGTCCTGACATCAATGGTCATCTCCACCTTAAAACATGGGGAGACTTCTTGAATAAGAACATTTCCTCTTTGAACTTTTATTGAAGTTTTAATAGAACTTACAGGCTTAGCTGAATTCTAATGGAATGTGTTATCATCAGAGTGCTCTGTGATGTGAGGCAACTGTAAGTGTGTGTGCTCATTAAAGTGAGCAGACAGCCAGAGACAGGCTGGCTAGGGAGGAACAGAGAGGCTGGTATAGTCCCCTGAGTCTACCCAACATGCCTCCCTCAGCACTTTTCGCTGTGCTGCACAATGAAGCAGCCAGAGGGGATTCAACCCAGTAACTCTCGAACACAGTCCAACTGTGCTCACAACTTTCCCAGTTACGTCCCACAAGACATTAGCATAACGGCATATTGCGATAATGTGGCTTCAGCAAAGTGTTGGCCTTGGTTGTGTTTCGTAAACATGAATTCTCAGTTGCGCGTATCTGTGCTCCGTCTCATCATCCTCTGTGATGAGCGGATGATCCATCCCGTGAGACCATATCTGAGCTGTTGTGAAGACTGAAAAATGACATGCTGAGGATTTATGTTTTTATCTGCAAATGACTGACTGCTCCATTGTGCAATATTTAAAACCCTCCCTTCATATTTAAATCTAATTAAACATTATCAGATAGAATTAACATGCATTCATCAATTTGTAATTGTGTACATTAATTCTAAATACACTCTTTCCCCTCTGAGCCAAGTAATTCTAAACTATCTTATTAGAATTGTGCCAGCTCAGCTGAAAAGATTGGCTTAAAAAAAACCACATTTTTCATGCTGGTTCAAGATCGTTTATACTGGTTAGTGCTAGTTTGGCGCTGGTCTAGGTGGTAGACCAACATAGCTATCACCAGCAAAAATGTCTTTCTGATGAAGCTCGTTGACCAAGGAAGGCTTGCTGGTTAAGATAGTAAAAAGAATATTCTGGATTCAATACAAGTTAAGCTCATTTGACAGCATGTGTGGCATAATTTTGATTACCACAAAAATAATGTCGACTCATCCCTCCTTTTCTATAAAAAAGCAACAACCGATGATGCAGCGAGGCACTATAAATGGAAGTAGATGGGGACGATTTTTTAGAGGGCTAAAGGCAGAAATGTGTTTTTGTTTTTTAAGATAAATCTAAATAATTTTTGGGGTAATTTACATTATTCCACAAATGCTGTCTGTCGATTAGCTTAACTAGTATTGAACCCGGAATATTCCTTTAAATGGATGTATATATAGTTTTTGGTTTCGTTTTCTAATTTTTATTGTTGTTTTTTTTTTTTTATTGTATTCATATGTTCTTAGTAAATGGCATTTGTTTTTACATCCTGTGTTTTAATGTTTCAAATTAAAATTTAAAAATGACTTATATAATGTTTTGCCAAAACTGACAAAATTCTGTCTTCATATGTGCTTTGAGTGGTATATCTGGATATTTGTTTTGTTTATATCACATACTGTAAATCTAACTATTCCCACCTTCCCAAAAAACTCTGAAAAAAAGAATAAAATGCCTAGTGCTGTCCTTTGATAAAGTCTTCATAAATGTCATCCTTTTGTAGTATCATTCTCAAATTTATATCAGGACATGGTCAGACTAAGAGGCTTCGGCTCTGAGGTGTTTTTTATGTCATTTCCTGCCCTCTTTCATAGATTATTTTATTGGAATATTTTATATATAAAATAAAAACTCTAGTTACTTTATAATATATTTGAGCTTCTCCAGTTTTTAAGGAAACATAATAAACAATTTGATTAAAAAAATTGGACTGTCTATAGCTTAGTATTATTGAAAATTTCACAACTTAGTACCACTTTTCACACAGGTTGCCATCAATTTTTAGGAAAACTATTTGCTCTAGATTATTATTATTTTTTTTTTTGCATGTTTATTAGATTCTGCTAGATACAAATCAAAAAGGGAAATGGAAAAGGCACACAGCAGTCACACACGGGTCTCAGGAGGTTAAGCCAACTGATCTCATGTGCTCAGAGGAAAACAATGCAAGCCAATGTGCTTCAAGGATGCCAACAGATGCCAGTCTACATTCATAGTCATCAGCTGTTTAATACATACATGCCCCTGCACAAAAGAGCAATTCATATTGGATAAAAGCCCTGGGCTTTGATAACCCCACCGCACCCTTGGCAATACAGGCAATTCTCACCATTGCCCTTTCATATCAATACCAGTCTGTTGTTGTGCAGTTGGGGTCTGTTGAAATCCATCGGTATGCACACAGTCCGAAAGGGCAAATTCGTCATCGGTGGAAAGTTCAGCCAGTATTCTTTTATTTCCACTAAATGCTCATTGGCATGAACAACATTTCAGCCATCTAGTGTCCTTAAACATCTTTCAGAGAACTCATGGTTTCTGAGGAAAACTATGGGATGAGACGCAAACACTTATTTTAATTTCATCATGCGCTGTGCTTCTTAAAGATAATTGTAATTTTGTTAATACTCCTACATGTCGTTTTCAGCTTTAGATTTGTGCTTTCTTTACACGTCCACCACGGTCAGAGAAATCTCTGCAGACCTGTTGGAATTAAAAGAGTAGTTAATATTCATATAGCAGCATGGAACTCTTTCTTCAAAGAGCAGGAAAAATTACCAGATAAGAGTCTCTTGTTGGATTAGAAATGTAGGCTGTCAGCTTTTTACAGTATGTAAGTGTTTGAGTCTGGCATAACGTGATTTAATCAAGTAAGACATGTTCCTGGATCCACATCTTTTGTTGTGGACGGTATATTTGGTCTGTTGTTTTCATATCAAACACAGGCCAAACCCCAACACTAGTTGTTATTCACTCTCAAATCAAATTAATTAATAAATAAAGCGCTGAAATCAAATATGGCATCTCAACGAAAACATCAAAACTCATTGGTTCTTGCTAAATTTAAGCCGTTATTCACTGTCAAACCAAATCAAATCATTAATAAAGAGTAACAATCAAAAATGGCGGCTATGTTTATGATGTTAAAGGGATAGTTCACCCATAAATGAAAATCCTCTCATTATTTACTCACCCTCATGCCATGATGTGTATGACTTTCTTTCTTCTGCAGACACAAACAAAGATTTTTAGAAGAATATCTCAGCTCTGTAGGTCCATACAATGCAAGTGAATGGTGGCCAGATCTTAGAAGGTCCAAAAGCACATAAAGGCAGCATAAAAGTAATCCACGCAACTCCATTGGTTAAATTCATAAGCGTCAGAAGCGGTCGGATAGGTGTGGATAGGTTACTATAAATCTCCATTTTCACTTTCACATTCTTCTTTTGTTTTTGGTGATTCGCATTCTTTGTGTAAATCGTCACTTACTGTGCAGGGAGGAGCATTTATAGTACAAAATGAAAGAAAGGAGAAAGAAAGTCATACAGAGCTGGTATGGCCTGAGCGTGAGTAAATGATGAGAGCACTTCGATTTTTGGGGGAACTATCCTTTTAAACTCATTTACATTTACATTTATGCATTTGGCAGACGCTTTTATCCAAAGCGACTTACAGAGCACTTATTACAGGGACATTCCCCCTGGAGCAACCTGGAGTTAAGTGCCTTGCTCAAGGACACGATGGTGGTGGCTGTGGGGCTCAAACCAGCGTCCTTCTGATTACCAGATTACCAGTTATGTGCTTAGACCACTATACCACCACCATTCCAACTCAATGGCTCTTCTAAAATTTAAGATGTTATTCACTATCAAATCAAATTAATAATTCATTTATCATTAATAAAGTGCTGGAATCAAATATGCCAGCTATATCGATAACGTTAAACCTCATTTTACAAATGACATCATAACGTTTGCTCAAAAGACACGATGAAAACCAGTGACGTTTGATTAACAACGTAGACGCCATATTTAATTGTTTCCATCCCCCTAAAAATTCAAAGGAAACAGAAGGAAATTATATGTTGATAACATATTGTTTAATCTCTAATCCCAACCTTACACCTAACCCTAACCCCTAAACCTACCCCTAAAATTAGATTGGTTGATATTGGTTCCAGGAACAACAAGGATGATGATTCAGGTACATGTCTTGTCAAATCAATGTAAGCGTGTCACACAAAAACACTGCATAATAGGATATAGCTTAGTGGGACATGATCCTGCATCCACTTCTTTTTGTAACACTTGGTACATTTTTCCCAGCGGCTACTAGAGGTCGCTAGGTGCAGTTTAAGACTGCTAGTTTGAAGTTCTGTGTATTTCGTGCCTTGACGTTCATGTTCATGTATCTTGAGTTTATGAATAAAAGCCTGCACTTAGCTCCTCCTTCTTGTGCATTGTTCCTACAGATGTTACAGAACAACTGACCTCTATTATGGATCTAGTGGCTTTTTGTCTGTTTGATCTCAAACAGGGAGAGGGGAACATCGATAAGTATACCAAGCAGTTCTGCGGTCTTGCCCAAGTTCTCAATTGTGGAGATACTGAATTCAAGGACTGTTAGTGCTTTGGACTCAACGAGCCAGTAAAATCATGTCTACCAGGAGGCAGATGTGATCTTTTGTTTGTTGAACTAATTGACACCGTGCCACTATTAGTACCACACCTGCCACAGTCACCGAGCCAGCGCCTGCCACGGTTACTGAGCCAGCACCTGTAGCCTTAACTGTCCCAGCTCCCCTGTCCACAGAGGCCATTGACGAGCATGTCCAGTGCCCCGAGCCTTCCACGGCTCTGCCCCTCCGAGTCCTCAGCTTCCCTGGCCTCTGAGCCTTCCACGGCTCTGCCCGCTCTGCCCCCTGTGCCTCTGCCAGTTCCGGTCCTGGTCTCCACCAGTTCCCATCCTAGCATGCTTGGTCTCCTGGTTCACGTCAGTCTTCGGATTCCCCGTTTGTGCCGCCTGGTCTGTTTTTTTCCCCTTGTGCTGTCTTGGACGTTGATTATCAATGTAGATGCTATATTACATTTTTTCCATCCTCCTTAAAATTAGGAAATTAATGTTGATAACATTTTTAATCCCTAACCCCAACCTTAAACTTAATCCTAACCCTAACCCCTAAACCTACCCCTAAAATTTGATTGGTTTATAGGACTTTGGTTCCAGGACAAACAAGGATGTTGATTCAGGTACATGTCTTGTCAAATCAATGTAAGAAGTGTTGCAAAAACACTGCATAACAGTCTTGTCTTTGATTGTCTTTGTATATATTGACATTGTGTTCTCTCTGTCTGTGTCAGTTGTTAAAACTGTGTGGATGCTTGGTTTGCTCTTCTGTTATGTTTTGAGTTATGTGTGTTTAGTTTATGAATAAAAGCCTTAGATCTTCCTCACGCCTCGTTTCTACAGATGTTACACTTTTCTTATTCAGGAACAACATCCATATCAAAGAAACATAGTCCTAACCCCATCCTTAACCCACACTATAAACTCTAAAATCAGACAAAAATTATTGGTGGATAAGAATGTTGTTCAAGACCTTAGGAATACCCCTTAACCTGACCCTAACATCTGATTGGTTAAGATTAAAGTTACATATTACATGTTTTTGGCTACATCACATTAGGATTTGTATGATAGTTATGGAATATCAGAACAGTCAACTAACTCCACATTAGCTCCAAAGACCCCCCTACTCAAATATTAACATATAACATTCTGCTGGCTGAAAAATACAAACATGCATACACACACATGCGCTCTCTCATATGCCTTGTGCTGTATACATTACAAACCACAACCACTTTTCCAGTAGTATGTGTGTCTGGCAGTCTATGAAACAGATGGTACAGTATCATTCAGTACAGTTCAGCTTTTGTGTGAACATGAATTGTGCATTTATGACTCCCGAGCCTGCACCCTCATAACTGCTCACACTAATAAAAGCAGGATTATTACAAAAACCATAATGTACAACTGTAATGGCTGTTGACTTTACAGGCTCCCCCATAGACTCTACTGAAATACTCCAACCTAAGTTTCTCCGACCTCAGAGGAACAATTTCCTAAAGCACAGATGAGCATCTTTCTACCGGGAGGGAAATTAAAAAACCTGTGACACCCCACAGGAATCTTTTGTGTTTCAGCAGTTTTTGCACTTTGCTAATGCCTATAACTCTAGATTTCATTTGCCATGGTGGGTTAAAAGGCCTCACACATGTCATGCCTACAATTCAGTGCAAGTGAGTTGCAGCCAAAAAGTTTTATCTGTGGCAAATGTCAGTTTAACACCTGTTTAGATTTTTTTAAACAAGCAAATGTTAATTCTGCCAAAAGAGACCCAAAGAGAATGGAAAATCACATCAAAGTGAGTTAGAACAAACTGTTTCTTACTTCTGAAAAGCGAACCCTAACGAGGTAGCATCTGAAAAGTCGGGGTCCTGAGGGAAGATGGGTTGGGGGTGGTGGGGATATGTGACACTGCTGCATCAGCATGTGTGCAGTAATGCGATAGCAGACCTCCGCTGCACAAAGAAAACAGGACTGCTCAAAAATTCCCATCGTGGGTCCTCAGGGGGCAGGACACAGCTCTGCAGTAATTACCACACTAAACCTGCCTTAAACCGGGCCCTGTCTACTGAGGTGAGGGGACCATGCTGGTTGTATTCTATACAGCTGGGCTGTGATGAAGGATTCAACATAACACCAGATGTGTTTGAACTAGCATGGTCACCTATGTTTTGAGTGAACAGGGCCTCTGCTGTATCCTCCAAGACAGGAGGTCCACTCCCAGGTGCTTCCTTGAGAGTGTACTTTCTTTTACTAGCACACTTGTAATGCACTCCTGGCTGCCTCTCTCAGTTTCAATTGAGTGTGGTTTATTGGGGTGAAAAAAAAGGTTAATTTGTATTACTGTTTGCATGTATAACAAGATTGTGTGAATAGAGTTGACAAGCAATGTTCACAACAACAAAACAATACAAAATGAACCAAAAAAAACAAGCAAAACTAAATAAACTAAACTAAAGCAAACAAAAATGTAACTAAACCAAGCAAAAAACTAAATGAAACCACAGAAGACAAAACAAAACAACTGAAAAACAAAACAAACAAAACAAAAGAACCAAAAACAAAAACAAAACAAAACAACTGAAAAACAAACAAAACAAAAGAACCGAAAACAAAAAACAAAACAAAACAACTGAAAAAGTAAAATTAAACGATCAACAAAAAAAATAAATAAATAAAAATAATAGATAAGATAATAAATAAGAGACAATAATAGCATACTGATTTGGATTGACTAAATATGCTAATAGTTTATCGATGGAGACACATGTTCAAGATCTTTCTCGTGTCTTTAGCTCCGGGCTCAGGCCCCAGTAAAGACTCATATTTGACAAACACACACAGCAAAATGAAAAGTTTTAATCCACAGTCTCTGGAGGCAGAGATGGACAGAGGAAAGAATGTTATCTTATTTATTCCATAAGGGAAAAATTCAGTGTATGTGACTAAGACTTTACCCACAGTCTCTTTCTTTTCCCTAATGCAGTATATGAGAAAACGAGGACCGATCACATTTTCTGGCACCCCACTTTATAGCCTCAAACCAGTTCTGTTCCCACAAATAGTCATGCTCTGTTTTTCACAGGGAATGGTCAAAATATGTGTGTGAAGATAAATGTGTGAACAGGTGTCTGTGTTAAATAGTACTCAAATCTGTAACTTTGTCATGCCCCTGCTCGAAGCTCAAGGGCCTGGTAGAAAGGACATTTTTAAAAATGTGCTTAGAGGGGTGTAATGATATGAAAAGTGGATTTGGGTTACTGAGGCAAACAGTGTTGGTTGGTCAAACAGTGTTGGGGAGTAATTTACTAAAAGTTGGGACTAACTTAACTGCAGTTCAAAGTGGCATGACAGTAGGTCAGTAGTTTTTCCGGTAACAAGCTACCTTTTCCTACAAGTAGCGGTGTACTGTGATAAAGCGCTACATTGTTATTTTTGCAATGTTGTATTACGTATGCAGCTTTACAGCAGAGCAAACTGAAATAATAATCAAATGTGCTCACCAAACATGTCAACTCCACTCTCTCCTGTGAAGTACTGGGAATCTGATTCATTTTAGTTCATCAGTTCATTCGGTTCATTTAAATTATTGATACATCACTGATTCATATAAAATTATCGATTCATTCAAATGCTGTTTATGAGAACAGTACCACCAGTAAAACTACAAAACACAATTCACTAGATGTTATTTTTAGTTTTTGGCACCATTATGAGTAAACTCTAGTGACTATTATGTGTGAAAATCCCAGGAGATCAGCAGTTACAGAAATACTCAAACCAGCCCGTCTGGCACCAACAATCATGCCACGGTCGAAATCACTGAGATCACATTTTGTCTCCTTTCTGATGGATGATGTGAAAATTAACTGAAGCTCCTGACCTGTATCTGCATGATTGGCATATATATATATATATATATATATATATATATATATATATATATATATATACAGTACTGTGCAAAAGTTTTAGGCACTTGTGAAAAATGTTGCATAGTGAGGATGTCTTACAAAAGAATGCCATAAATAGTTTTCATCACTTAATGTCATACAAAGTCCAGTAAACACAAAAAAGCTAAATCAATATTCAGTGTGACCATCTTTGCATTTAAAACACCACCAATTCTCCTTGATACATCTGGACACAGTTTTTATTGTTTGCTGGTAGATAGGTTGTACCAAGCTTCTTAAAGAATTTGCCACAGTTCTTCTATTTAGTCTCTATTGCTTCTGTCTCTTTATGTAATCTCAGACTGACTTAATGTTCAGTGGGGGGCTTTGTGGGGGCCATGGCATCTGTTGCAGGGCTCCCTGTGCTTCTATACTAATCTTTTCTATTTGCAAAATGTTAGAGTCTAACATTTATATTTCCTATTGACACACTAAAGCTGAAGATATAAATAACCATCTTAAGACAATTTCTTTTGTGAAACATCTTATGTGCCTGACTTTTGCACAGTACTGTATATATATATATATATATATATATATACACACACACACACACACACACACACACACACACACACACACACACACACACACACACACACACACACACACACACACACACATATGTTGTTTTTTCCATGTTTTATGGGGACTTTCCATAGACATAATGGTTTTTATACTGTACAAACTTTATATTCTATCCCCTAAACCTAACCCTACCCCTAAACCTAACCCTCACAGAAAACATTCTGCATTTTTACCTTTTCAAAAAACATAATTTAGTATGATTATAAGCTGTTTTTCCTCATGGGGACCGACAAAACGTCCCCACAAGGTCAAAAATTTCGGGTTTTACTATCCTTATGGGGACATTTGGTCCCCACAAAGTGATAAATACACGCGCACACATACACACACACACACACACACACACACACACACACACACACACACACACACACACACACACACACACAAACACACACACACTACCGGTCAAAAGTTTTGAAACACTTACTCATTCTTTATTATCAAAACAATGGTATATACTGTAGCGAATGGAAATATGGGTATTATGTTGTGATTAAACAAAATACAAAACTGTGTTATATTTTAGCATCTTAAAAGTAGTCACCATGTGCCTAGAATTTGCAGAAATGTACTCTTGACATTTTCTCAACCAACTTCTATATATATATATATATATATATATATATATATATATATATATATATATATATGTATATACTGTATATACAGATAGATAGATAGATAGATAGATAGATATGGATATAGATGTATAATTTGTATATAAAAATGTTTAATCATGAATTTGTTCAAATGCTGCACCAATAAATATATGCAATTTTCCAATAGCTACACTTAGCTGTAGTGAACTACTTTAAATAATGTGTACCTGTACTGTAGCTTGTAGCAGCTTGTGTAGCTCCTGTTTCAAAGTAGCTTCCCCAACACTGGAGCCAAAGGCACAGGCTTTGAGAAAGAGTGATGCAAAGAGATAGATAGATGAGAGAGAGAGAGAGAGAGAGAGAGAGAGAAAGATGAACAGCTTTGCTGTTTTGAGGTCTGCAGGCACTGCAGAGGAAGAAACACTGGGCTAATTGTTGCGATCCTGCAGCGCCAGACCTGCGACTGAGGCTTAACTGTGTTTTCATTTAGAGTGAACACATCTGGGCCTGGCAGCTCTCTGAAACATCTCATATTAGCCCTGTTCCACTCTAAAAAAAAACATATAAATGTGACACACCATGATCTGTTATCTAATAGCTTCTAGATGACTTTAGACTGATTTGAATTTTATGCATTTATTCTGCTTTCGTTTTTTCCCTATTATTTCCTCTTTCTTATTAAGGTTGTTGTTGTTCTGAAGATCATGTGAAAACTCATATGACAGCTCGCTGGAAGCTTGTGACCTGAGTGTGTGTCCTGGATGAGTGTGTGTTTGTCTGTACGTGTAATAAAGAGAGAAATAGATGTTCTGTCATTTATCTGTGGTAAACATATCACAAATAGCAATTTCTTCGTTTATTCTGCCAATTTGTTTTGATAGTGATAGGATATGGAGGAGATAGAAAATGATGTGGCGAAAAGGAAGCTAAAGATTTAGAAAAATGTGAGGCAGACAAATAAGCCACTATTTCTTCAGTATGTATACTGTATGTAGAATTGTCTGTATAGAATACCACTAAAGACAACGTAAAGTACGAGAGGTCATGCTATATAGTTGTGAATACCTTGCTAAAAACCAAACAAACAGCCTAAGGGGCCGTTTAGACTGAATACGTTCTTGAGTTAAAAAAAGAAGTACATTGACTGGGGTAGAATTCAGGTGTCTTGAGACACGTTTTTACATTTTGAGGATCTTTTAACTTGACACAATGTCTTAAAAATATATTGCTCCAGTGCAAAACACTGAAAAATCAGTAAGTAATTTTTTCCACAGAGATTCTACGGGAGTAACATGTGCTTGCGTGTCTAAAGCAGAATTTTAAAGAAATTATCCCAAGTCTTCACAGCACTGACGTGCACAGAACGGGGGCAGCAGGTGCCCTTTTGGCCATCCAAAAAAGCATTTTTATAATTAAATGAAAATAGTTAAATAAAACAAAATGTAAATCTCATAATCTCACAATAACATTAATAATGTGTTATCATGAGGTTTCTTTGTAAATCATGGGCGTGTTAAAGAAAATTAAGCGGAGGTGCCTTTATGAGCGTGCTCTACAGCAGATTGTGGGCGGATTCCAGTGATCCTCTCTATGCACTATACTCCCTCTGAACAGTAGAGCCCTTGAAGTGTGTACTCTGAAGGAAACATGTCATTACTGTATGAATGTACCCTTCGCTAAATACTTGTGGAAGGAACCTCTGAGAGAAGATTTTCTTACTTTTGTTTTGAACAAGCTTTCGAGTGGTACCCCTTTGGTATGCCTTTGCACCGTGCTCCACGATACCAGGGTAATACCATTGTACTAAATAATTGATCATGTTCATGTTACATGATAATGTGATAGCACTCCAAGGTACTTAAAAAAATACCATGGTTTTACTATGACACATGTCATAAACATAAACATCCCATTATTCTGGCTGAAGCTTCAGAGCTCTGAGCACCAGAACCGTCAGTCACAGGAACAGTTTTTTTGCTCAGTCTATCCATCTCATGAACAGTTAAATTGCCCCAATGAGCAATAACTATGTGCAAAACACAGTTTAGTCTATTTATATTTATCCAACACATCTACCTCTTGTCTTCTGCCATTTCATTCCTCTGAGATAGAAAAAGATTATGTGGACTTTACATAACAGATTTGTATTTTGCACTGTACATAACAGATAACAGATTTGTATGTGTATGTGTATAACAGATAACAGATTTGTATAAGTATGTGTATAATTATTTGTTATTATTTTTGTATTATTATCTATGTCTTGCTGCTCTTTTTGTATTGCTTTTGTATTGTTGTGCACTGGAAGCTCCTGTCGCCGAGACAAATCCCTTGTATGTGTAAGCATACTTGGCAATAAAGCTGATTCTGATCACAGACCATGTCTGAAAATAATTAAATAAATACGTTTATTAACATGGTGCTTTTTGTGAGACAGAATAGGATTTTATTTGTGATAAAGGAAAAATGGAAAACAAATTATGTACAGTATATACTGTATATACAAGAAAATGGTTAATTACTCAAAAAGCAAAGAAATTAGTTGGATACTTATAATTACTACTCATTCAAAATAAAATAAAAAATAATTATCAGTGTCCCTTTTTATCCTTCTGCCCCTGTCCCTGCAAAGGTCTGTGCAGTATCATAGTGAGTGTTATTTCACTATGTTCCATTCACTTACAGTAATGTTATAAAATGTATCGCCTTATGTAGGCCACAGTTCAGATGCAATTAGTATTCGTAGGTATTCTTGATTCACAATAACAGTAAAACCCCCAACTAAAACATCCAGTATTTTCTACTTTGGAAAAAAGAGATCTGAGGAGCTGACATGAAATAGAAGACAGGGGGAGAGGTGCTAAGATAACTTTAACAACTATTACTGTACTCGTGCCAAGTCTGATAGGACAGCTGGACACAGATTAATTCTCTGGAGGTGTGTGTGTGTGAGCTTAAGTTTCCCTTAAGATGGCTAGAGGCTCACTTCCTCTCCATCTCATCTCTGCCGCTCTCAGCTCTGTCTGATAGGATCTCAGCCAGCCCTCAGATTGCGATATGCCTTGCGGTTTAACAGATAAAATGCTCCACTCAGGAGAGCAGCCTGCCCAGATTTTTTTTATTTATTCATTATACACACTAACGTGAAGAAAAAAGGAAAACAGACTCAGACAATGGAACAGGGAGAGAGCGAGAGAGAGAGAGAGAGCCAGACAACAAAACAGACACAATGGGGAGAGGGATGTAAATATTTAATGGGCTTATTGCTGCATCGCTGTCCTACATAAAATGGGGGCGAAACCTCCACACTGACTTTTAGGTTTGATAAGAATTTTCACACACTCCCTGTTAGAGCCATATTAAGATAATTTTCTAACGATTTAAGAATTTTGAGATTTATTATACTGTATATTAAGAATAATATTTTGAATATTTAGAATGTTTATGTACATTAGGTTCATTTGATATTTGTATTAGAAATGATTTATTTTACTTATTTAAAAACAAATGTCAAATGTCCTATTCAGCCTTCTCCAAATCACATGTTCTCATGAGAGCTTGTTGTCTTTAGTGTTAAGCAATGCAAGTTCTATCAGGAAGACTTATAGACATAAGTGAGATTTAAGATGACATTTATTTGATGAATATAAAACAGAAATGTGATGTCTCTCTTTGGAGTAGGCCCCGTCTGGCGGTCCGAAGGAGTTCCGGCATGAAGTACTCGGAACCGCCATATCCTGAGATAGGTGGCAGGGGCAAGGAGCCTACCTCAACGGGTGGTGGTGGGGTGGTAGAGGTTGCCTTGTTAGCACACTGAAACAGCAATGTGATAAATTGTGAGCAGAGTTATAAAGCAACGGCTTACATGTGATTGGCTGGGAATTACCCTCCTAATGGTGAGATGATGTACAGCTGCTAGTCTTCCTGCTAGAAATACGCTGCGCTTCCATTTCTTGCATGAACACGCAAATCACTCATGATGAAGACCTCACCATTAGTGATGGGTCATTTTATATATATATATATATATATATATATATATATATATATATATATTTTTTTTTATAAAAATGATTATGATTATTTTTTCTTATATTTACATAATATAATACTATATTATATTAAGGAATAGTCAAATATTTCTGTCCTTATTTATACACTTTCACACATCATTTTAATGCTCTTTGATTAAACCAATGAGCCCTTATTTCTCATGAAACAAAACCTTTTCATAATTTTATCACTCCACAGAAATAAAGCAGATGTCCTCCTCTGCCACACTCTGTGCCATTACCAATGCGTGAATGAACCCAGCTTTGTCCAGAAACATTTGCCATTACACAACTGTTTAATTATGCTGCCTTCATGTGCTATCGGAATTATCCTACTTCCCACTTCTGAAGTGATAATTCCGAGTACGTCATGTTCAAGCGGTTTGTTGTTGGAAAAAATTTAAATCTATATTTCTTGAGAAACTTTTATTTTGACACCATAAAAAATATTACTCAACTTTTGGACGATAATGGAATTTTGGTCAAATACAAGCAATTTTGATAGTGCAAAAATTTACAACATGCATGAAATGGTTGCTGATATACATAAATTAATATGACCAAATCCTTAAGCACTAACAATTAGCTGTATTTAGAAAAATGAATAAATCCTGTCATTCACAACAAAAAGCTTGTGAAGGCAGCATTAAAGTGAAATCGCAATGCTTTGTGTTCACTATCAAAGTGTATCTTTCTTTGTTTATATTTTCACGGGAGTTTAGCCTCTGCTGAAGGCTCGCGCATCAGAGCTCTTGATTAGCGCTACTCCGGACAGGAGCTGCTCTGGTTGACATCGTTGACACATAAACGAGCCGTTCATGGCATTTATTTATTTGCATAAAATTCCCTTATTTGGGCATTAAAATGTGATTGGAATGTGGAGTGCAAAATATTCTCAAATAACCGTGGTTAGATCGAATAATCACAATCAGACGATTATTTAATAGTCGTGACTTGCAATTATTTTGACAAATATTGTGATTGTGATTTGAACTGTGATATAATTATTAATATAAAAATAATGTTAATAAGATTAATATTTAAAAAAAACACAAACACTCAATGAGCACTTCATTAGGAACACCTGGACACTTATTCATGCGATTATCTAATCAGCCAATCATGTGGCAGAAGTGCAATGCATAAAATCACGCAGATACGGGTCAGGAGCTTCAGTTAATGTTGACATCAACCATCAGAATGGGGAAAAATGTGATCTCAGTGATTTCAACTGTGGCATGATTGTTGGTGTCAGACGGGCTGGTTTGAGTATTTCCGTAACTGCTGATCTCCTGGGATTTTCACACACAACAGTCACTAGAGTTTACTCCGAATGGTGCCAAAAACAAATAACATCCAGTGAGCAGGAGTTCTGCTGATGGAACACTTTATTAATGAGAGAGGTCAATGGAGAATGGTCAGACTTGTTCAAGCTGACAGAAAGGCTACGGTAACTCTGATAACACACAACTGTAGTGAGCAGAATAGCATTTCAGAATGCACAACACGTCGAACATTGAGGTGGCTGGGTTACAATAGCAGAAGACCACATCAGGCAGTTTATTAGGACCATAGTGTTCCTAATAAAGTGCTCATTTATGATATTTTGGGTCCTTTTTAAGCTTTAAAGTGAGTCACTATCAACTCTGATTGTATTGAGAATACAAAAAGCAATATTTATACAGGTTGGAACTCATTTTTGGGGGAACTGTTCCTTTAAAAATGTTGCATGTTGTACAGCCTATGCAGTTTATGATACTATTTATAAATTCCAATATTTGATTTTAGGGGCATTTTTATTCATTTTTGTTTGATAAATATTTTCGGTACAATGTTGGATAAAATCTGGGTCATTTGAGAACCTCTGTTAAAATAGAATTACATATTATATGTCAAGTTACATTGAATTCTAAATAGTGAAGAGGAACATGTTTCTTTTTTTGCAAACTTATATTGGGTAAATAGCATTTTTTTGTACTCTGACAAATGTATATTAAACTGAGGCATACTACAGATTAATGACTTCACACATCTCTTTCTTTGTCGTACCCTGTAGAAAAGGACTTAGAGAGGAAACTGTCTCACTAAACTGCCATTAAACATTTGTTTTTACACACACACACAAGAAGAGAAGAGGAGACTCACTATATCATGTATTAGGTGATGGGGAAAGCTTTGGGATTAGATGCCTGTCATGGCCTATCTCATCTATGTGTGTGTGGTGAGGGGGAATTGTTTCGAGTATCTTGTTACCACCAGTCGCAGCATCATCCATCCTGTCAATCCCTGTTTAAGCCCTCAGTAGACACTGGTATCATCCATCCATCTCTCTCTCTATCTCTCTCTCTCTCGGTCTGTCTTTCCATCTCTTTTCTTTTCTCCCACTGTTACTTCCTTTTTGTCTCTTTCCCTCTCTGTCGTTCATTGTCCAGACAAAGCCTTGTGTGGACAGACAAGAGCCAGCTGTGCAGTGTTCCCCCCCAACAGGCCGATAAACCCCCTCTTTTCTACCCCAACCAGCCTCCACTAACATCTGCTGCATCCACTCACAATATTGCACAAATGATTGAATGGAAGTTAATGGAGAAAGAGGCCAAACTGATGTGGATACAAATCTAACATGACTTCCTGTGCCCCCGCTGTCTCAGTGGTGGGCGAGTGAATGAGTCTCTGTTCTTTTAAAACTGTTACCGTGTTCCCCCTCCTTCTTCTAACCTCTGTTTCTCCATGCCTGATGCCCACTGCTTTTCTCCAACATGCCTGAACATACATACACATTCAACTCAAAGGGTACCAGTCTAAAGGCCTATTCACATCGAGAACATAAGGCACACATGTTTTCTGCAACATAAACCTTTAAATCGAAACAATGCATCACTGTGAATGCCTTCACTACGGGTGTGAAAATTCGGCCAATGATGAAACAATGTATTTTCGCTGTTTGGTTCACTCAGCCAAAAACACATGTTGACGAATTAAGATTGCTTTAAGGTCATGTGTCAATCTCATGTGTAGACAATTAGCTGACAATATTGTTAGCTATATTATATTTGCTAAAATTGGTTTCATAACTAAAGTTTCTGGAAATTTAGACAGATACCAAACTGTTACCAACCTCTTTAATCTCTGAGTAAATTTATACCAACAGAGACACAACAAAAAGATGCGAACTGCCGACAACAATGCCAGTGAATATTTGCACTAAAATGATTCACACTAAGCATGACATGAATTTTTGCCGACATCTGCACTCAGCCATACACTAACAAACAAACACACAGAATCCCACACTTTGACCTACAGATTGTCATCTCATTTTGTACTGGAATCTCAAAGGCATGCACACCCCATTGAAACACACTGGCCTTATTCACGGCCACTTGAGTTCTGTAGGAAGAAAATAACTTGCGTATCAGCATTCAGGTCTCCGCACTCGTCAAACCGCCTCTTCAGCCTCTCCTCCTTGCATCCCTCCGGTTTTCCCCTGGATGCTGTGTGTTTGTTGTTGTGCTGTGGTATGGCTTGCGTGTCATCTGACTTTTAGAACTTTTGAAAGAACTGATGTTGTGGTTTTGGCCCCAATGATGACTTTAGGAGAGGCAGAGCTCCTGTCACAATGCTTTTGGGTCATTTCAAACACCTCTTGTCTCTAGAGAGAGCAGTACCTCTTGTCAGCCACTGGTGCGGAGCAAAGGTACGGCCCGCTGGCTGCTGACTGGAGTGAAGGCACACACACACACACACACACACACACACACACACACACACACACACACACACACACACACACCACAAGTCTCACACACACACAAACACACACATCACAAGTCTCACACACACAAACACACACATCACAAGTCTCACACACACATCTATCAAAGCTGCTAATCTTCCATTCACACTTTCATCACAACAGTATTCCTTTGTGCACACAAACACACACACACACACACACACACATGCACGCACAAACACACATTTGCTCTCATGTTTGGCAGTCTCAGATCTAAGGACACAAAGGACAATGGAGGACGATGTGGTGTGTGTGTGTGTGTGTGTGTGTGTGTGTGTGTGTGTGTTTTAAACTGCCTCAGATGACCAACACAAAGCAGTGAAGGAGAGACCAAAGATTCTACACACACACACACGCACGCACACACACACACACACACACACAAAATGCAGAATGCCACACAATGCAGCTGTTCTGTTGTGTTGAATATATTGAAGACACCACCAAGAGAATCAAGCCAACTTTAAAACAGTGCCAGAGTCATTTATAAGCAATTACCTGCAGACGGCAGCCCTCTTGTTAACGCAAAGGCTTCTACTTCCAGTCACGCAAGTACAGTTCCTATTTACTTAAATGAATAGTACACCCAAAAAATGCATTCATATTTATATGCATATAAATATTTACTCAGTCACATGTTGTTCCAAACCTGTATGACTTTCTTCCATGGAACACAAAAGAGATGTTGGCAGAATGCTAGCTTGTCACCATCCACTTAAATAGCATCTGTATTTTTTTCTATACAATGACTGTGAATAGAGACTGAGGCTAACATTCTTCCTGACATCTCTTTTTTGCTCCATGTTAGCATGCCATAAGGGTTGGGAACAACATAAAGGCCCAAATATGCTTCTTCCGAAATCGAAGAATGTATGGGTGTGACGTCATTTAGAATGAAATCTTTCCAAAAAGTTGTTTTGCGTTCATTTCGGTAGTTCGTACCAGCTTGCTAGGGCGAACATTTTGGAAATATTCTCATTGGCTTCTAAACACCTTACTGCCATTGGTCCATGTCATCGGTAGGTGTGACCTGGAGCTCCACCTACCTCGAGGCCAACAACTGACTTTGTTTATGTTGTTTAGTCAGTCAAAATCAGTGAATGTGAACACACCGGGGTGTAAAGTAATTAGAGAGCTGGTGCAAATTTACCTACTTAGAGCTTATAGACATTTTCCAAGACCACGTCATGTGATCTACAAAAGGAATCAAATCTACTCAAATACTCTTAAGTGCCCATTCACTCTTTTATTTGATATGCTGCCTCCTCATGTGGACCCTGCTGCGAAAGCCATTCACACATCTGCCCAAAGTAAGATATGCCTCTATCACCATTCTTTTGTCTTTATTCTGCACATTAACACTTGTATCATGTTTGCAATATTATAAGTGTCATCATAAATTACAACAACAGAGTGTAATCCTCATATTCAAAATGCTGAATGCAAAACACCTGAGAAACACAAGCCACGTGGCTCTCCAACTGAAAGTGCTATATATACAGTACCAAGTAAGTTGTTCCTACCAGAGTAGATTTTTTTCACAGTTGTTACTATGTCATATATTCAGGTCATGGGAAAATGCCCACGCTCTTAGATGAATCATGCCAGAGAATGTATTCATCCTGTACACCTGCATGCCTAAAGAACATACTTTGTTAAAGGCAGAGAAGCATGTTCTTCATTAAACGCAGTACATAATCTTACAGTATGCATATTTGGACGCAGTTAGAGAGATTTGGAGGGTGGATCAGCGTGTGTTTGCATAATCCACTTTCGCTCTGAAGTATGTCACAGCACAGAAGAGAGGAGATCAAGGGAGACGAGACAAGGCTAGAAGAGATCATCATAGAGGAGCAGAGAGGAGATCAAGGGAGATGAGAAAAGCCAAGACGAGAGGAGAGGAGAGGTGGTCTGAACATTTGTCCAACTCAGAGTTCTGCTGAGGAGAGGAGATTAGAACACCTAAAGTAGGCTAAAGGAAGAGGGCTGAATTGGAACAGGACCCTTGAGAAGCAGATCAAGAAAGGATGAGGAACAGGAGGGGCAGGAAGAGCGAGAGAGAGAAAAAGAGCAAGGGAATAACAAGGAAGAGAGAGAACTGAAATAGAGAGAGGAAAGATGTTAAGAGGAGAAAAAGGAGGAGTGAGAACCGTAGAAGGAGGGGAAAACAGGTGGTGGAGGAGGACATACGGTATAGCTGTAGCCTAGGGCCAAAGAAGAGTAAATCCATTTAAAGGGGCAGTTCACAAAAAAATAAATAAAATAAATTCTGTCATAATTTACTCACCCTCTTGTTGTATGACTTTCTTCCATGGAGCACAAAAAGAGATGTAAGGCAAAATGTAATAACCCCAGTAATTTTCATTGCATGGAAAAAGTATGCAATGAAAGCAAATGATGACTGAGACTAACATTCTGTCCAACACAAATAAAGTCATATGGGGTTGGAACAATATGAGGGTGAGTAAATGATGACAGAATTCCTTTAAATAATAGTGTCTGTCTGCGTGTGTGCATGCCTACACAAGTACTTCCCCACTTGATGGCCTAATCATTACTTAACCATTTTTCTACATCATAAGCACTGCCCTTCGCCCCATTATCTCAGAGGTAATGACAAGGTCACATTTAAGTGCACTGTAAAAAGTATGAAGTGCTTCAGTATGGGTGTGTGAGTGTGCACTTGTTTGTGTACATCTGTTTGGGTGTGTGTTAGCATGTACAATTCTGTCTGTATCAACGCGGGAGATAGAGACCCTAATGCGCTCCAAGAATATCACTCAGGATTGACCTAGAATGATGATTCACACATTTATCTTTCTCAAGATCAACTCAAGGATTTGCCCATAAAGGAACAGTTCATGCAAAAATGAAAATTATGTCATAATTTACTCACCTTTATGTTGTTCCAAACCTTTCTGACTTTCTTTCCTGTGTGGAACTCAAGAGAATGTTGGGACTGACAGCCACAGTCACCATTCACTTTCATTAAATGGAAAAAAGGATGAAATGAAAGTAAATGGTGACTGAGACTTAACTTCTGCTTAAAGGGATCGTTTATCCAAAACTTACTTTATTTACTAACCCTCGTGTTGTTCCAAACCCGTATGAATTTTCTTTCTTTGTGGAAAACAAATCGAAATTGAATGCATAATTGAATGTCTCAGTCATCATTACATTTCACTGCATCTTTTTATATACAGTCTCCAAACGAGACTGTTGTGTGAATTTTTTATTTCCTTTTTTTGATTTGTAACTAGTGGCGCCTAAGAAACAAGCAAAAAAAAATTCTAATAATAATAATTAATAATAATAATACAGTATATATATATAAAAATCCAGAGCTCATAGCTAATAGTAAAAATGTATGTCCACATACACTCACCGGACACTTTATTAGGTACACCTGTACATCTCCATATTCATGTGATTATCAAATCAGCCAATCGTGTGGCAGCATTGTAATGTATAACATCATGAAGATATGGGCCAGGAGCTTCAGTTAATGTTCACATCAACCATTAGAATGGTGAAAAAAATGTATCTCAGTGATTTAGACTGTGGCATGATTGTTGGTGCCAGACGGGCTGGTTTGAGTATGTAACTGCTGATCTCCTGTTATTTTCATGTGCAATAGTCTCTAGAGTGTAAAGACAATGGTGCGAAAAACTTAAAACATCCAGTGAGTGGCTTATCTGTGGGTGAAAATGACAGAGGTCAGAGGAGAATGGCCAGTCTGGTTCATGCTGACAGAAAGACTACGGTAACCCAGATAGCCCCTCTGTACAACTGTAGTGAGCAGTACAGCATCTCAGAGTACACAACATGTCGAACCTTGAGGCAGATGGTCTACAACAGCAGAAGACCCCTCTGGGTACCACTACTGTCAGCTTAGAACAGAAAACTGAGGCTGCCATGGGTCAACCATTTGTGTACATCAGCAGAAATCCAGATTTGTCAGATCAGACTATGTTTTCCACTGCAGCCTCAGTTTCCTGTTCTTCACGGACAGTAGTGATACCCGGAGAGGTCTTCTGCTCCTGTAGCCCTTCTGCCGTGTTTATTGTTCAGAAATGTTTTTCAGCATAGAACTGTTGTAACGGGTGGTTATTTGGGTTACTGTCACCGTCCTGTCAGATTGGAGCAGTCTGGCAATTCTCCTCTGACCTCTCTAATTTACAAGCCGTTTTCATCCACAGAACTGTTGCTCGCTGGATGTTTTTAGTTTTTTTGCACAATTCTCTTTACACTCTAGAGACTATTGTTCATGAACATTGCATGTATGTAATGTAATCAGCAGTTACAGAAATACTCAAACCAGCCCGTCTGGCACCAACAATCATGCCATGGTCTAAATCACAGAGATCACATTTTTCGCCATTCTGATGGTTGATGTGAATATTAACTGAAGCTCCTGACTCATATCTGCATGATTTTATACATTACACTGCTGCCACATGATTGGATATTAGATATTTGCATGAATGAGCAGATGTACAGGTGTATCTAATAAAGTGGTGTGTGGGTGTATGTGGATAGTGAGATTAAGTTGTGAAATTTTAAATAATATCAAGCTATAGAAAGTCAGATTTTTTTTACATCAAATTGTTTATTATGTTTCCAGGAGTGTTGGTTATTCATGATTTTGAGACTCTATAGACATTATATCAGAAATGTGCAAAATTCATTCTGATTCAAAGTATTGGCCATCATCATCCAGTCACTGCCAACCATGTTAAAATAAAATGATACACTATACATTTTGAATCTATGTACTGATTACCATTGGCCCATGTCTGTCAAATATGTTGAGTGGTCCAAACCTCATCTGCAGCCTGAAACTGAACTTTTGTTCGAATTCTAGGAGTGAATGCACTTAGCTGCATAAAGATCTATATGATGCTCCCTTCCTCCCTTGCATCTAGTGAACGACTTAACCTCCAGTGAGCTGTCTGCCTGCACTGTTCTCAGAACAGTTCGAAATGCTCCTTATTTTCATCCTAACTCCACATAAAGCCTCTAAAAGCAAAATTTTTCAGCTTTTGGATGAACCCATTGATTCTCAATGTGAAAATGCACAGTTAATATAAGAATGCATTTATTAATGTTAATAAATAGAACCATATTGTACAGTGAAAGCAAAATATATATATCACAATAAATCACAATTTATATTAAAATGAAGAAAATGTTCATTACCCAAAATACACATATGTGGACATAATGTTTATCAGCGCACTGACGAGCAAAAGCTTTATGATTTTTTTACAGCGACATATTCAATGAAACTAAAGATGCTACTCTTTACACCCGTATAGGTTTAAATGAAAAAACTTGGAGGTTTCTTACCAGAGGCACTTTTGTTGGCTCTGTGGCCGTAGAAGCTCTTCATGGAATCGAACATTCATGCTGCTGTGTCATGTGACTTGGTGCAGCAGAAGTTTAACTCTTAAAGGACTGTCTAGAGTGTAGCGAATAGTATTTAGTCAGATGAAATTAATTAAAATGATGCACTGCATATAGTGGAGCCAAAATACAATTTCCACACATGTGGATGCAGGGTCGATCAAGGATATTGTAAGAGAATGATGACTGAGGAAATTTAAAATCTCGTTTTGTGTTCCATAGAAGAACACCTGAGTAAATTATAACAGAACTTTTTTTGGGGGGTGAACTATCCCTTTAAGCCGTTCTACAGGTACTTGAATGATGTTACAAAATCACCATTGTAAAACTCACAGTAAAAGTAACAGCTTGCAGGTTTGATGTATTTCACAGATATGTGATTGATAGTTGAAGACCAAACACTTATTTTCATCATATTGAGATATGTGGGATTTCTTCCAGGGATCTTTCTTTTTATTTTCATATCTTGAATGGTATATCAAGAAGTCCGGAAATGTCTTTCTTGAAGATCTAGGCTCTCCATTTCTGTCATAAAATGTTTCAGGATGACAGCTGGGAAGCGAAGCAATCTCACGCTGAAATTGAAGGGAATGGGCTCTGATTGGCTCCTTCGAAGTGTCAGGATAATGTTTGGGCAGGCAGATCTTTCGCTCTGTAATGTCTATTCATGGATTTAAGTTTTTTGCCTGAGCAGTTATTTGATACAGTCAAATGGCAGGCTTGCTTCTGAAATCTCTCTTCTCTATAGATATGAAGAATTTGTTTTTTCACAATTTTAAAGGTGAATTTTAAGTGGAAACTGAGAATTATTATCAGTGCCCTTTTTGTATCTCTATATCTCCTGATAGCAACATGACAGTAATATGTAATGTCAAGTGTTGAATAATCGTCTTAGCCTCCGACGACACGCCCATGGAAAATCTAATGTATATTACTCATAAAAACGCTAAGAGCTTTCTCAAAGCTTCAGTCTGATCTAGCTGTCTTTACACAATTTCAAGGACTCAGGTTGCTAAAGTTCCCTATCTGTAACTCACTCAACATTTTGTCGATGAGTTGACACTAGGGGTCGCCCCTGCGGAGCCCAGACATCTCTGATCTTGAGAAAAGGCCAATAGAATCTGGCATGTGGAATTTGCATGCGACACCCCGGACATAAGGCTATAAAAGGAGTAACGCTGCAAACACACATCAGATATCTTCTTCGGAGCCGAGCAAGCACGTCACAAGCTAAATTCCTCTGCCTCCATTCATCTCGACACGCTGTTGGATATACGCCGCTTTCCAGTGGTTCTCCCCCTCGCACACTACATTGTGCTGAGCACACACCCCTGGGCGCTTCAGCAGCAGAGAAAAAAGTTCATGGAGTGAATAACTTAGTTTATATATATATATATTTATATACCTTCCTATATACATATATATAAATATATATTTATATATATAAAACACACAAAAGAGTATATATTTCTCTAAAAGTGTGGAGCAGGCGGAAAGCATCTTTTTCAAGATGTCTTTCCATTTGTGTTTATTTCCTGGTTGCGGTCGATGTCCGTCTGATGGCCACGATCACTGCCTCTCGTGTCTGGGTGCCACCCACGTGGAGTCAGCGTTTGTGGATGATTCATGTCCTCACTGCGAGGGCAAGACCATGGCTATGTTGTGGTCGCGGCTCACCCCAGTGGCTCCCCGACTCGGTCCTTCTACTTACGGGTATGAGGCGGGGTCGGTTAGCACTGAGGGCGATATGGGGACCTCAGTGGGAGCCTCTCCACCAGGTATTCCCCCACGGACCTCCCACTCCCCATCACGCTCGTGTGCTCCAACCGAGCGCTGGGGCGAGGTTGCCGGTTCGTCTTACAGCGGACCCGCAATCTCGTTCGGAATGCCTGACGACAATGATCTTTCAATCGTGGCATCAGAGAGCGGGTTCGTCATGTCTGATGCTGAAGACTCGGCTGGACTCCCACCCTCGGGTGAGGCAGCTCAGTCGCAGGCTGACACGGAGCTGACGGCCATGCTTGCCCGGGCTGGAGTGGAATCCTCCGACACCCCCCGAACCCTCGCGGCTCGACGATTGGCCCCGCCTACGGCCACGCTCTGCCCCCATTCCTTTCTTCCCGGAGGTGTATGAAGAGCTTACGTGCTCGTGGAAGGCACCTTTCACTGCTTTAACTTCCTGGTTGATGTCTGAGATGTTACTTCAATATTTCCACATAATTTCCTTCCTCATGATGCCATCTATTCTGTGAAGTGCACCAGACCCTCCTGTAGCAAAGCACCCCCACAACATGATGATGCCACCACCATGCTTCACGGTTGGGATGGTGTTCTTCAGCTTGCAAGCCTCACCCTTTTTCCTCAAAGCATAACGATGGTCATTAGGCTAAAAAGTAACATTTTTGTTTCATCAGACCATAGTAAATTTCTCCAAAATGTAAGATCTTTGTTCCCATGTATACTTGCAAACTAGTCTGGCTTTTTGTTTTTGGAGCAGTGGATTCTTTCTTGCTGAGCAGCCTTTCAGGTCATGTCGATATAGGACTTGTTTTAATGTGAATATAGATACTTGTTTACCTGTTTCCTCCAACATCTTCAAAAGTTATTTTGCTGTTGTTCTGGGATTGATTTGTAATTTTTGCACCAAACTATGTTCATCTCTAGGAGACAGAATACATCTCCTTCCTGAGCAGTGTGATGGCTGCATGGTCCCATGGTGTTTATGCTTGCATACTATTGTTTGTTCAGATGAACATGGTACCTTCAGACATTTAGAATTTTCCCCAAGGATGAACCAGACTTGTGGATGTCCACAATTTTTTTTCTTGAGGTCTTGGTTGATTTCTTTTCATTTTCACATGATGTCAAGCAAAAAGGCACTGAGCTTGAAGGTAGGCCTTAAAATACATCTACAGGTACACCTCCAATTCGGTACACCTCCAATCAAAAGCGAATTGGCTAATTGTCTAAAGGCTTGACATCGTTTTCTGGAAGTTTATAAACTTCTGAACCTAGAATTGGTTCAGACCTGTCTAGAATTATGTCAATTAAAAGTGAAACAATCTGTCTGTAAACAATTTTTGAAAAAATGACTTGTGTCATGCACAAAGTAGATGTCCTAAACGACTTGTCAAAACTATAGTTTGCTAATATTGAATCTGTGGAGTAGTTAAAAAATGAATTTTAATGACTTAAAGTGTATGTAATATATGCAGTTGAAGTGTATGACTTCAACTGCATATGTACTAAATATATATATATATATATATATATATATATATATATATATATATATATATACATATATATATATATATTGAAATGGTTTATATTTTTTTCACTCTTTGATTAGATGATAATATTTTTAAACATACATGGATTTTCATAGTATAATATTGAAAGTCTAGGTCTGTAACAAGGCTAAAATAGTAAAATATATACATAATAGGCAATTGAAAGGTACCACAAAGAAATTACAAAGGTCTAGTAAAATGTTTCCAAATCAGTTTTAATATGACCTTCATAAAACAAAAATATAAAATTTTTAGTTTTTTCTAAATCACGATTAACACTGTAACAGTTGTGTTGCAGAGATGAAGGACCCAAGCACATAGATGGCTTTATTAAGCAAGCTACAAAAAGCAACATAAACCTCTCACAGTGGAGGGAAAAAAGCAAACCAAAACAGAACAAGAATATTACTAGAACACAGTTAAAAATAAAACTGACCAAAGACCGGAAGACAACACCAACTGACTAGACCGACAAACACATAAATCACATGGGTGGACCATGGGCTCCAAGTTAGGGGCACGGTCCGGTGGTGTGGGAGGAGGCCTAAGGAAAGGGCCAGGGAGCCAGAACAGATATGGTGGGCATCCAGTAAACCAAGCCCAGCAGGGAAAACGGCCAGGGAGAGAGGACTGATCCAGTGTGCAGCCAGAGAACCAAGCCTGGCTGGGCAGATGACCAGGAAGCCAGGACAGATCTGGTGGATGACCAGAGAACCAAGCCCGACAGGGCAGACGACAAGGGAGACAGGACATATCCAGTGAGGGGCTAGGTACAGACCAGGCAGACGAGGAAGCGGACCCAGAAAACCAGTAGGGACTAGGGAGTGGTTTGAGTAAAGACTGGACAGACAGGTGAGTGGCCAATGTGGGCTGAACAGATTGGGCGCCGGACAGTGGGGGCAGGGTAGACTGAGCACCGGACACTGGGGGCTGGACAGACTGAGCGTCGGATGCTGGGGGCCGGGCAGACTGAGTGCAGGATGCTGAAGGCAGGTCAGACTGAGCCCCGGACGCTGCGGGCTGGGCAGACTGAGCACCGGATGCTGGGAACTGTAGGAGATCAGGCAGGGCGGTGGCCACTTGGTACTGGATAGAATGGACTGTAGCCGCTGTGGACTACACCGACTGGGCAGTGGCCGATGGACTTTCATGCAGGATGTGGGTGGCCGCTTGGCACTGAATGGACTGAGCCACAGATTGATGACTGGTTTCTGATGGGTGCTGGCCACTGCACTGAGCAATAGTCTGGTTGATAGACATGGGGAACTGTACAGACTCGATGACCACAGAGAACTGGACAGTGGAAAATCTCAAATAAAGTACTTTGCAGCCTCTGTAAGGTGCATTTTAATTACCACAGAAGCATGTCAAGTCTTAAC
The DNA here is from genome assembly GCF_025860055.1 of Xyrauchen texanus. NCBI lineage: Eukaryota > Metazoa > Chordata > Actinopteri > Cypriniformes > Catostomidae > Xyrauchen > Xyrauchen texanus. Next base: position 51,871,443 of record NC_068278.1, on the reverse strand, counting down.
TATCACGAAAATGCTGAATAAGTGCTTTTCATGTGAAGTTCAAAGCAGCGCATAGCGCTGGTATTGAGGCCCTGACACAAATTGTGAATGGCTTTTTTTTGTAGGCTATGCAAGTCTTTGTTTGGAAAATGTTAATAAAGCATTCTTGTAACATATTGTTTTGTTTTCTTTCCTAATAAGGAAATAGGTAATTTTGACAGAAAAATAAGTATAGAGTAAAATTTCAGCACTTTCAAAATCTGCGATTAATTGCGATTAAAAATTGTAATTGACTGACAGCACTAGTTTTAATATACATTCCTCTTCTGTCACTCACTCGATGTTGTGTCAATGAAGTGACACTAGGGGTCACTCTTGGGAGCCCCAAACACCTCTGATCTTTGAGAAAAGGCCAATGGGAATTTCCGAGTGGAATTTGCATGCCACTCCCCCGGACACATGGGTATAAAAGGAGCTGGATTGCAACCACTAATTCAGATTTTTTCTTTGGAGGCGAGCGGTTGTGTTCAGTGAGCTAAATTACTCTGTCGATCCATTCACCTCTGAATCCAGTGAAGCTGTTGGATTTATGGCGCATTTCAGCGGTTTCTCCCCCTCTTACACCTGCGTTGTGCAGAGAATGCCCCTGGGCGATTCAGCAGCTAAAAGAGTATATATTCTTCCCCTAAAAGAATATATTTCTTTCTGAAAGAGTTGCACCTATGAAAGCGTCTATTTCAAGATGCCTTTTCATTTGTGTATTATTCCTGGTTGTGGTCACTATCCACTTCTGACGGCTAAAATCGCTGTCTCACGTGTCTGGGCACTACCCACATGGAGACATTGTTCGTGAATGGTTTATGTCCTCATTGCGAGAACATGACCATGGTAACGTTGCGATCGTGGATTTCTTTCGTCAGAGGGAAAGCCACTCCAGCAGCTCCCCACCTCTGTCCTTCTACCTACGGGAGTGAGGCAGAGTCAGAGTCAGAATGAGGCTATTTGGGGACCTCAATGGGAGCTTCTCCACTGGGAAAACCCACATGGACCTCCCATTCCCCAGCACACTCGTATGGTCCAGTCGGTTTCTGGGATGAGACCGCGGGCCCGTCTCAGGGCAGGTTCGCAATCTCGTTCGGGGCTCGTGAAGTGGATGAGCTGTCGATAGCAGCATCGGAGATCGGGCTTGTCCTGTCTGATGCAGAGAACTCGGCTGGGCTCCCACCCTCGGATGTGGTAGTTCAATCGCAGGCCAATGCAGAGCCTTTACGGCTACCTGCTCGATGATTGGTTCCTTGGGTCAGAGCGCCACTCACGGCCACACTCCACCCCCATTTCTTTCTTCCCGGTGTTGCCTGAGGAGCTCACATGATAGTGGTGTGCACCTTTTACTGTCTGGACCCGGTTTGCGGGCTCCTCTGCTCTCACTACCTTCAAAGCTGGGGTGGCCAGGGGGTACTCAGCGATTCCCCTGGTGGATCACTTGTGCCCGCAGAGAGCCACCACCTAGCTGAGTCGCCCGGAGATCCTGTCCAGGGCCTGTTGGCTCACATCGGTGCTGGCAGCTAAGGCCTACGGTGCTGCTGGACAGGCCGCTTCCGCCCTGCATGCCATGGCTCTCCTGCAGGTGCACTAAGCCAAGGAACTCAAAGAACTGCACAAGGGTTGTCCTGACCCAGGATTTATGCTGGAGTTGCGCTCGGCGACCGATCTCTCCCTCCGGGCAATGAAGGTCATGGCATGGTCTCTCGGGCAGGCTATGTCCACCCTGGTGGTCCAGGAGCGCCACTTTTGGCTCAACCTAGTCGAATCAAGGGAGGCTGACAAGGTACGATTCCTTGACGCCCCATCTCCCAGGTTGGCCTATTCGGCGACACCGTCAGAGACTTTGCCCTGCAGTTTTTGATGGTGAGGAAGCAGACGGAGGCCATTCAACATGTCCTGCCCTGCGCGGCTCAAGGTCTCATAGCCCGTCTGCTTGTTGCCAAGGGCATCATCGTGCGGAGACAACACCAGATCCGCTGCAGCATGCCCCAATTGGCCAGCCCCAGCGTGGAGCCATCCACAGGAAGCAGATGCCACCCATCTCACGGCTGGCTGCCGAGGTGAAGTTCAGAGGTAAAGTTGGAAACCTGCGACATGGCAGCTGGTAAGCAGACCACTCCTTCCCCCGTTGGAGGGCCGGGTGGAGAATCCTTGTTTTCCTTTTCTTATGATTTCGTAGTACCCACATTTTCAAGAAAAGAGCAGTTTCCTTACTTCCTGGTCCATACAGTCTGTGTACACATTATCACAACCACCGGGCACAGTTTCCTTTCGGCAGGTAAGGCACCTCAGAAGTGGGCCTCCAGCCCCCGTTTGCCCAGATCAAGTCGTGCTTCCCTAAATACTTACCGTCTACTGCATTGTGATGTGCCAATATAGCGACAACATACACCTTCAAGGTGGAGGGTGACAGCCGCCCCTCCAGCCTGTCCTGCAGGAAGTAAATCACTGATCCGACTGTGCATCTCTGGGGGTCTTCATGTTGGGATGGAGGGAATAAGACATTGTGTCCCTCCTGCCATAACACTGAACTACCCGCTGAAATGGCCGTGACCTTGTCTTGTCTGCTCAGCACAAAACCTGAATGAGTGGTTGCATTCCAGTTCCTTTTATACCCGTATGTCCAGGGGAGTGGCATGCAAATTCCACTCATCAATTCCCATTGACCTTTTCTTAAAGATCAGAGGTGTTTGGGGCTCCCAAGAGATTATTCATCGACACAATGTCTGGTTCCCTCCAACAGGGAACGGAGGTTACAACAGTAACCGAGACGTTTCAACCCCTGAAACATAAAAGTGCCCATAGTTGAAGAAACGGCCATGTATAGTCCGATGTATAGTCTGCTTTGGCCACTAAACTGCACACTGAATTAGTGAGACTTATTAATAAGTCAGTAAATTGTTGACCACAAGTTTGCAAGTCTAACACCCACGAGACAACAATTTAAGGGGCGAGAGCGGGACTCAGTTGGCAAATGGTGGGGATAAAGGCAGCGTGCTTAATGAAGAAAAACAGCATGCATTCAGCGGGGGGTATTTACAGATCCTGGGATCAGTCTGGTCGGGGAGAGATGGCGAGAGAGAGAGAGAGAGAGAGAGAGAGAGAGAGAGACATAGACAGATGGGGAGAGAGATAAGATACTTATACACAAATAAAGAGGGGGAGGGTGCAGAGAAATAATCTCTTATTGTATTGCATGTTGACAAATGCCTGCAAGTATCCACACAAAGCAGCAGTGATTTCACAGAGATGCACAGAATACAGGAACTTTGCTACAGGCTAATGGAGAGAGTGTAATGATGAAAGAACACAAACAACAAAGCTCCATCTACATTCTTGTGTTTACCCAATTCTCGGCAATCTGAGTGGAAAACTTCTTCAGTTTATTTAATTCCAAACATTAATTTGTCACTGTCATAACCCCCTGCTGAACACATTTTTGTTTCTCATAGAAAAAAATAAATATTACATCTTAATTTGGAACATTGTGCATGTTCACACAAGATTATTTTTTAGTTTTAGCCCCTACTAACATCCAAACATTTTTTTGTCTCTGGCCAGTGTTATACTGTCAGGGTACCAAACCACCCAGCGAAATATGTTTTAATCAGAATATGTACTTAAAAAATTTATTAGAGCAAAGCAAGGATGAATAAAACAACATTAGCTGACATTAAAAAGATGTTTAAAGTTCACCAAAATTTTTTAATAATTTACTCACCCTCATGCCATCCCAGATGTGTATGGAAGCATAATAGTAATCCAATCACATCCGATCAATATTTCAATCCTTTTTTACTATAAATCTTCCATTTCAAAATGTTAAAGTGGAGATTTATGGTAAAAAATGTTTGGTTACGTATGTAACCTCTGTTCCCCAAGGGAGGGAACGACACGTTGTGTCGGAGAAGCGACACTAAGGGTCTCTCTTGAGCGCCGATATTCACCTCTGATCTTATTGAAAAGGGCCAATGGGAGTTGGCAGTCGGTATTTGCATACCCCGCCCCCGGACATACGGGTATTTAAGCGGGGCAAATACGGGAGTTCATTTAGGATTTTTCTGAGGAGCCGGAAATGGTCCGGCCACAACAGTGGCTCGGTTCAGCGACATGGCGGAGGAAAGACACAACGTGTCGTTCCCTCCCTCGGGAACGGAGGTTACATACGTAACCAAGCGTTCCCCTTCTGTCGCTCTCTTCACGTTGTGTCAGAGAAGCGACACTAGGGGACCCATTCCAATCTTGCCATGCGCTGAACCTTGTACGTGGACCGCCCGATACAGAGGCGGGCAGGGATTTCATCCAGTGCCACGCATCGTCTGTACCTGGCTGCACGTACCCTTCCCCAATGCCCCATAAGAACATCGAGTCCTTCTAGTTACCCTGGGAGGGAACAAGGCGATGTTTGCCAACATGGGAACGGGCCAGCCTGGCTGGGCCTCTTTTCTCTCTATGTTTCTCGCATAGAGCAATCACGGCCGGGGCCCTTACACGCATATAGGGAAGGGGGTCTTACCAAGACCCTGCGGAGACCACACCTGCCCTTTTTCTTGGGGAGGAAAAGTGGTAGACACATCACACGGCCGTCTTAGGGCTCGTGTGGAAAGTATGGTGCGGTGGTAGATCCAGCCTCGAAAGGGGGAGTTGCTACAGCACGGCGACCGAGGCAGCTGTAACTGCCTAAGGGAGACATGGGGGTCCGCTCGTAAGGGGACAGAACAGGGGGAGTCCGAACAGGAGGCCTTCTTATTTTACCTGTGGAGCCCCTATACCAGTACGGGGTGGCCATCAGGGTACCCGCAGTGGCTTGGGTCGGCGAGTTCCTCCGCTGAACCGTGGACCCGGAGGGCTGGGGAGGAATCGACCAGGGGCCCGACTCGGAGTGGGGCGCCCTGGGAAGAAGGCGCACTACTTTACCTTGACATCAGGAAAAGGGCGCTGGGCGCAAGCGACCCACCCGGCCGGTCGGTCTACGTGTTACCGAGTTCTATGGGATCGGACCTGAGAAAACACGAGACACAACCGACTCAACGCGGAGGTTGTAAAACCTCGCGAAGGTGTTGGGTGTTGCCCAACCCGCGGCTCTACAGATGTCTGCTAGGGAGGTGCCCTTGGCCAGTGCCCACGAGGACGCAACACCCCTTGTTGAGTGAGCTCGGACCCGTAAGGGTAGGGGCACGGCCTGCATGTGATAAGCCAGTGTGATGGCATCGACAACCCAGTGGGCGAGCCTCTGTTTAGAGACGGCATTCCCTTTCTGCCGTCCCCCAAAGCAGACAAAGAGCTGCTCAGAGCGTCTGGTGCTCTGTGTGCGGTCCAGGTAAATGCACAGGGTGCGCACTGGACACAGCAATGAAAGGGCTGGGTCTGCCTCCTCCCGGGGCAGCTCTTGCAGGTTCACTACCTGATCTCGGAATGGTGTGGTAGGAACCTTGGGCACATAGCCCGGTCGCGGTCTTAGGATCACAGACGTATCTGCCGGACCGAACTCCAGGCAAGTGTCGCTGACAGAGAACGCTTGCAGGTCCCCAACCCTCTTAATGGAGGCGAGTGCGATCAGCAGGGCCGTCTTAAGAGAGAGGGCCCTGAGTCCAACTGATTCGAGCGGCTTGAAGGGAGGTCTCTGGAGTCCTGCCAAGACTACCGAGAGATCCCAGGAGGGCACTAGGCCTGGCCGGGAGGGATTCAACCTCCGGGCGCCTCTCAGGAACCTGAGGATCAGGTCATGCTTACCCAAAGACTTGCCGTCTACAGGATCGTGGTGGGCGGCGATAGCGGCAACATACACCTTGAGGGTGGACGGGGACAGCCTCCTGTCCAGCCTCTCCTGTAGGAACAGAAGCACTGACCTTATCGCGCATCCCTGCGGGTCTTCGGCTCGGGAAGAACACCAATCTGCGAACAAGCGCCACTTTAGGGCGTAAAGGTGCCTGGTAGAGGGGGCTCTGGCTTGGTTGATGGTATTCACAACGGTTGCCGGTAAGCTGGCTAGCTCTTCCGCGTCCCGTCCAGGGACCAGACGTGGAGGTTCCAGAGGTCTGGGCGCAGGTGCCAGAGCGTGCCCTGTCCCTGAGAGAGGAGGTCCTTTCTCAGGGGAATTCGCCAGGGAGGAGCTGTCGCGTTGGGACACCTGCTGCAGGGGCACTCCTGCCCGTAAAAAGCAGAGGTCTGTCCAGGGTCGGAGTGTTTTGAGGCAGGCGGGGGTGCTCCTTACCCGATTCCTGCCGTGGTGCCATGCTTGTCTCGGGACTCGAGTCTGGAGCCAGTGCTGGAGTGGTCTCATATGCATCAACCCCAGCGGCGCGACCGGCGCGGAGGACGCCATATGCCCCAGGAGCCTCTGGAAAAGTTTTAGAGGGACCACTGTGCCTGGCTTGAAGGAAGCGAGGCAGTCCAGCACCGACTGAGCACGCTCGCTCGTGAGACGTGCTGTCATTGAGACTGAGTCTAACTCCAACCCGAGAAAAGAGATGCTCTGAACCGGAGTGAGCTTGCTCTTTTCCCAGTTGACCTGAAGCCCCAAGCGGCTGAGGTGCCGGAGCACCTGGTCTCTGTGTGTGCATAGTAACTCTCGAGAGTGTGCTAGGATGAGCCAGTCATCGAGGTAGTTGAGAATGCGGATGCCGGCTACTCGTAGCGGGGCAAGGGCCGCCTCTGCGACTTTCGTGAAGACACGAGGGGACAGAGACAGGCCCGAAGAGGAGGACTTTGTACTGAAAGGCCTGGCCGTCGAATGCGAACTGTAGGAAGGGTCGGTGTCGTGGCAGAATTGAGACGTGGAAGTACGCGTCCTTCAGGTCCACCGCTGCGAACCAATCTAGATGCTGAACGCCAGCCAGAATATTTCTCTGCGTAAGCATTTAGAACGGGAGTTTTAACAAGGCCCGGTTTAAAACTCGCAAGTCCAGGATTGGGCATAAGCCGCCACCTTTCTTGGGTACAATGAAGTAAGGGCTGTAGAAACCCTTCCTCATTTTGGTTGGAGGGACGGGCTCTACCGTGCCCTTGGCTAAGAGGGTCGCAATTTCCGTGCGCAGGGAACTGGCGTGCTCGCCGTGTACTGCGGAAAAGCGGACGCCCCTGAAGGGGGGCGGGAGCCGGGCAAACTGAATTGCGTAACCGAGTCGAATGGTCCGGTGCAGCCAGCCTGATGCGTTGGGAAGCGAAAGCCATGCTTCCCAGCTCTGCGCTAGGGGCACCAAAGGGACGAGTATTTTGGACGTACCCGGCGGGGCCTCGCAGCGGGGTGGAACAGGTAATGCAGCGTCGGGTGGCTTCGTTGCGGCCTGAGGCTGAGGTGCTGAGAATAGACTCAAAGCACTTACCTTGCTCAGCGCCCGGCAGGGCGGGTTCTTGACTGAGGAGGAGGTCTGATGTTGGCGTCCTCTGGACTCGTCTGAACTGGCCGGCCAGGGGACAGTCGTGGGCAGGCGGAAGGCGGGATCGCCGCGTCCGGTGTACCGGGACTGTTGTGATCTGAAAGCACATTGCTGTGAAAGCGGCATTTGCGGGCCAGGTGACCCAGAGGCAAAGGAAATAGCTCTTTTATTGAGAATGTGGGTACCACAGCCCCGTCAGGGGTGTGGCAAATGAAAAAACAAAGGATTCTCCTCCCGGCCCTCCACCGGGGGCGGGCGGTCTTACCACCTCCGGCGCTAGCGTCTTCGGCTCTGGGTCGGCTGTCTCAGTAGCAGCTTGGGAGCCTTCCGGGTCCTGGAGGTGGTTCGTGAGACAGGGGGCGTGCGCCGCCTGCGGAGTGCTCGACGCTGGGGCTGAGAGCTGGGCCTGGGTTGAGGCGGAGCAGGAGCTGGTTTCCTCGCAGGGGGATGCCCTCGGTGGGCAGACAGGGCAGGGCCCGTAGCGGCAGGTCTGCGGCGGGGCATGATGTGCGAAATGGCCTCCGTCTGCTTCTTCACCGCGAAGAACTGTTGGGCGAAGTCCTCGAAGGTGTCACCGAAAAGGCCAATCTGGGAGACAGGTGCGTCCAGGAAGCGGTTTTTGTCAGCCTCACGCATCTCGACCAGGTTGAGCCAAAGATGTCGTTCCTGGACCACTAGGGTGGCCATCGTCTGTCCGAGTGCCTGCGCTGTGGCCTTCGTCGCTCTCAGGGTGAGGTCGGTCGCTGAGCGCAGTTCCTGCAGCACATCAGGATCAGGTCCACCCCCGTGCATGTTTCTGAGAGCTTTGGCCTGGTGGACTTGCAGGAGGGCCATCGCATGCAGAGGCGGAGGCAGCGCGTCCAGCCATAGTGTAGGCCTTGGCGTTAAGCGAGGATGTTGTCCTACAGGGCTTGGATGGGAGTACGGGCGACCCGCCAGGAGGTAGGGCTACCGGGGCATAGATGGTGCGCAACTGCCCTATCAACCTGGGGAATCAGCGTCGTACCTGTGGCGCTCTCCGCCGTCGAGGGTGGAGAGAGTGGAGCGGGTGGCACCTAGGCGAGCGGAGGCGGGGCTCTCCACGTAGGCGTCAGCTCATCATGCACCTCCGGGAAGAAAGGGACCGGGGGATGCGAGGCTGCGAACGCGCGCTGCCCCAGGAACCAATCATCCAACCGAGAAGGCTGTGGGGAGGATGGAGGGTTCCAGTCCAACCCCACGCTCAAGGCGGCCCGGGCAAGCATGTCGGACATCTGAGCATCAGCCTCAGCCTGGGCCTGCTGGCCCGAAGGCGGCAGTCCAGGGGAGTCCTCGGCATCAGACACCTTACTCTCCGATGCAGCGGCGAGTTCATCTGCTTCGGACTCGGGAGGATAGACAGCCGGGCCGTGAGGCGAGCTGCTATCGCCCGTGGCGTGGGCGGAGACCAGCGGCGTGTCGAGGAACGGGAGGTTCGCGGGGGCTACCGGCGAAACTGCACCGCTGCCGCCCCAAATTGTCCCCAGCGCCAACCGCACCGTCCTTAATCCCGTGGGAAGATGGAGCAATGCGGGGTGCAGCTGGGGTGGCTTGCTTTCTGTTGAAAGCGAGCGCGACCGTAACGTGGTCATGGTCATGTTCTCGCAGTGAGAACATGAACCATCCACAACGCCGCCTCGGTGTGATTGCGGCCCAAACACACGAGACAGCGCCTGTGGCCGTCTGAAGCAGAGAGCACTCTACCGCATCCAGGAGCGACACAGGGGCGGAAAGGCATCTTGAAAAGACGGCGTCCTTAAAAGGACGTTCAACGCCGCTGTGTTTGCTCTTTTAGAGAAAATTACTCTTTTAGTAAAAATCTCTTTTAATACACAGTGTGTGTGTATGCGTGTCTGCGCTGTCGAGCGCTCAGGGGCAACAAAGCACGCCGTGCACTGAGAAGGAGAAAGCCGCTGTTGTGCGCCGTCAAGATCCAACAGCATGCAGATCGTCAGAGGAAAACAGGAACGTTTAAGTGGCGTGTAACTCGCAGCAAACTGCAGACAGACCATCGGCTCCGAAGAAATTTTCTGAATGAACTCCCGTATTTGCCCCGCTTAAATACCCGTATGTCCGGGGGCGGGGTATGCAAATACCGACTGCCAACTCCCATTGGCCCTTTTCAATAAGATCAGAGGTGAATATCGGCGCTCAAGAGAGACCCCTAGTGTCGCTTCTCCGACACAACGTGGAGAGAGTGACAGAAGGGGAAAAGGGCTTACATATTGATCTGTTTCTCACCCACACCTATCACATAGCTTCTGAAGACATAGATTTAACCCCTAGAGTCATATAGATTACTTTATGCAGCTGTTATATAATTTATGGAGCTTCAAATAACTGGTCACCAGTCACTTGCATTGTATGAACCTACAGAGCTGAAATATTCTTCTAAAAATCTGGGATGGCATGAGGGTGAGTAAATGATACGAGAATGTAAATATTTGGGTGAACTATCCCTTTATTAGGCAATTGTAACAGGTAAAGGTGGGCAAGGAGGAGGCAGGAACTGGCTGAATAGCAACATAAACTTTAATAAAAAAAATGAACATAAAACATCATAAAATATAAACAGACACACATGCAGTGTGGTCACATGCATCGCTCTCCTCTCTCTAAATGGAGCCTCTGGCTCCCCTTTATCTCGCTCTCCCGTGGATCAGATGATTCAGCGCTGGCCGTTCACCACCACAGCCATGCCCTCCTCCTCGTCACAGCAATTCTTCAAAATTATTATTGACAATATTAATATTAATATTATTGTTTTTATCTGTAATAAACTGAAAAGTATTCTTATGTTGGCTGGAATAAAGAGTGACATCTGACGTTTGTTTTATTTTTTATAAATTGTTAAAATACACCAAAAGGTGATTCAAAACTGTGGAGAATGAGAATCAAAATTGAGGCAAATGATTATCATAGTCACCTGAAGAGAGATAAGTCTAATTGGAAACAGTAGCTATTACATTAGTTAGCACTAATATAAGTGTAAGTGAACAAAGCTACTTGTAACGTCTCATAAAATGCTTACTTTGGTGCCTTTACTATGACCTAAATCAATACAAAGAATTATTAACATAATTTTTTTTTCTGTTTCTATCTTATTGTAAAGCTTTTTATATTAAATCTGTGTATCAGTATCACATAAAACAGATCATTCAACTAGTTACTAGCTTTTATGTTAATTGTTAATTTTTAAGTGAGGATTGTTAATACATAACAAGCTCTTCTCAAGATTAATTTAAAGATAAAAACAACAACAACAACTGTGTTTTCTCTTTGGGGAAACTTGTGTCACTTCTATAAGTGACCAATCAACAATTTTTTCCCCATATTTATTGATAATTTCTGTAAAATTTCACTTAAAACTACCCAAACGCACATGACTCCCATAGACTCACATTAGAGAAAAGGAAACGCTTGTCAGATAAAAATGGCGGGGCTAAGCAAAGGGTCAATTAGCAAGGTTCAGATGTGTGCCTATTTGTCCTACTCCTAAGGGATTTTAGGATAAATATCTGAGACAAATTTGATACTTGATAAATGAATCATAACTGAGAGCTTTCCTAAATTATGAAAGGGCAATACTATTTTTGTGTGGGTTGTAATGCCAAATTCAAACTCACCACTTTCTTAACTTTCGATTGCATTTTCTTTCAAAGGGTGAACAATTCCAGATTGTTAAGCACAATTTTTTTTGCTCTGCTTGGCTGACAGTAACAGCTGAAGCACTTAATTAACCTTTTTTAAATGCTTTAACTAAAGCTTTGGTGAGTTGCGGCCAATTGAGCTTGCAGTGAAATAAAACGCGAGCGTTGACCGAAACAAAAGAGTGAAAGCATGCAAGCTGGCTCAAAGCGGGGGGCTGTTTGCCAGCGACAGACAGACTGTGCCATTTTAAAAGGTTACGGCTGACTGCGAGGCACTTATGTTGGGAGACAGACAGAAACGGCAAAGTAACAAACATGTGTATATGTACACACATGCACAAACACAGAATCATTTCATGTGGGAAAAGCATGGCGGGTACTGGGTCTTCAGGGGCGGCTGTCTCTGACCCTTTGCAATCTAGTTTCTCTGTCTCTCTCTTTCTCTCTCTCTTTCTCTATCTGTTTTGGCAGGACCCTCCCCTGCATGGTCCTTAATGGACTGATGATTGTGCCGACCTTCTGTTTAGTTTAGAGATAGAAAGCTGGGCTGCATCAGTAAAGGGGGAGGGGAGGTGATGGATTGAAAAGTTGAGAAAGTCAAGCTGGATGAGTGATATATCAGAGGGAGGACGTTAAAAAATAAGAGAGAGAAAAAGAAAGGAAGAGAGGACAATCATATTAGTCAATTAATAAAAAAGTGGAAAAATGAGTAATGTGTTAAAAGAATATTTCACCCAAAAATATAAATCCTGTCATTTATTCACCCTCGTGTTATTAAAAACCTGTTCTTTTTTCCTTCTGTGGAACACAAAGGTTATATTTTAGGAGAATACGGGCAAGATTTCCAGTAAATAACTTTCCATCTGTATATCAGAGTGTTAACATTTCACTTCAGAAGACTTGGAAAACAACGCACGAGTTATATGAACTACAATTATTATCTTTTTATGGTGCTTTTTTGTTGTTGATATTTTGGAGCTTGACAGTCCTATTTTCTTTTCACTTTTCATTGTATTCACCTTTTTTGTTCCACAAAAGAAAGTATGGCTTCTGAAGACTTATATAATATAACACATGAGTAATTTAAACTATTTTTATAACACTTTTATGGTGCATTTTTTGTCATTTTGGAGCTTGACAACTCAAGTCCCAATTCTCTTTCACTGTATGGTAAAGTATGTGGGAGGATATTCTTAAAAATGTCACTATTTGTGTTCCAAAGAAGAAAGTATGGCTTCAGTAGACTTGGAATATCATACACGTCATACGAACTACATTTCTGACACTTTTATGGTGCTTTTTTTTGCCATTTTGAAGCTTTAAGCCCAAAGTATACGTCAATCAGACGCGAACGGTAAGTATCTGCGTCAGGGTTTCCGTTAGCCGGTAATTAACTTTTTTTGACCGTTAAAATGTCTTAATGTCTGACAAATTCAAACATTGTTGGACACAATGTCTGGTAAAATTTCCCAGAGCTTTTGAAGACCTAGTCCGAGACTAAAGCGTGTTTTATCCCGCACACTGGCAAAAGCACCTGTTATTCTCACCCTGTCCCTCAGGGGGGTAGGCTCCTCGCCCCTGCCTCCTATCTCTAGCAGGACATGACGGTTCCGGGTACAACTCCCTCGGACTGCCGGACGGGGCCTACGCCAAAGAGAGAGACATTACCTCCCATTTTACATCCATCAAATAAATGGCATCTCAAACTTCACTCAAGCCTGCGTGTCTTCCCGATAGAAATGATATGACATAACCTAATGTTCAATCAGGACGACTTCTATCAAATGAATACTTGAATACTTAATTCAGTAAAGCATCTGTTAGTGTTGGTGTTGGGGGGTATGGTTCTGTTCTGAGCAATTTCTCCACCCATCCATGCAGTCACACATGGACAGAGCAGAGTGCTACAACCCCCCCTCCCCCCAGGGGTAACAGAACAGATCCAGCAGATTACAACATTGTTCCATTTTTTTTTTTTTTTTTTACATTCTGACAGTGCTATATGATAAATGTTTTTACTTATAAACATAACAATTACTACAACTTTAGATAATGTATATCAAGTTGACAATCAAGAACAAGGCAGAATAACACAGTGAAGGAATCCCAAACTGGCACTCAACTGTAGTCTTAGGCTATGTTCAGACTGCAGGCAAATAGGATTTTCTCTCAAATCAGACCTTTTCAGGCAGACTGTCTGCATTATTAATAGCAAGTGATCAAATCAGATTTGCACATTCAGACATAACCAACCTATCTGCATGGTAATGAGTAGGCTTACCCACGTGATGATGCTTTTCAAAATAGATGCAGGAAAAATGGAGGTGCATCATCTCGCTCTCCAAATAAGTGCCCCGTCCAGTCGCGGTGCAAAACTCAGCGACAGAGGAGACTGGTAAATATTGTGATGTTTGGTCTGCAGTCACCGATTTTTGACGTCATCGCTATGTGTTGCGTTAAGAGTGAGGCAAAAGGCCATTTGAAATCAGAATTGAGAAGCCAGTGCGTCCGGACTAAGATGCATCTGAAAAAAATCCAATTTCAATCGCATTTGCAACCACCTCCCAATGTGGTTTGAATCAGATTGAATGTGTTTTTTTTGCTGTCCAGACTATCAAAAACTCATCTGGATACAATCTGGATAAGCAAAAAATAGAATTTTTAGTGGCAGTCTGAACAAGGCCTTAGAGCACAAAACAACAAGACAGACGTAGAGAAACTAAAGGCAAGGTGCCGTACAGATGTGGAGCTGGGGATGGAGGAGGGTGTCAAGTGCAGCTTGCATCCATGCAATGGAAAGATAGCTAAGCAATGAATGAACGAATGAATGGAGGACTTAAATAGGACCACTCTGAATTGTATTGGTAGACATCATGATCAGCTAGGCATCAGCTGATTGGGAGCTCGACTCTCGTGGCCTGACAGAACTAACGCTATGCTTGATATTTTTTAATTTAATATTTCTTTGTAAACAAAAAGATGTAGCAAATTGCAGTTTAGCTTTTTCTTTGCCCCCTGTTAAATATGTTTTATTTAAATTAGATGCTAATTCCATTCTGGACGTAAAAAATATATTTGTTTCAGTGGAAAAGCAGCTACAACGAACAAAAGTTTAGCGTTCTTTTGACTTGATTGTGTCATTATTATATTGCATTATTATGCATAGTCCATCGCAGTACAAAATAAACACCAAAATTCCAAATAGTTTGGCAAATGTTATCATTCCTGGACACATTGGCCAGCACAACAATTTCTTAGCGGAAACTCTGGTCTGCGTACAGAATGAGTGACTGATTTTTGTAATCGTGTGTACTCTGAATGCGCAGTACGTGCATGTGCTTGGAATTATTTGCACTTATTATTTGGTCCATGTAATCACCGCTAAACATCAGGAGACGAAGGTAGAAACAAAAACAGTAGATGTGCCTGTCAAGAGCGTGTGTGTGAGGAGGTCAGGAGATACCTACATTTGTATAGCTCGAGTCTGAAAGAACATTAAGACATATTTATGGGTCTAAACTCCTGAAGAGAAATATTCCAGTGTCCCGTAGCAGTCTTGGCATGCATGCATGGTCAAATGAAGTGTATTTTAAAAGGCTAGCGTTTGACTTTTTGTAGACTCTAAGCATTTGCGTCTAAACTGAAGTATACTTTGGGCTTCACAGCCCAAGTCCCCACTTACATTCATTGTATGGAAAAGAGCAGCCAGAATACTCTTGAAAAATTCAGTTTTGTGTTTTACAAAAAAAGAAGAAAGAGAGAGTCATATGGGTTTAGAAAGACATTAGGGTAATAAGTAAATTATGACAGAATTTTCCTTTTTGGGTGAACTATTCCTTTAATATGCAGATATGAGAAAGGAGGACTGTGTTCCTCAGGAAGAGAAGAGCAGGACGGAGCGGCATAGAGAGAGGTATGGCTGACATTCACATAGTGAAGATAAAGCACGAAAAACAATGAGTGGAAGAGGTACATGGAGAGAGATGAAAAATAATAATTTACCAGCCTGTAAATATTGAAGCAATCACCTGAGGCTTGTGCAGACAGAAGACAAAACAGACGAAGGGGGAAAAAGAAATACGCACAACTTTATTTAATGAAACATTTCACAGAGGGGAGTTTATCAGATTATCTATGGAAATCCAAGCCCATTTCACATAACCTATACACACAAACACACATAAGGCGAGGGAGTATGACTGAGAGTGAATTCTAGAAATGGAGAGAGAGAGCGAGAGAGAGAGAGAGAGAGAGAGAGAGAGAGAGAGAGAGAGAGAGAGAGAGAGAGAGAGAGGAATCAGTGTTAGAAAACCCCATCATTGTGATAGAGAGGAGAAATCAGTAGTGGAGATGCAGTCCTGAGTAAAATCGAAGCAGATATTTACTTAATGTAATGCAATTCAATTTGCAAACATGCCTCAACCATTTTGAGCATTACAAGCTAAAAAACAATCTCTATACAGAGGACCAGATTTGATTCCTCAAACAGAAAGTGCAAATTGAAAAACTAACTAACAAATGTAAATTGAATTTAATGGGGCCTAATAAATCAGTACTTTTAACAAAAGATACATTTTACAGTAGGACAACTTCAATATTGTGTTTCATCTTTGAAGTCACATCATCTAGCCTCAAGTTAATAAAAGAGATGGAAAAAGAGCCTGTGAGGGAAAAAATATGGAGACAGTCAGAAAGAGCACTGATGAAAGAAGAGACAGGAGAGTGGGAGATTTAATTCAAGTCAGTTTAATCAAATTTGTCTCAGTTTCTCTTAGATTCCTTAGAAGGAATAAAAATAAAAATATAGAACATAATTGTTGACTTAAAAAGTATAGAGCTAGATCATATTGAATTCATATGTCCTACTTTTTGTATCTTGGCAATTCTGAGCACCATTTGATAGCTGGGTTTCCATCCATATATTTTGATGCACATTTTGTGATATTGCATAAAAACCACTGGATGGAAAAACCAAGATGCTTTTAAAATCTCCAAAATGCACATTAAAAACTTTATGATTGCTTGAGGTGGATACATTTTTATTAGATAAGAAGAAATGTGCATACACTGTGATGGAAACACATTTACCGAATAAATTCCTATTGAATTTATTAGGAAAACAAGATGTGCATCAAAGAAATTAACGTGACTGAATAACTCGTTCATAATTGGACTAACCAGCGGGCCGATCGTCGCATCTAAAATGATGCTCTGGTCATCTTGAAATATCTGTGTCTAGAAAATCCATTGCCAGCATAGAGTTTGCAGAGCAAATAAGTCAAACGTAAACTTGAACTGTGCTGAAGAGCTGGTTTATTGACTCTTTTAAAAACTATATTATAGATCCACATGGCAAAGACATAAGGAAGGAGGAAAGCACACACATATTGCTCCCAGACATGAGACACATTTCTTTACAGTGTTTTGTTATTAACAAAAGAGTCACATTGGCTACAATTTCTCCAGAAGTGATTATTTTGTTCTTTTAAATGCAAGGGATATTACATTTACATTTATGCATTTGGCAGATGCTTTGATCCAAAGCGACTTACAGAGCCCTTATTACAGGGACAATCCCCCCGGAGAAACCTGGAGTTAAGTGCCTTGCTTAAATGGTGGTGGCTGTGAGGATCGAACCAGCGACCTTCTGCTTAACAGATTAGTGCTTTAGCCAACTACGCCACCACCACTCCATATATATAGATATAGATATAAAACAAGTGTTCCACATACTGTAGTTTTCATGATATTATGTTTTTTTTCACATAGATTAAATTTGCAAATTGAATGGAAAAATAGCTGTTCTGACTCTCTAGAAGAGACACACTTGACATGCAGGAGAAACATACGAGAAGCATGAGGCTTGTTCAAAATTCTCAATTTGCTCTCCATACAGTCTCATTGCTGTCTCTATGATACAACTGAGATATTAAAAAGATCTCATTCATGAGTTTTCTTTCTTATGAGCAAGCATGCTCTTTCTTGCTGAATGGAAAAAAAAGGACAGGAAGAGGGGGAGGTCTCTGGGAATAAAATGACTAATGGTTGACACAGCGTTTGGTTCTGGCTGTTAAACAGTCCTGTCATGGAGGGTCGGATTAAGGAACAAAATTGTGAAGGAAACATATAAGCAGAAGCAATGAGAGAGAACAGAAGGGTTGTTATACATTTTTCATTAAGTATCAAGCCCAAAGCCACATCAAAGAGTTTTGGAGGGCGAGGGAGAGAGAGAGCAATAGAGTGAGAGAGAGAGAGAGAGAGAGAGAGAGAGAGAGAGAGAGGAAGTGGGTACAGTATGTTCTGCTTAACCTCAGTCATATGCTTCCCTTGTGGATGTGTGTGTTGATGCAAGTGTGTGTTTGTCCGCAGTGTGTGACTGCATGTGTGTTCGCCTTGCCTTCTGTCTGTACCTTGTAAAATCATCCAATTCTCATCTTCACTAGGCAGAAAGAAAAAAAATGCCCAGAAACATTTGTGTAAATAACTAAATAAAAGCCATATTTATGCATACTTTATTTTATTATAATTACTTAATTTTAGACATGTTTTTATTTATTGCATGTATCATGATAGTTCTGAAATGTGAAATGTCTATTGGCACTTGAAGCAAATTAAAGTTTCTCTCAAACAGATTAGGTTTTTTGAAAGGTCTGGTCACCATTCACCTACAGAGCTAAAATATCCTTCTAAAAGAACCTTCAGTTGTATTCTGCTGACTGCTTGTCACGGCTCCGGTGAGTTTGCCGGTTTATTCTGTTTATTTTGTTATTCTTTCTCCCTCATGTCTCACAGGCGACGCCAGCATGCATGATCAGTGTTTCCTTGGGAACATTGATTGTTCCCGGGGAAACGCTGATCATGCTACTGATTAGCGAGCTAGCAACACCTGTTCTCCTCTAATTCACTCCCTACTTAATCCCTTTTCCAGCAATTCTATTAGCCAGTGGAGGATTCCTCATCTCTTCCCGGGTGTCGGGCGTACGAATGCCTCCTAATCGTCTGGGCTTTTTTCTCTGCACTTTATTACGCTTCAACAGACACTTCCTATGGATCTGCTCCTGACTTCCACAATGCATACTGTATCTGTGTGTATCTGTCAAACACACTCTTCCTATCTGCCCTGTGACTGGACAAGGAATCACACTTCTACCCGAACTACTGCAGCCAGTGCTGGGATTCTTATACTTTGTGTAGGTTGACATTTATTGTGAATAAATCCTTTGAACAGTTCCTCTGCTTTTTGGTCCCTTTGTCTTGCACTCGCTCTGACAGAATAATCTAGCCACTGGAGGAATATACTCTATGCTCTGCCCTCTCTCAGCAGGGAGCTCTGCTGGGGTGTCAACATGATAAAATCTCTGCATCTAACCGGGCATTGGAGATGATGGCATCACAGCTCACTTAACTCACAGTGGTGGTCCAACAACTCTGCCCATCTCCTGATGCTTGTCCCTCTCAAGAAACACCCTCATCAGCTTTGGAGGTTCCCCACACCTCTTGGTGCACAGAAGCTCGTATCCTTCCTCCATCTCCTTACTCAGGTGAGACCGGATCCTGTAGTGCCTTTCTGTCACAATGTTCTCTGTTCTTCACTCTACAGCCCTCTACGTTTTCCTCAGAGATGATGAAGGTCACGTGTCTGATCACGCTCCTCTCTGGAAGGGCCGATGAATGGGGGCTACCATGTGGGACATCTATGTTGCACAAATTTTGAAGCCTTTTCCTCTGAACTCCGCCAAGTATTTGAGTGTCCTATATGGACAGTCCAAAGGAGATCGACAAGTCGCAGATTATGCGATTGAGTTTCGTACATCTGACGATGTCCAGGACGAGATCTATCCTTTGGATCTGAGCTCACGACTCAACGTCTTAGTGGACCTGGCAATCCGAGTCAATCAATGCCTGGCCCTATGCCGTAACTGTTCTCCACCTCCTCGGGTGGCTGACCATTCCCTCCATCCCACTACTTTGGCCAGGTCACCAGAATCACATCTCAACACTGAGCCTATGTCAGTCATCACCCAATCCACTAAGCCAGTCACCCTTGTCTCTGGTAATCATTCAGAACAACTGTCCTTTTATCTAATCCGGTGCCCATTGATGCCGGTAGTGTTTGGGCATCCTTGGTTGGTAACGCTCAACCCACACATAGATTGGTCAAACAACACTGTTCTTGCATGGAGTTCTTACTTAATTCTGCTGTCTCCCCTGTCCAGTCTTGTGTTTCATTGCAGGATGAATTGGCAGATTTATCAGGAGTGCCGTTGGCATACCATGCCTTGAGAGTGGTTTTCAGCCAGTCCCGCGACGTGATCCTCCCTCCTCATCGCCAGTACGACTGTGCGATTGAACCGCTTGTTGACATCTCTCCTCCTCGGGGATGGCTCCCAAGAGGGAGGCCATAAACAAGTATATCAATGATTCTCTAGCAGCCGGTCTCATCCGCCCTTCCTCGTCGCCTGCAGGGGCGGGGTTCTTCTTCATGGAGAAGAAGGATGGCTCGCTTACACTCTGCATAGATTATCGAGGGCTGAATGACATCACGGTAAAGAATCGATATCCTTTGCTGTTGATGTCCTCAGCCTTCTAACTCTTGCAGGGAGGTCCGTCTTTACGAAGTTGGACCTAAGCAATGCTTATCACCTTGTCCGAATCAGGAAGAGGGATGAGTGCATGAGCATGCACGAACCAACTGGCTGGTGTTTTTATGGACATTTTAAACTATTCCCTCTCCTTGTCTGTGGTCCCCACATGCTTTAAAATGTTCACCATTGTGCCTGTATCAAAGCAATCCAAAATTACTTGCTTAAATAACATCCTGTTGCTCTGAACCTCATCATCAGCAAATGCTTTGATAGGCTAATCAGAGATAACATCTGCTCTTTGCTGCCTACCTCACTGTTTGCTGTTTGTAGACTTCAGCTCAGCATTCAACACCATATTACTCTCCAAGCTTGATGTGAAACTCAGGGCTCTGGGCTTAAACAGCTCACTGTACAGCTGGATCCTGGAAATCCTGTCAAGCAGATGCCAGATGTTTAGAATGGGCAGCAACATCTCCAACATGTATTCCTTGTACACATATGACTGTGTGGCAACACATAGCTTCCATATTTAAGTTTGCTAATGATACGACGGTGGTAGGTCTCATCACTGAAAATTATGACCAGCCTACAGAGAGGAAGTGCACACTCTGACATGCTGGTGTCAGGAGCACAACCTCTCCCTCAATGTCAGTAAGACCAAGGACCTTTTGGTGGACTTCAGGAGAAAAGACAGAGAACAGACACACTCTTCCTATGTGCCCCCTGCCACGTACCCAGCGGGCAGGCTATTTGTTCTGCGATCAGTTCGGACACATGTCCTACACCTGTTCTCCTCTAATTCCCTCCCTACTTAATCCCTGTGTGTTCTCACTGTCTTTGCTAGATTATTGTGTAATGTCACGCAACTAAACTTGCTCTCTTTGTCTAGTTAATTCTGTCTCGTGTATCTGTATAGTTGCCAGTCTATGCCCGCGTGTCGGGAGTGTGATTACTTTCCAGCTTTCTGTACACCTGTTCTTGCCGCCTACGAATTACCAGTGGAGGATTCTTTGTCTCTGCCAGCATGTCGGGAGCATGACTGCTTCCTAATCATCTGGGCTTTGTTCTCTGAACCTCACTACGCTTCAACAGACACTTCCTAAGGATCTGCTCCTGACTTCCACAACGTATACACATGTCTATGAGCACACTCTTCCTATGTGCCCTCTGCGCAGCCACAGCGCACACAGACTCGTACTTCTCCCCCCGTTACAGCAGCAGGTGCTGTGATTCTTATACTTTGCCAGCACAGTTTATGTTGACATTTATTTAGATTTATTCTTTGAACTGTTCCTCTGCTTTTGGGTCCTTTTGTCTAGCTCTCGCTCTGACATTTGTATGGTCTTACAAGTCAAGCACTATGGTAAAAGTGTTTAGATGTCATTAGATAGCACAGTGTGAGAAATAGAGCAAAAAGAAAGTGTTTCATTTGCCATTTTACTCTTGATTTGTTTAAAAGGGTGTAACATTTAATAATAAAAAAACATTTGGACCAAATATGCTCAGTATACACTATACGATATTACTAATGCTTTGACGAAGTAAATCATTTTACCATTTCAATAAATAAGACCTCTTTTGACTAATACATTTTTATGTTTTCCATAGTTTTCCAGTCATTCATCAATAATGGATAAGGGTTTTTAAAAATCATTATAAATAGTTATATAGTATTGTTATAGTTTCCAAGTATAGTTATAGTTTCCAGGTTTTCCATAACTGCGTGAACCGTAAAAAAATCTACTTGAATCTTGAAATAGAATGAAAAAAAGTGGAGTATGATCTACAGGAGGCGTAGTGAGGCAAACTACTGAAAGAAAACTTTAAACAAGGAGACATTGCTTTCCCTCTCAATCACTCTGTCCCTCTTGCTGTGAGTCAACAGGAAGGGTCATTCCCTCTTCACAGAACTCAAATACCCATTGGGCCAAGTCATACTATCATCCTCTTACTCACTCAATGAATTACTGTTGATCTTATACAGACTGTGTGTGTGTGTGTAGTGTTGCATGTCAAACCAATGAGTCACTGCTGTCTTTAATCTGTGTCCCTTTGCCTAAGTATTGGTTACCATTTTGACATTAAAAACTCAAAAAGAATACAAAATCTCTCTTGCATTCAGAAAACAAGCTCCATGTTTAATTTCTGCTCAGTTAATATAATCAGTTAAAATAATGCATGTTGATGGTGCAATGCATCATTTGGTAAGCAGTCTTGGCTTGGTGTGTGTGTTAGGCATTAGCGTGAGCTTGTCCAGTGGTGGCATAGTGGCTAAAGCTCAGGGCTGTTAATCAGATGGTCGCTGGTTCGATCCCTATGGCCACCACCACTGTGTCCTTGAGAAAGGCACTTAACTCCAGGTTGCTCTGGGGGGATTGTCCCTGTAATAATTGCACTATAAGTCACTTTGGATAAAAGCGTCTGCCAAATGCATAAATGTAAATGTAAGTGGGTTCTTAAAACAGGCAAGATAAGCATTTTTAGGGATGTCAATCGTTTTTTTTTTTTAAACAAATAAATTATATGATATTCCAATTAATTACTCAAATGAATCCTAATTGTAACTTTGAGATTTGTAGAGAGATTCAGAGGGAAAGCACAGTGTAATTCAACGTTGCCTACGGCAGGCAAATGGCTTACGTTTTGATGACTTTGCACATTAAACTTGGACAGGAGAACATATTTTTACATAGACAAATTAAACAAATCTGATTTTAGATATTTTTATTTTATTTACAACAGTAATACTTGAAGAACTTTCTTTGTTTTAAAGTTTGCTTTGTTAACTGCTTAAAAAGATCTCAAATGAATGCAACTTTTGAAGAAGCAGAACATAACAGCACACGATGCATTAAGCAGTGTTGAATTCTGAAAGACAATTCACTTGGGAACCCCACTGTGAAATGCTTTAATAAGTATTTCACACAGGAAACATTTATATAAACATGAGCTCCAGCTCTTGTGTATTCTGGAAAGGTTGTAGGGCTTAAATGTCAGAGGCATGATACGGCATACTGTGTGCTGAGTCAATGGGAGGCTCAAGCCAGGCCACAGAAACAACAACCGTGACGTGATCCAAAAACGACAGTGTAGCAGAGGTACATCTCACGGTCAATAAGATGTCAGTTCAGAGTTCAGGAAGTGAAAAAAATTGCCAGCTGCTAGCGACCGTTCAGCTCGGCTGCACAGAAGCGATCTTGCAGACTATTTGGGTAATGGCCAGGAACTTAATGAAGTTACGCTTCCCCAATGATTATGTGTGACCCTTACAGTTAATGAGCCTATTCATAAGACTTTAGTTAAGAAACAGCAGATCCAGCATCATATGGTCACACTGCATTGGCCTAACAACTCACGCAATTCTAGGTCATGAGTTACGCCGTGTTTGGCTACTTTTTATCTACTGGCTTTAGTCTTTCTATCATATGATGTGCTCTGTGACTGCAGCAAGCCAAATAAGTTGCATGAAATACAATTCTGACTGCAAGCACAACAAAATCAAATACACAATAAGGCTGGTCGACATATTGAATATTCTTTTTTTTTTTGTAATAGTTTTGCTGGAAATTTAAAATTAAGCCACACTTTGAATATTGCAAGGAATTGAATGCGCTTTTCCTTTGGATATTAAAGGGTTTACCCCAAAAGGAAAATTATGTCATGCTTACTCACCCTCATGTTTGTCCAATCCTGTTCATAGTACACTAAAGGAGACGGTAGGCAGAATGTAAGCCCTGGTCACATTTACATTCATTGCATCTTTTTTGTCCATACAATTTCCCTATAGAAACCAAAAAGTTTCTTAAAGAGCATGTTATTATCTGGGGATTGTTTCTTGTTTTGCAGTTCGTTAGTATGAGATCATTAAGCACTGAAGGAATATTCTGGGTCCAATACAAGTTAATCTTAAAGTCAAAGTGTGTAACTTCTGTGCCACTAGAGCCACCAAAAAATTGCAAATATAAACATTGTTTTCGGAAAGCTTTCTGAATTTTCCCACCATCAGACGTTGAACAGACAAACTGATAGTTCCGCTCTTAACTCACGCCATTGGTTGAGTAAATATTGTCGTGTCTTATGAGACTCGTCACTCTAAACAAACAGAGACATTTTCATAGTGCCACAGAGACTAAGTGTTTACAGGTTTAAAAAAATGCACCTGTCTTACAGTCATCTCTGCATATTAAGCTAAAATAGAACAAAATTATAACCAAAAAAGTTATACACTTTTGCTTTAAAAAACAAAAAAGTGGCATTTTAGCTCCATTTACTTCCATTCTTACAGTGAGGCACTAAGAATGGAAGTAAATGGGGCTAATCCATAAACGTTAAAATACTCACCTTTTTAAAAGTATAGCCACAAAACATAAACAACATGTGTGTTATTATAATTTTACTGTGATATAATCGGTTACTAACATTTTCTCTTAAAAGTTATATCTAATTTTAAACTTTACCACTCAAATAATAAAGGTTTTAGAAATAACACATTTTAACAGAATAATTGACGTAATTGCACATTTCTACATCATATTATAATTCTTTTTAAAAAGTCGACATTTTTTTTTTGTGGTAATCAACATAATGCCACAAATGCTGTTGATTGAGCTTTACCACAATATCCTTTAACCTGTTGATACGCAATCGCCCGCACGTGGTGACGTCAATCTTCTTACATTTAATATATAATTTACTGTCTATAAATGTAATTAATGTCAACAAATGATACATCTTTTCAAAGGTCTAAGGGTTCAACATTGATATCTGATCTCTGTTTCACGATAGCAATGCCCCAGAAACAGCAATTTAGTTATTTGTGCCAGGAGTATAAATGAAAACATGCAATATCAAAACGGGACTTCATACCTTTATGAAAACGCGATCGCCAGATGAATCCAGTTCACAACACTTGGATAAATTGTCCATGATAAGCGTTCATTGAAAAACATCCAATAGCACTTTTTGTCCATAAAAGTGATCAATCTGAGTAATGTATTCTCCATTGTCTAGTACTGAAAGCACAAACTATGCAATCTGAGCAGAATTCATGTTGTAAAACTGTATATTAGAGTCTCATAAACAAAACGAGCCTGTCTCGAGTCTATTTTTAAAAATGGGGTGTAGTTTTATTCATAATAGACAAGCAGTGCAGTCAGATTTTGTGTTGTCTTGAAAGGCGGAGCCTTAATTTTACTCTGTATACTGGCAGCGATTTTACAGAGAAAAAAGCTTGCAGGAACCTCATTTTTGTTAGATCATCTTCAAATTTGAAGAGTTGTGGTTTTGAGAACATTGTATTTCTGGGCTGTCTTGGCACTTTTATTATTGTTTATTTAGATACATATTTAGAACATATATTAATTCTGAAACTTGGGAAATAAAGCCCAAAGTGTCTTCTTTCAAAAGATACTACAACTGTGTCCATACTCCAAAGGGTCCAGTAAATACAACCATTTAAGTTCAGGTATATAATTTTCATGGTTTGTACTTAAAAAGGGGGGTGCGTATCAACAGGTTAATAGTTTCTCTGATTTAAACTTAAAAAAAACATGGTTAGGGGCCGTTCACACTGGTAATTTTTCAATAAAAAAAAAAAATTGCTCTAGACAGATATCTTTGACCTTCGCTCTGTCTCGTTTTTATTTTTTTTCAGTGTCTCATGCTGAAAATAACTTTAACTTCTAAAAAACACATCTCGTGTTTTTGAAACCTTTCAGTTAAGTCTGTTGCTAAGATTAATTAATTTAATGAATAGTTCCAAATTGTCCATTTCAATTAACTCAATTAACATAAATCTGATTGAATGACTAAAAGGTTCAAATATTGTTATTTACTATGTATCATTATATATGTGCACATAATTGAAATCATAATACTTAATTTAGTAACAATGTGTATAATACTTGTCTTAGATTATTTTAAACCCTGAAATGCACACCTCGGATCTTTGACCCAGGGCCTCATTCCACCCCCGGTACCCCACCTCTTTTTTGGAGTAATCTTATTGCATAATATGCATGCTATTTCTTACCTAAGGTGGCGCTGTGGTTTCAGTGATTGACTTGATTTACATTTGACATTGATATTTGATGAGGAAACAACAAGGAAGTAAACTATAGCAAGTACAACACGTGATATATCTATTGTCATTTTATTGTAATACTGAAATTGTGTACAATAAATTGTGCATCTACTTAAACTCAATAAGTGCCTGAGAAAGTACTTATGTGTAGCTTATGTGTCATGTGTGGCTCAATATGATTTAGACAGCCATTTGCATTTCATGAAATTTCAGTGTGAAAGTAATGAATCCTGTTCTACACATGACCTGATTTGTTGCATTATCTCTTTGGTATATGAAAAATAAAACAACAAAATGTATAAAAAAAAATTATTGTCTTGAAAATATTTTGAAAATGATACACTATCTGGGAATTTTGTAGATCAATTTGTGATAGATATACATGCCATTTCTCTAAAGACCAGTGAGTGTGTTTGGAGATATTCCCATGCATTTAAGGGTTAATTCGATTTTTACTGTGTTGTATATCTTGCATTAAATATTCCAGTTAATGAAGTTCACCAAAAAGAGGAAAAATTATAAACTGTATTGGCCAGCTCACGCACAGAGTTACACTCTCTCCAAACCATACCTAATTATTATTTGTTCGTCTTTGTTTCTGCATGCTTTTTGCTTTCGTACGGGTTTCGATGCAAATGAACACAGTCGAAGAGTCAACATCCATCAAAGGACAGGGAACTAGACTCACTGTAATCTCGGACTTCTATTTCTGTTGAGGACCTGCTCTTCTTAGCTGCTGTGATGCAAACTGAAAGGAGTGCGTGTTTTGATTGAAAGTAGTCTGTATGTAGAGAGCTATCTGTTGGAAAAGCAGCAAAGAAAACAATAAAGAAAATGCATATGCTGCACACACACACACACACACACACACACACACACACACACACACACACGTTGGTTTGGCTATCCTTATGAGGACTCTCCATAGACAATGATTTTTATACTGTACGAAATATAGATTCTATCCCCTAAACCTAACCCTCACAAAAAACAAGACAATCTTCTTTTGAACAAACCAGAAATTGATTCTGAAATTAACAAGATTGATTTTTACTCCATGCTAATAAAGTGCAAGACAACCAGTTGATCTCGTTAACAGGCCAAAAGGAAAAGAGAGGAGAGAGAAACTGTGAGTTTCTGTTAATTGTATTGTAAGTGTCTTAAAGGCCGGTAACACTACACTTTGCGCTCCATTCACTCCTATTCCAACGCATCTGGAAACGCATCCTCGTGCAAAGAAATTTTGCAATACGATGCAGAGAAATGTTTAAGTCTGATGTGCAAATCTGGATGATGAGAACAGGTGTGACCAATAGAAGATTGAAACATCACACACTGACATCTTGGCTTACAGGAAACATATTTTAGATGCAAGTTTGTATTTGTTTTGGAAAGTGAGTAGACGGTATATTCTAACCTTCTGAATATAATATTTTTGTTATTTATGATTTATCAAAGCCAGTAGCCCTTGAGCATGACATAATATCCTGGTCCATTGTAATGTCCGAAATAATTTCACATGTTCAAAGCCTGGTTTGACCAGGGCTTTACTGTAATGGCGATTTTGAAATAAACGAGGGACGAGATGAAAATGTTTTTTTGTGATAATAAAAATTATGCCACAAATGCAGTCGAATGAGGTTAACTTAAACCTGGAATATTCCTTTAAACAATTCCTAAATAGTGATTTGGCTCTTAATATCAACACAAAAATACTGTAAAAACTAGAACTGCGGTATATATGCGGTATCTGTAACTTCCTGAAACATCACTAATGTTTTTCCCCATTTCCTGTGACTAAAATTGCCATATATACATTTCCAGGAGGTACGTGCTCGAATTGACTGTACATCCTAACAAAGAAACTGATTGTGTGGAGCAGTGCATATGGTTTTTCATGACGTGCAACACATTTCCCGGGCATAATAAACACAGGACTGGATTCACTGTACAGAGAATGGAGACTTCACCCGCAAGTGGTGTGCCAGATGTGGGAAAAATAGAGGCAAGCTGCCATATACCATGCATTTTTTTAGCATAATCTGAGGTAAATAAGTACAATTTATGATACCAGTATTGTCATACTTTACTGCTGATTTGAAATATGTACTTTGATCGTAATCTTGAATATCCATTTTGTAGATTTCGGTCTTTCCCTATTCAAGTAGACAGGAGCTGCAATTGCCGCTTGTTAACATAGAAAAATAGCTGCCCAGGAGTGATGGCGCCAAATGTATTGACTTGCTATTAAGATGTTGGCAAAACTCAGTAAAACAGTCTGTTTATGCTACTGTGTCTTTAAGATTTTTAAATGTAAATGACCTGTTATGATTTGCTAACCACTGCATACCAGCAAGGTATTTTGCAATTTGCAACAATACACAGAGGCACATCCACTAATATGCTTGATATGTGAGCATGGAGTGAGCATATATTTCACTCAGTGGAACGGAACATTGGAGTCTATGTATTGGAAACAGTCTTATTTCCTGAGCTCAATTATTTGGCTAATGGTAGGATAAATTAGTCCAGAGAAAATCAACAGCAACAGTTTATTAAAAGAGCAGGTCAATTACAAATGGTACCTACGGTGGAATCACGTGAATATGCACTATTCTAACAGGATAACAATTGCAATCAACATTACTGCATGTTGATGTTGTTAAATTATTGTTGACTCATCGTGATTTACAGAATTATGTAATGTTAAGATTCATTTATTTAATGGAACTGTAATTCCAGTTTTCCACATGAAACACAAAATTGCATAAAGCTCCATTGCTCCACACCAGGATTTTGTCTGACATTCAAAGCCTTGATTCTCTGATGCTGGCTTAAGAACACAATCACTTTAAGTCAGATTTGAACTGAAATCAATTTATACACTAGGGTGAGAAAATAAGGATGGAAAATGTTTATCTCTCCCAATGTCGGGCGAGTCTGCTTTCCTCTCTTTCAGCCAATCATATTTGATTCTGTGTAGGACTAGTGTATCTTGCATTTCTCTTTGTTCCCTTTGCTGTGAATTCTCCACTGTCATTTTCCTTTTCTTCATTTAAAATGGACCGCTTTTTTGTGCCTTATCTTGGCGCTTCAACCTCTCCCATTCTCGTCCCTTCCTTCTTTCTCGCTCTCTCCCCCCATTTCTGTCATCAAATATCTGAAGAAATGGAGAAAAGGCTGTCTGACTTCAAACACTCACTCCCTATTCTTTATTCCACTTCTCCCTGTCTCAGCTGCAAGGCAGACTATAGGCCTTTCTTTTCTTACAGATATCTCTCTGTCTCTCTCGCTCTCTCTCTCACTCTCTCTCTCTCTCTCTCTCTCTCTCTCTCTCACACTCTCTATCTATCTCTCTTTCTTTCTTCCCACTGTGTCTCAGAGAGCATTTGATGTGATCGTGGGCTGTTCTGCCTGTGTCTGCACATAATCTTATTACAGAACGAAAGTGAGAGCCTCTGTACATTATGCATGAAGACCATTTTGCTTTAACCACTTGGCTTGCAGGTACAGTGCGTCCTACTGATCTTTCCAACAACACTAAATTATGACCGTGGACAGCATAGAACAGCAATTATTTCGTTTTTTGGGAAACCTTTGAGAAAATATCTCTGTGAAAAGAGCAGTCCACATCAACCTAATGGACGCACGTACAGCTGCACACGTCAGGAGGTGACATCTAAAAATAATGACATTTAAAAAGCCTTTCTTGAAGAAGTGCTTTGTTGAAATGACTGCAGGGAAGTGAGAAAGTTAAGGGGTATTTGCAGATAGCAATTTGCTGGGGCGAAGTGACACAAAGTCATTCATTTTCAACAACAGTTGACGATTTCAAAATCCGACAGTGTTCAACTTTATTCAAATAAGCAGCAACATTATGTGGTAACTTCCAATGGGAGTGCAGACTGCTCATTTTTTTAAGCCATTTTTAATCTAGTTTGAATAAATTATCATCAATTTTCTGCAAAATATTGAAATATAAGTTTTGTAACCCTACAGCCTGGCCAAGCTGATTTTCAGCTGGTCTATCTGGTCTTCCAGCCTGGCAAAACTGGTATTGAGCTGGTTTAGCTGGTTGACCAGCTATTCTCCCATCCTGACCAATGCCCAAAACCTCTCTTAAACCATTAAACCAGACTAGCAAACCACTTAAGACAACTTTTTTGTTTCAGCAGGAATGCAATCGAGTGGGAACGCCTACTAGAAACTTACTGTCAGAGTGAACGCCCCTTTTGATAAACCAGGAAAGATGGAGAGAGATGTTAAACTTCAGAGATTCGAACTGATGCAACAGTGCAAACATCAGTGACATAGAGATACAGTCACCTTAGAAGACCCCATAACGAAGCTCTGAGATCAGAGCAAGTAGGTGTGTGGAAACGTTTGTATGGAGAACAAGAGATGATGTTAAAAAAAAACTGTCTGGTCCACCTCTCGTCTGTGCGCGGAATCGCTGCTGTAGGGACGAGCAGGTGGTTATGAAAGCAGCAGAAACTCTGTAATGATAATTACCACCATGACCACTGCTTCACTTCAAAAAGAGAGAGCAGCCTCGCAATATTTAACACGAGTACCCTGCAGCTGGTTATGTGCTCGAACTGAGAGACAGAGAGGGGGGAACAAGGTTTATCACTATCATTCTAACGCACAAAGCTGGCATGCACCAGTACAGCTGGCAACAGATACAAATTTGTTACTGCTAGACACTTTGACATCAGACACCTGCACGCTGAATACACATACAGTCAACACAGTCACTGTGTCTCATTTGAAAGACTGCGTCCTCAACATCACCCTGGAGTAACACTCAGGCTGTGTCTCGTTCCCCTGGAGGTCGCATTTATTCACCCCATACGTCATTGAAGCTGTCTTGTTTCAGAAAAGCGAGTAGGACACTCAGAATGCAGACTTCGAATGCACCCATCTTTCACAGGAATTCAGAGGATGCATGAGGTCTATCCTTCGTTGGCACTCATAACCCAAATTATTTTTGCTTCAATGGAAATTAATCTAATTTTCTAAAAAAAAAAGACACCAAATTGCCCGAAAATATGATGTTCAAACGGAGGTAATGTTAATTCCCAAACTGAAGTACCTAAGTAGAGAGGTGCAGAGTATATACAGTAATATGTGTAATTATATTAAAATATAATAAAAATAAAGTATTATAGACTAAAAGTACACCTGTTAAATCTATTTTCTTTTCTCTCTACGCTCCTAAAATGTACCTCATTTTTTAGGCATTTTTTAAGCCCCTTCCATTTTTGGGGACTTTGTCCCCTTCTCACTCAAAGCGCTTGTGATTGTTAAAGAGTGGCGTGCTGGCATAGCAACCATGATAAGTTCTGTTTCCATTTGTCCAACTAAGGTCATCAAGTTTTGCTCGATATACTGCTGCCTTCAAAGGGCGTGTCCTAGCTAGCACACAGCCTATGAAATGAGACACAGCTAGTCACAATGAATGAACATATGCTGAAAACAAGACAGGTCTGAAGACACAATCCTCTAAGGGATTTCACATCGCTTAAAATCTCCTTATGATTCATACGGATCCATATGGTAACTGCTTTAAAACGTTCCTAAAATGTTCACCTGAATTAAACAAACTGGAAGTAGAACATTTAATTATTATTACAAAGAAAATATTAAATATATAATATTATTTGTTTTATTCAAAATACTGAAAATTACAAACTTGCATTGAAAGTTCCAGGTTTAGAAACTTATATTTTTTAAACCTGTTTAACCCCATTTTTAAGCACATATTGCTTGAATTCAATAAATATAAATTTTGAAATATCAGTAATAATATAAATGTCATTGTTAATTTTACTTTATCAAAATCAGCAAAGATTTCAAATAAAAAAGATGTGTGCATCAAATCATAATGGAGTCTATTTTGGAAATTATTTTACAAGGTCTTCTACTTCCAGAAGAGCATGGAAACTTTCACCAGGAGACGGTAGACATCTCATACACGTTGTGATGATTATGTAGAGGCTTTAGATAGTCAGTCATGTATCAAATATGATACACATGCTGTTTTAAATAGAAAAATTTATTTTTTAGATGCTCTATTAAAAACATAAAAAGAACTTCAACTGTTAAAAAACATTTTGAGACACCTGTTTGTGGCGCTGCCTCTACGCTTCCCAGAAAGGAACTGTTGTACATCTGTAATGAATAAGCAGAAGTTCATTCACTAAGAAAATATGTCCCATTGCTACAAAGATGACTAAATTAAACAAAATTAACATACATATTTGTATGGAATAATTCATAGAAGTGCTTAAACAAAAAAACAAAAAAATAAACAAAAAAACAAGCTTCCCCTTTTTTGCTTTTAAGCTCTCTGGAGTGGCTTGCCCCACAACACTTCCATTGTTAGTGCATTACTATAAACATAGGGACGAGTCAAAATAATTTTCTATGATAATCAACAGCACACCTTAGATGCTGTCGCCAGAGCTTATGTAAGAAGTTTTGAATAAAGACCATTCCTTTAAGAGGTTTTATTATATTTGTGAGAAAATGTGGCCCTCATAAGTAATTATGAACACGCATATACACACAAGGTTGCTTTTGTGTGTGTATTAGTGTTTGTGCAGTGTTTTCTGAAACCCAGAGCTCAGAATCCATACAGCTATTTTCAACAAGCTGTCTCTAACCACCAGAATTATCCAGCACATTTAGACCCTTTCACGTACAGTGAAAGATTTTTTATCAAATATGAATACTGACAAAATGCATCTTCAAATATATTTTATATACATAAAATATGGGCAGACGTGCCTGCGAGATTATCTGTTTTTCCATTTACAGATATTAGACATTAGCAATCTTCAGTAGAGTAGTTGCTTTCTGCTTGGAAAAAAGCAGCATTTCCCCATGCATCCTTAGGCTATTGTGATGATTTTCAATGTAAATTGTAAAATACGTCCATTCTTCTGTTCGCAGTGTCACAGCGTAATTCTTAATGACAGCATATGGCACTGTTGTTGTCTAACTCCATAATTTAAAGGTTTGTGAAGCAAATATTTTGTCAGCGTGCAGCTAAATAAGTGTGGCGAGAAGAAGTTTTATGGGAGAACTGTTAGAGGAGACGAGATTAATTTGCTCTGTGCAAGGGCTTATGTGCAGAAAGCAGCTCATCAGTCTATGTACTCCAGTTATTTCTGTTCGACTCAGCACACATTAGAGCATTATAACAGGTGACCTGCTCAAACTTAGAGTTGGGGATGCTACTTTAAAACTGTATCTTGTCAGTTTACAAGCTACTCATAATTTAAAAGAACATTCTGTCATTGTTTACTCACCCTCATGTTGTTCCAATCCTGCACGACTATCTTTCTTTTGTGGAACATGAAAGGAAACAGCCTCAGTCATCATTCACTTTCATGGCATCTTTTTCATACAATAATGGTCATTTTTGGGTGAGCTAAGTAGTTTTAAAGATACAGTTAATTACAGTGAAGCTACCATTTTTAAAAAAGAAACTGCAAATGATCAATTACCTCAAACTGAGTTTGACTAATTCCGATTATGAAAGCTCAAATACCTTTGTGAGCTCTTTAAAGGTGAACTCTGTAACTTTTGTCTTTGTGTCATTTTGAATTTACACTGACACCTAGCGGCTTGGATGCAGCACAATTTAAAATCAAAAGTTTCAGTTACAGATGCCTTTGCAGAAATGAAGGATTCACAGTCAGCCGTGATTATTTTAATCAAAGTGTTGGAGTGGTGGTGGTGTAGTGGTCTAAAGCACATAAATGGTAATCAGAAGGTTGCTGGTTCGATCCCCACAGTCACCACCATTGTGTCCTTGAGCAAGGCACTTAACTCCAGGTTTCTCTGGGGGGATTGTCACTGTAATAAGGGCTCTGTAAGTCGCTTTGGATAAAAGCGTCTGCCAAATGCATAAATGTAAATGTAAATGTAAGTGTCAAATAACAGGACTCTTACTGAGATTAAGCGAGTGGAGTTCGGCTGGTCACGTGATTCAAACATGGCAGCCCCATGTGCGGACCCTCTCCATGTACAATTAAACAGCCTTTTTAAAGGTAGGGGGTGCTCGAGTACCTTTTAAAGGAATGTTCTGGGCTCAGCAGCATGTGTGGCATAATATTTCACCAAATATTATTTAGACTCAGCCCTCGTTTATTTTCATTTTTCAAATATTGCAGCTACAGTAAGGCCCTTATAATACAAGTTAAATAGTGCCTGTCTATATACATTATAGTACAACTGATTCAAAAGTATATTGTATAGTATAAGTATAAGTATATTGGGGATTTACTGGCGTTATGTCATCCAGAAAACAAAGTTGTACACAGACACGCTTAGTAAGTGATTTTATCATACTTAAGTCATATTACATTTACATTTATGCTTTTGGCAGACGCTTTTATCCAAAGCGACTTACAGTGCACTTATTACAGGGATAATCCCCCCGGAGCAACCTGGAGTTAAGTGCCTTGCTCAAGGACACAATGGTGGTGGCTGTGGGATCGAACCAGCAACCTCCTGATTACCAGTTTACCAGTTATGTGGTTTAGACCACTACACCACCACCACTCCAATGTGACACAGATATTAACATGTATAATGTACTAAGCTTTTGAAACAGTGAGTATTTTAATGTTTATGGATTTGCCCCATTCACTTCCATTGTAAGTGCCTTACTGTAACATCTATTTTTGCCTTTTTCCCCCCTTCTTTTTTTAATAAATGAAGGATGAGTCAATAAGTGATGAAAATGATTACAGGGTTTATGAAGTTCCGTCATCATAGCTCATCAACTAATTTGTAATAATAGATAAAACTAGGGTGGCCAGACGTCCCGTTTGTCCCGGGATAGTACCGTATTTAAGCACTTTTTCTAGTGTCCTGACTTATTCTGAAAATGTCCCATATTTCCCCTCTTCTAAAATGTATCTATTGTCTATGCAGCTTTCTCAGTTGTGTGAGTATACTAATCAAAGGTATCCAAGGATACGGCTTGTAAAATCAATAAAATCACACCATGTTATTTGAAGTACGTAATTGGGTTAAACTATCCAATCACAATCCCCTATCAATAGACATCCAGTTAGAGAACTGATTGAAGAGTCAGTTTGAAAGAGCACACAGATTAAATGGCAGATGGAAAAATGTTAAGGAAGCGTGCATGTACATTTAATGAGGATGTTAAAAAAGAGTTTTAATTTCTAAAAAAGGAGTCACAGACAGAGCCTAGTAAAGTGAGGTGTGAGATTTGTGGAGCTTGCTATTCCATCGCCCATGGAGGCCGCACCGACATCGTGCAGCATGTTCATACAAAAAATCATGTGGATGCTGCTAAATGTACTGTAAGTGTGCCACACCAAATGTTAGCGATTTATTTGTGAAGCAAAGTTCCAAATCTGACAAGTTGCACGCAATTGAAGAACTTTTTGCTTATCATTCTGTTGTGCACGGCTATCGCTTTGCACATTCATGACCTGAGAAAAGTCTTGCAGGTCAGGATGGAAAAATCCTTCATACCCTCTGACATTAAAAAGCAGTAGGATGTCCTGGTTGAAGCTGGTGACATGCGAGCAGATAATTTCTTTTGTGCAGTCAGAAACTTTTATTCAGCATCAGTGGATTACCTTCAAAATTGGAGCCGCTCAATGAAGAACACAGAACTTGAGTGGGCCCTACTGAGATACATCCCAGAGTGGAAAGCCATTTAGATCAGCCACGAAAACTTGTACTCCAGAATCCCAGCTCTCAGTTTGATCGCCGAAACCACCCTTTTTGATGATTGGGTTTGCATGAAAAACATTGTCACTTGTCGCATCACTGAGTGGAACATGAACAAGACTGGCATGTCTGAGAGATGGACAGATGTTTTTCTTAAGATGGAGAGCAAGATCTTCAACTTCAGAGTCTTAGCTAAGGTCGGTGAGTTTGTTTTATGCCTGACTGGGACATCTGCATCTGTGGAGCGTGTGTTCTCATTAATGAATGCAGCATGGACAACGGATAAATCTTGACTCGGTGTAACAGTCATGAAGGCAATGCTATTCGTCCGTCTTAATTTTGGACTGGACTGTTCTGCTTTTTATGATGAACTCTTGAAAGGCAAGGCCACACTGAGAAAAATTACTGCAGCAAAAAGTACAAGGTGACAACAGTTACAGATGCAGATGCACCCTCTACTTCACATTGATCTGCACATAGGTAAGGATACGTCAATTCTGTTATTGCTGGGAGGGGGCTGTCCCATTTTCAACAAGCAGGAATCTGGTCACCCTAGATATAACTTTATACTGTTCAGGTTAGTAAGTGTTTTTATCAAACTTAATCCATGTTAACATGAATAATGTTTACATCTTGTGGCTATACTTTTGAAACAATATGTATTTTGACTTTTATGGACTGGCCCCATTCACTTCCACTGTACATGCCTATGATAACCGATTTAAAAAAAAAAAAAAAAATTATAAAATGAGGGCTGAGTATAAATTCAAATCAAGTATGACTAAATCAAGATATTAGAACACCAATGCTTTTGTGTGCTCTTTTAGAAGCTTATTCGTTACTACTGAATGAACACACAAATGAATATACAGGTGTATTATGAAATAGACTTAGATATCTGTGTGTTTTCCTGTATCTGCTCTGAATGTTAGGTATCCTCATTCACTTTCTGACCAAAAGCTCATTGATGCGTGCCACGATTCCTCTCGAGTGAGCATGTTGATCTGACAGTTCAACCAGCATTTTCCATTCCAAAACATCAAAACATTCCTCTCCTTCATGTGGCTGACAAACGCCCCTCTTCTCATCTCATCAACACCCCCAACAGGCTTCCAAGTTGAAAACTGGAGGAGATGATTGGTCCCAACAAGTAAACAGGGAACACTTGTTTACTTCCTTGACACAAGTAAATATTTTACGTGTTTCTGGCTCCGTGTCAGAACTCTCTGTGTGCATTGCAGAGATCTCGTCAAAGCAATGTTGGTAAACAGCTGGTAAATTTGGAGAAAAAATAAAAAGCAGTCATCTGTAGGTCCTTACAGAGGCTCGATAATTCAACCAGGAGTAACAATCAGAAGATAGATTAAACAAATTTGAAACACAGACTGAGCTGGATCTGGCCCAAGTGTGTAGATGTGTATGTAGCTGTCAGTGCGTGTTTTTATATGTGTATTTATGACAGATAAGCCCCCGCCATGCATCTGCCTTTTAATTGGAAGCTGCATGTTTTCCTTGATGGAGGAATCTGTGTTATTTGATTCATGACACGGTACAAAATGTTCCCTCTTTATTCACTGCGGAGATACAACATTGAAACAAATACGTCTTTCTAGGCCAAGGGCGAGAATTTGTCTCTGTGTGCTGTGGTTTTTGAAAGCATTGGCTCTCTACTGTGGTTCACAATGAATGCACAGTGAATACACAACATAAAAGAATGATTGACCAATGATCTGAACTGAGATATGTTTATAGAAATTGTCACCTATCTGTCCGTTCGTTCATCTGTCCTATCTAAATACCTGCTGACCTACCTACCTAACTACCAGACCCCTACTAATAACACCCTAACAACCACATAGCAACAAGCAAACGACCACCCACAACACCTTAACAATTGCATCGCAATTCCCTGGCTACCACCCACAACGTATCCCAGCGACAGCGTGCTTTGCAGAGAAAAGCACTCACATTTGAATTTTGTTCGATTTTTTTCAGAAAATGCTCAAATCTTTTTTCCTGACTATCACTGATTTGAGCAAGACATGGATTGCAACGATGTCTGAAATGATTTCAAAACAACCAGGAAAAGGCAACCAGGCAAACAGGACAAAAGGTCAAAAAATTCGGTACCATCCCGTAGAACAACAACAATGCGGTAAACATGAATATTTGCCTCACATCAGCCGTGAAAGGGCAATAGTGTTTGTGGGAGTTTAGGAGAAAAAATCCCATCTCAGGTCTCATGAGGCTCATTGAGACAGAGTCGAGCGTTGCTCAAATTCATTCTGGCTAACAAAACGAGTGGATAACAACTGTAAAAATTTGGTAATGGCTTTTGAGATCACATCAGGCTGGTCATTAATCTAGCTCAGTGATGTCGATGTGTGTGTCTAAAGAGTCTGAGGTATGTTGTCTCTGTTTGCGTCCTTAGAGGAAAGAGTTCACTGGTGTAGAATGAGAATGTTATGTGGC
Organism: Xyrauchen texanus; assembly: GCF_025860055.1. Lineage (NCBI taxonomy): Eukaryota > Metazoa > Chordata > Actinopteri > Cypriniformes > Catostomidae > Xyrauchen > Xyrauchen texanus. Next base: position 51,833,510 of record NC_068278.1, on the reverse strand, counting down.
CATGTCAATGCTGTTAGAGTATGTTTATGTGTGCGGGTCAGGTTTTATCTATATTGTGGGGACCACTGTTGAGCGTAATGCAATTACAAAATAATTTGTTACTCTAATCTAACAACTTTTTCAGTCAAAAAGTAATAAACCAAGTTACCTTTAAAATTCTTGTAATCAGAAACAATTACAGACTTTCAGTTAGAATTACATTACTTGGATAAAGCATTTTTATAAAATGACATTTACGTAGGATACGCTTAAATACATGAATTACGTACATCTTTTTGCATTTGACAGCTGATGGGTGTGTGCCTCCTAAAGAGCGATTTTTACTTATATGTCCAAACTATGGCATAGGTTCTGCATTGCAGCCTCCTTTCACGTCATCATCGTCCTTATGTTTGCAAAGAATTTTATGATGACTGTTAGATTGAAGTTTGAATTTGGCCTTGTCTTGTCTCTCTCTCTCTCTCTCTCTCGCTCTCTCTCTCTCTCTCTCTCTCTATATATATATATATACACCCTCACGTTCTCTTGTCCTTTGTCAGTTCTGGTCTGTATGTTACTACAAAGCGGCAATAGTGGGGTTTCCCTCTTACATAAAACTATGGGATTCCCCCAGTGTACTTGAGTGCATATACGCAGGTGTAAGTGACAGTCGCTATTTTACATTGGTGTGTATAAATAAGTACAGTATAGATAATAGTGTATGTGCTTTTCCCACTGTACTCCCAGGAAAGTTTATTATTTCCATTGTGTTTATTTGTTGTTTGGCTCCATCTTATGACATTTGTTATATGATCTGTTACATGACCACATAAATTGCATTCTCCAAGAAAAACACAGGTGTGTTAAACCGCTTTCTCTTAACAACATGAGGAAATTTGCATTCTTCTTTACGTGACGTTTCAGAATGCCACTTTCTGCAAAAACCCTGGAATATATATATATATAAGTGCATGTAAACATTGTCAGTGTATGTATAATTCATTAATAATATAATTTTAGAAATATGTATAACTCAAGTAATGTAATTAAAAGTAATTACCTTACTCGAAAGTCAGAAACTAATCTGATTACAAAAATGTAATAGGTATTGGGTTATGCTACGTGTAAGACTACATAAAAAATAAAATAATTAAAAGTAACTAATACTTTGTGATCAGATTACAGCCAACAATTGTAATAATTAGTGTAGTCTGATTACAATTTAGAAAAGTAATACTGTAGGTAATCTGTATTGGATTACTTTTTCTGAATAACTTACCCAACAAAGGTGGAGACCAAATGTCCCCTTAAGGATATTAAAAGCTCCTTTTAGGTGAGGACTAGTTATACACGAATCCCGATCCCTGGATCGGTATCGGTTCCTATACTGCCATTTTTAAAAGGATCGGGTATCGGTCCAACAAGCAAGATCCAAATCCGATACTGTGTGTTAGTCATGTTCGTTACTGACAAGCTCCAAAACTGACATAAAAGAACCATAAAAACATCCATTAAAGTTATTCATATGACTTTTTTCAAAGACATTAGATCTTCTAATGGCTTTGAAAAAAGTCATATGAACAACTTTAATAGCTCTGTGAATAGCAATAGGCTGTGTTTAATAAGTAAATACTATTAGATGTCCAGTGCTTGCACGTTAGTGAGTAGTGCTGCTCTGTTGACACACACACATAAGCACACGCAGCCCAGGGTGATTCACTAGTGGCTATTTTTACCCTTCATGCAGTGCACAATATTTGAGTGTTACTCACGAACAACATCTCAGATGTAGATGCTCAATAATTTGGTTCACATATAATATGCATTTAGAACGGCACCGGATGTGTATTTTACAAGAATTTGAATAAGAAGCGAATTAAACTACTGTGAACTTGCCTACAAACAGACACATACAGGACTTCCTGGAGAGTTTAGAATGTCAAAATAAAAGCGTGAGGGTTTAAAAAGTTCACAAATTAAATATATTACTGTTGTATTTAAAATTAAAATTAAAAGTCAAGAATTATAATATTAATATAAATGTATTATTATTATTATTATTATTGTTACAATTAGTATTTGTTTACAATTTATAACAATATTTAAGTTGAATAGGTTCAAAAATATCTGTGTGAATGATAAGTGGACTGATGTCTTACAACTAAATTGAACAAAAAAGAGAACTGAATCCTTTAATGTCCAGATGCAAGTTTACAGTTTTATTTTATTTTAAAGAAAAAAAAGGCAAAAATAAAAACACTGGTTTCTTTTCTACTGAAGACTTGAAGACTGGTATTACTGTTAATTTTGCTGCTACATTATCCAGTATACTAGTTAATAATAAAGTGTTTCTTACTAAGCTATACATTTATATTGAAATAATGTGTAGTTTGAGGTTTGTGCTTCTTTACATATAGAGCAAACCCAATTAGTTCCACTCAATAATGTAAAGATATTCTAAACTGATTATGCAAAAAACAACACTGGTATCGGATCGGTATCGGCCAATACTGAGAGTTCCGATTTCGGAATTGGATCAGAAGAGAAAAAGTGGTGTCAGTGCATCCCTAGTGAGGACCAGTCAATGATCCATACTAGGAAAATGTCTTAATAAACATACTAAATAATGTCTTAACAAAAATTTTTAAATGCTAAAAGTTTTCTGTGAGGGTTAGGTTAGGGGATATAAAATCATTAGCTTAGTATAAATAACAACAGAAGTTAAGGTGTGTGTGTGTGTGTATGTGTGTGTGTGTGTGTGTATGTATACAGCACCAAACCACTGATAAATAATATCTTTCCAATTGGCTTTTTTTTTTCCACAACAATAAATAACATCTAATGAATTTTGGGAATCATAATGAAAATGTTAATATGCACTTTACGGAACCAGGTAATAATAAAATTTTTGTCAGTAGTTGATGGATAAGCATTCTTAATAAGCTGCCTCTTTTCCTCTATTAAAGCATTACACAAGCCTAATTTAACTTGAATAGGGAAAGTGATAAAAAAATGTAGAAAGATTTCAATCGGATTCATGGCTCCTGAGGGCCAAACATTCTGTATAGCATCTGAGCGAACATTTTCTAATGCCCTTCACAGTGAAAAATGATGTCCATACTTCAAAGGAACTTCAATCACGTTGAATTTCTATGCTTGATAAATAATTGAGGAATACTCATAATGGCCTTGAGTAATACTATTCATACATGTCTCTCTAAGAATGTGTTTGACAGATAGAGAGAACAGAATGAAAGAGAGAGAGAGACAGATGTACATCATTGTTTCTGAGTGTGTTCTGTCTTTGATGGTTTTTACATGAATAAAACAGATTTGGACAGAATAAAAAGATGAAGCCCCACATGCAAAGAGTTGCATCAGGCCAGCAAAGGTGGAATTCAGTGTGCATGGGCGAATCTGCCTTCACACAGGTGCACTGTGGAGCTCGTATCTGAGCCCACCTGCAGAGAGAGCAAGTGAATCTGATAAATATTTCATTCTTGTTTATCTTTTAGGAAATTGAAAGCAAGGTAGACGAAAGTGTTGAGGAATATGAATCAGAAAAGATATTCGGAAAATGAGATGGAAGCGGAAGGAGTGTTTAAAGAATTGAAAATGGGTTTGTTTGTTGGTCTAAGTCTATTTAAAACTACAGGCATCTTCTTGCACAACTATTTAGTGGTGCTGTGGTTTGAAAGCATTGGCTCTCTGCTGTGGTTTCCCAATACATTTTGGGATGTAATGCCCAGTAAAAATGAAACGACTAGGCAAAAAACTGAAAAGAGGTGTGTTTTAAAGAATTGGCAGATAGTTATCATGCTACTATTACTACTGTATTGCTTATACTTAGGGTTAATGGGATGGTACTCCAAAAAATTATGATTCTGTCATCACTGACTAACCCTCATTTTGTTCCAAACCTATATGAATTTCTTTCATCTGTGAAAAAAAAAAAAGATAACTATTCCGAGAGCACTTAGCCAATCCACATTAAACGTACTTACATAAGATTTAACAATATTTATATATAAAAGCTATTTAAGGTGAATGGTGACTAAGGATAGCATTATACCTAGAATCTCCTTTTGTGTTTCATGGGGGAAAGTTATATGTGTTTAGAACAATATGATGATGACTGAATGTATTGAATACAAGAGCCCAGTGTGTCAACAGGTGGATGCCAAAAGCAGCTTTTGCCATCAGTTTCCAACACCTCCGGCAAGCGCATTGCCTTTATTGAGAAATATTCGGTGTCGAAGACTGACACATTTTTATCATTGTGAAATGATATGTTGGGGTACAATTTTGTCATTCTGACATAATATGTTGGAGTATGCTTTTTATTATGTTTGAAATCAGCCAGGTTTATTCACAATGGTAATGTTTAATCAGCAACATTTATTAGTTTGCAGTGATTAATGTTTAATCCATTGCTTTCTGTACACATTCTGCTCTGCTCAAGTGATCTGTTTGGTTCTGGGTGTATTCCATGTCTTCTGATCATTTGTGTGAAGAACAGACCCAAATTCAAGCTTTAATTCCCCAATCGCAGCCCCCATGCATCCACAGTAACACATCACACTCTCGACTCATTCAAACACATTAAAAAAATTGCGGGCGTCAGTGCCGAAAATGGCATTGGCACTCACATGTCTTGTGACCGATTATGATGCGCTCCATTTCAAGTTCAGTTCGCCACACTAGACCAATAGCGTTTGACGTTGCTGATATTGGAGCGTCAGTATTTGAAGGTTCGGGAGTGAGAACGGACTGCCCTTTAAAGGGAATTGATCAACCAAAAATGAGAATTCTCTCATCATTTATTCACCCTTATGCCTTCGCGGATGTGTATGACTTTCTTTCTTTAGCAGAACTCAAATTAAGATTTTTAGAAGAATTTCTCAGTTCTTTTGGTCCATACAATGCAAGTGAATGGGTGCCAAACTTTTGAAGGTCCAAAAATCTATTATTTTAGAAGCGATTTGAGAGGTATGGGTGAGAAAAAGATAGATATTTTTGTCAATTTTTATCTACAAATTCTCCTCCCAGCTCAGTCAATCTCCATTTTAATGGGTGCTTCTCAGTCAGAAGGCTGCAGCCTCATTAGGTTGGATATCTCGGCTGCCACGTCATCAAGCTCCACAGTCTCAATTGTGAGGACGCTTGGAAGGCAGCTTCGTCTCACAGCCTTCTTTAGCCATATTTTGGAGGACGCAACCTTCATTCACTTTGCACATGTCCCAAATTATAAAAAAAAAGGCCAGAAAACAAGTTCGTGACCGTAGAGGTGGAAACCTTTATTATGACACAGCTTACTTTTTTCTCTCTCTTCAAGTTTTTATTTGCTTTTGCAGCAATGACAATATGTAGAAACTGTGTGATTCACATTCCTCATGCATACGCCCCCCACTAGTCAAGGAAAATAATTTCTAGCAAGAATTTACTTAAATATAGATTTGTTTCTCAACCACACCTATCATATCAATTCTGAAGATATGTATTTAACCACTGGAGTCTTATGGATTTCTTGTATGCTGCCTTTGTGTGCTATTTGGATCCTCAAAATGTTGGAACCCATTCAATTGTATGGACCTACAGAGCTGAAATATTCTTCTAAAAATCTTTATTTGTGTTCTGCAGAAGAAAGAAAGTCTGGGATGGCATGAGGGTAAGTAAAGTGTAGCAGAATGCAGCTTTCTGGCTCATGCTTCCCCAAGTGTTACTTAATTTGCTGTGCTGTGAGTGGCTCTGGGCAGTCAACTGCGAGCCAATCGCGATAGCCAAGCCCCTTTATAAATCGGGACTTTTCATTTGACAAGTGACGTCCCCGGCAAGCGACTGTTGCCTTGTTTACCTGCCTAGTGATCTGACGCCTGCCTTTGTTATCGGTTTCATCGTAGTGCCGCAGGTATGACTAGCTCCGTTCCTCCTTCCACTTGTTTGACTTTATAAGTTGGGCTTATATTGAATGCTTTGTTTTAGAATCTCCGGTGCTGTAGCAGCCCTTTCATCAGCTGAGTGTGCACCCTGCTATTGGCAATCAGAGCTTGGGGCTCGTGACTCAACGCTGTTAATCATAGGTAATGTATGTGGCTACACTGAGTGATAAGTGAATGATTACGGTGGGATATGTTTGTAAGTAGACATTCTGTGTATTTCAGGGAGTGCTATTTAGTCGGCGGCCGCTGGTTGGCTGCCTCTACGCCGAACATCTGCTGCTTTGCTTTGCCGTATGTTTTTGTTGTTATGCCAGCCCACGGTTTCTGCGTCGTATTCGGCTGCTCTTTTCCACGGGACCAATATCACCGGTCCCGCGGTTAGTTCAAGTTAAACGGGCAACTTGCATTGGTTAAGTTGTTTTGCGGTGTTTATTTCTTGAACCCTTGTATTTCTTCTGCTGTTGATACCCAAAGTGATGGACCTATTTGTTGTGGTTTCTCTGTTTTGATTCTTTTTGTTTGTTGATTTGTTCACATTGAGGGGAGACCTTGGAAGTTGCTGATCCTCAGTGTGGCTCAGTTCCACCTGCCACATAAGGATGTGAGAATTTTCATTTTTGGGTGAACTATTCCTTTAAGTCCCAAATGCGTGACGATTTCAATCACAGAACAAACATTGCATTAGATGCATCATTAGACAAAGAGTAAATACATATATCCAAAACTTCTTGCAAAAGACTTTGATGAGTCCTAGTTAAAAACTACATACACAAGGTTTTGTTTGTTTATGCTCTTAAACTGCTACAAACTAATTTCTTATATCCATAAGCTCTGATCTACTCCGAACTTATCTCTAAGTCTCTGATTGGCTCTGATGTGGCATGAAGCTTTTTGCCTTTTCCCACACTAAAGCTTCTTTTAACTGACACTTTAACAAGACAGAAGTGAATGAATAAATAATCAGAGTAAATCTTCAGAGTAACTTCACAGCAAGATATATTTTTCATCATTCCGTTTCATCAGCCAGGCTGCGTGTACACAATATTCTTTTTAGCCCTTTTTTAGCAAGATTTCAAAACTCTTTAAATCAATCCGAAAAACTTGGACCAAGAAGGTTCTGACAAGAGTGCGTACTTGTGTTGAAATGAAGAATGTGCAAATGTGACAGTTTCGATGATATGTAGGGTCATATACAAGGTAAACCGGCTGAAGGGGACGCCATGCACACATGATGGGAAACAGTTCCGCAATCTCACATAAGTGCCGTTTGTCAGCCTTTATGTTTTGCAGCAAAGAGAAAAGCTGCCAAATGAATATGGTGGAATTCATCTGTCTGAGCTGGCTGCATGAATGTCAATTTTCCTCAGATTCAGGAAATGTTTTTTTTTCTAGTTGTACAAGATTATTAAGAAGAAAGAAAATTACAGGGAAGCTTTTGAAGGAAAATGAAACCAAAGCCATTTGTAAACATTATGGGTGGTAGGGAGATGTTGGAGTATTTTTTTTAATGTATTTTAGTATTTTAAATGCCTTTTTTTAAATGCCTGTGTGTGTGTGTGTGTGTGTGTGTGTGTGTGTGTGTGTGTGTGTGTGTGTGTGTGTGTGTGTGTGTGCATGTTTTTGTGATTTACGAGGACAATTTTGTAAGTTACAAATTAGTAATTACAAGGGTATTATGCTATAAATGTGATTTATGAGGACATTTATAGTGTCCCCATAATTCAAATCGCTTAAAAATCATACTAAACAATGTTTTATTGAAAATGTAAAAATGCAGAAAGTTTTCTGTGATGATTAGGTTTAGGGGTTGTGTTAGGTTTAGAGGATAGAATCTATAGTTTATACAGTATAAAAGTCAATATGTCTATGGAAAGTCCTCATAATGATAGGTAGACCAACATGTGTGTGTGTGTGTGTGTGTGTGTGTGTGTGTGTGTGTGTGTGTGTGTGTGTGTGTGTGTGTGTGTGTGTGTGAATAAGGATAGCTCAGTGTGTGACTTTACATAGTCAGCAGTACTCATGGCTGGGCTGGTTGCTCAGTCTCAGAGTGAGGAGAGGAAAGAGGAAATCCTGTGCTCACACAGTGACCTTCGACCCAGGATATCCTTCCTTAGGGCACTCCCTCTTACAGACACCCCTTGTCCTCTACAAGGGCCAAAGGGGACATAATTTAAGTCTTAATACCCTCTCATCATTAATTATCCTGCTTTGATTAATATTTTATGACATCATGACCACTAAAGTCCTTTAATAAAGACAATAATCTATGGTGCTGAGCTCCAGCACAATCTGTAGACAAACCACTGAAAAAAAAAAATTACAAAAAAAAAAACACAATAGAAAATAGCTGTTTAATATATAGTGTTTTTCTAATTTGTTCCTGTCAGTCACAGAAGTACCTTCTAACCTTTTCACAACTAACAATATAATTGGGTAGGGACATTTCAGTGATGTAAACTGAATTTCTTTGACCTCATTTTGCAAAGAGCAGTAGTTCACACTCATTTATTTGGTTAGTCTCAGGATGTGTTGTTATTTGTGAGTAATGCAAGAGCCCCCAATAACCCACTAAGCATTGCCCTTTGTAAATGTACACTCCAAACCCATTTCACAAGCCAGCATTCATATCCTCAGGCTTATCTCTGTTGCTGTTGAAAATAAGGGATATTGTATCAGGGGGATATTGTGCCATTTTATCAAATCAAGTGCCATAGACCTTATTCATATTTAATTTTTGATGGGAATAAAAACGAGGCTGTGAGGGACAGACTTACAGTCTGCTTAAAGTCACAAAGCTGTATAAAGCTCCTAAATCACATTTCATTTTCACAACAAATTTTTTTCACAACTGGACCACTCTTCTGACATGCTGGACATGGTCATGAGTATTCTGGGAGAAGATCAGAATATCATCCAGGTAAACAAATACAAACCGATCAACGATATCTGTGAGCACATTATTGACGAGCACTTGGAAGATGGCTGAGGTGTTGGAAAGACTGAAGGGCATGGCTAAATACTCAAAATGCCCATCTGGTGTGTTGAAAGCTGTCTTCCATTCATCTCCCTCCCTAATCTGGACTAGGTGGTAAACTTTGCGGAGGTACAACTTTGCAAGAGTTCGAAAGCTCAAGACATCAAAGTCAAAAGATAACGGTTCTTTACCATGATGTCATTCAGTCCCTGATAATCTATGCAAGGAACCGTCTTTCTTCCCCACGAAGAAGAACCCTGCCCTGCTGGAGAAGAAGAGGGATGAATAATACCTGGTACTAGAGAATCAGAATTCTATGTATATCACTGGGGCAGAGAGTGAATAGAGACGCCCTTGAGGCTTAGAAGTGCCAGGCAGCAGATCAATAGCACAGTCATACATGCAGTGATGATGTAGAGATGCAGCTCGATCCTTACTGAACACCGCCCTCAGATCATGGTAGACGTCTGGTACCCCGGCAAAATCCACCGGCTCCTCCTGTGAGACAGGATAGAACAAGACAGTGGAAAGAGCAGAAACATAAAACTGAGACAAGCAGAAATAGCACCAGGACAAAACGGAATTCTCAACCCAGTAAAAATGTGCATTATGTTTTACCAGCCACAGGTGTCCTAGAACCACTGGAGCTGAAGATGAATGGATAATGAAGAATGGGATCGTGATGGTGAGAATGGTGGTGAGAATGAGAGGTGCGGGGTATGAGTGATTTGAGTAAGGGGTGTTCCACAGAGGGTGCTGGTGGGATGGGATCTGATAAGGGGATTTGTGGAATGTCCCACTTGGTGACAAGGTTACTGTCCATGAAGTTATCTTCAGCTCCAGAGTCGATGAGAGCAGAAATCTGCTGAAGAATTTCTCCAAACTGTAACCTGGCTGAGAGGAGTGTCCTGAGCCCAGGGGATTTATACAGGGAAGTTACGCTCACCAATAACCTCTTATCTACTGGTGAGCAGCCTTTTTTACTGGACAGGAAGTGGCGGTATGTTCTGGTCGTCCGCAATAAAGAAACAAGCCATGTGTGAGCCAGAGATGTCGTTCCTCTGGATACTGAGGAACTCAGTATCCAATCATACTGATTCCTCTGAATCTACATGGGCAGCTTCGGTGGTGGTGGGATCGGATGCGGTAGAGAGCTGGAGTTGTTTTACCAGCAAAGATAACTCGGCTATCTGCTCAGCCACGGATTTCATAGCTTGACTGTGAGCGGCAAGTTGCTCTTGCTGACAACAGAGGAGGGCTCCCAGATGGACAACAGCAGCACAAAGAGAGTTTTCCTCTGCTGAGTACATAGCATGGCTGGATTGCTATGTCATGTTGGATGTAAATGGATGACTCAAATGCAGGAGTAAAATACAATTATCAGTCTTTATTGAACACACATAGCAAAGCGGCAATAATGAATGTAATGTCCAGCACAGGTTGCAGTAGCAGATGGGATGATGGCGGACACCAGTGCGGCATTGAAGACCAGCAGAAGGAGGTGGTAGGAGAGAACAATCCACAGGGAGACGAGATAAACAGTCCACAGGATAACTGGAAAAAACAGATAACTGGGTGAGCATTATCTGACTGGATAAGTCTAGGCAAGAATACAAACTAAGACAGAAAATAAGAAACAGAACTGGCTGGCAGACTTGACTGAGCAGCAGAGACTCACAAAACAATCCGCCGACTCACAAGACACAAGAGAGGATAAATAGACGAGGTAATAAGGGGCAGGTGGAGATGATTGCCCCATGAGTGCCGCAGATGAGTGTTACCTAGGAAACTCTAATCACGCTGGCCACGAGGCAAAGGAAAACATATAAGGGAAATGAAAACATACAGACACACAGAAAAGAACTGAATAGACCCACCGGGATAGTGAAAACTCTGAATAAGGTCTATAGACAAAGCACTGCTAAAATCAGTTGTCGACTCAAAGGGACTGTACTGTAACAATAGCGTTTTTACTGTCAAATTATTAATTAATCTTGACAATCATTTGAAACATTCAATTTTAAATCTTTCAAACTAACCAAGCTTTAAAGCCACTAGTATCACCAAACAGAATAGCAAAAATAAAGTCAAAAAGAATTACGTAAAGACTAAATAAATAAGTAAACAATAAAAATAAAAAATGTGACAGGTTTCCCCAAACACTACCCACATCTGCCATTGGTCAGCCAAAACAGATAGTGCCGCCCCAAGCCATCATGCCATTGGTTGAGCCAGTGTTCCGTAGGAGTGGTGGTGGTGTAGTGGGCTAAAGCACATAACTGGTAATCAGAAGGTCACTGAAGGTCCCCACGGCCACCACCATTGTGTCCTTGAGCAAGCCACTTAACTCCAGGTTGCTCCGGGGGGATTGTCCCTGTAATAATTGCACTGTAAGTCGCTATGGATAAAAGCGTCTGCCAAATGCATAAATGTAAATATAAATATTGCTATGTCAGGTTGGTCAGGATGTTCAAACATTATAGAGAAATGTTTTGAAAGTGCAACTATGCCACAATGTTTACACTTTTCTGTGTTTATTTAGGGTAAAGTTATGTCATGTAATTTTAATTGGGCTCGTGCACAGAATGGAAATCAGATGTTAAGGCCTTTTAAGTTATAATATCAATTAAATATGTTGATCTCAAATGTGATAAGCTTGTTCCTAAAGCCACCGCTTTATTATATGACCAGGTTATATTTATAACAATTGTGATGTTTTGTTTAGGCTTTATTAAAGGTTATAACTAATAATAAAAATGTGTTCAAAGGTTGATGGAACAGAACATTCATATGTGTGAACTGCAGGATGCATCAGTATGCTGGTCAGCTTCAGAAGGGTGGAGCGATTCACTTCTGGATGTGTGTGTGTGTTTAAATATACATTAAAAGTTTTCCCTCAGATCCGCAGAGCACTTAGAGGGCAGCTGAGGTGTTATCAGAACAGGAAGGTTGCGCTTCCTCCCAGAGAATTCCTGGAAGAGAGCAAGAGCTCACACAAAGACCGGAAGAAGGAATGTCACGGAGAGAGAGAAAGGAGGTGAAGGAGGGGAGGACGTTTCTTCAGTGCTTAGCGCTGTGGAACAGGTCAGTAAGAGTAACGGCGGTGTTGCACTCTGTTCGAATGGTACATTTACACACACATAGGTCAGTTCTCACCCTTGTGCTACCCATGTTCCTGTTCTTTTGCTTTTTTGTTCAAAAGAGTGTTGAGTGTCTTCAAAGAGAACACAAAAGAGAGCCAGGTCACCTCTACATGATCAACTCAACACTAAGATTTCACAGTGTACAGATAAACACACAAAACAACAGACAGAGTGTATTATGTTACAAAATAGTTCTGATAGGATGAGCTATTGTTAATAAGAGTCAATATATCTACACTTGTGATGACATGTTAATTGAATTCTACATAAAAAGGGATAGTTCTCTGAAAAAATCCTGTCATCATTTAAACACCCTGAAGTTAAATATGCACTGAGGCTTATATTCTGCCTTACATATCCTCTTGGGTATAGAATAAAATGAGGGTGAGCAAATTATGACATATTTTTCATTTTTGGTGAACTATCTCATGATCATTCAGTACCATGGTAAATTTACAAAGTACCATTGTATTATCATCTGATATCATCATTGTATCATTCTACCACCTTAGTACTTTTTTGTAAGGTCCTCTTTGAATGGGACTCAACAACATCTCTTAACTGTGGTAAAAACCCTTGAGCACACAGCCTCACATGACTTGCTGCTTTAATGCTCACACATAAAAACTATTCACACACAAAATACACATATTTTGCTCAGTATTTAGCTAACATACACACACACATTACATCCCATCTATTACAGTGTAGTTCAGTTTGTTCTACTCAACGTGGAATCGCTTTGCACACTACAGAGCAAAAATCCTTGTAGTGGCATGAAATATTGATAGTAGATCAATAAGATGCATCAGTAAGAGTTGGGAATGAACAGAACTGCTGAAACAATTCCAGAAAGTCCCATTTTTGCTTTTGGGGAGAACTCAGAGGTAGTTACCAAGTACTGAATGCTGAATAAGGCAATTGTTTGGACAAATTTGTTTTATAAAAAATAGATATAGCATAAGGAGTGTCAAGATTAATGTCTTTTGTCAGGGATGGACTGTCTATAGGGAGCACAGGGACTTTCCTGGTGGGCTGTCTTTTAAAACCGAATTCATATACAGTGCAAGTATACAAAACAATTAAGAGAGGAATAGTTCAGACATTGCCTTGCTGGCCCATATAAGCCACAGTGGTGGATTCTCGCACAATGTTTATGCTGCAATTTCACATGAGGGACCTACTTGAAAATGAATTGTGTTCTAGCAGGAAACGTTTTCTCCTATAATTGCTTCTTTTTCTTTTTAAGTACTTTCTATGTTGAATAAGTTAGTTTAAATGAGAAAAACTACATTTGTACACAATTTAAGCATGTAAAAATTAATCCTCAGACATTTAAATAAATATTATTTATGATTGTTTGTTATCTTTACAATGCATATCAATCCTAAAGTCATATTTATTCAATAATTTAAGTCAAATTAACTGGTAAATTAAATAATTACATTAAACAACTTTTTTAAGCTGGTGTTAGCAGATAGCACCGGACTTGAATAATTAATGAGCTTACACGGTTTCACTGTTTGCATGTTTATTTACAACGTATGTATTGTTGATATTTTTTTTATGTTTGGCAACTTCTTGTTTTGTGAAGTCTGAAGTTCTTTTTCTGATTAAAATCAACAATTCATGATCAAATAGTTTCTGTTGATTGTTACCGTTATCGTGTTTTGTGAACTAAGTGTTGAGGTCTGTGTGCAAAGATTTACAGTTTTATTCTATTGCTAGTAATATAGGGTGATGTTTTATGATGGCCTACATTGCATGCAATAAGCTCCCAAGTTGTAAATATGTAAACGTATTTATGAGGAAAGTAAATAATTTGAAATGTAGATATAAAATGTTCATTTTCAAAGTAATAATTACTGTATTAACTGACATTTTTAAGTAAAATGTACTCACTCAATTTAATCAATATTATGAAGGAAGTTAAGTAGATTTTACTTAATTTTATACTAGTAAAATGTACTTCGAAAAACTAGGGGCAAAAACTTTTGAAATAAAAATTAACTCTTACTAGTATTTTTTTTCAGTGCAACAAATAAAGATGCAAATACAAGTTTGAGTAATCTTGATGTAACATGAGTTTGCATCCGTGCGTGGGGCGATAGAGACAGTTTAAACGATTATGTTCACTCTCAGTGTCACTCAAATAATGCTCTCAATCTCTCGTCGGTCACTCATCCCAGCGCTTTTTTTTTAAGATTCAAGATTTAAATCAGAAATTTAGATTTGTCACGATACCACTAATAATAGCGAAAACAGTTTAACCTTCAATAACAGCAGCGTGTCTTCACATAGATGCTTAATAATTAGTGATTTACATTACAAGAATACACCAAAGATGTTAAACAAATCATAGATACAAATGCTTTCTCACTGGAGCAGTTATTAAGCTTGTAATAGATATCTCTCTCATATTTTTGAACATATCTCTTCAGTGTGTGATGCTCTCATGGTGTTAAGTGGTTGCATGTATTTCACAGTTATCTTTGATAATGACAACAGAACTATTCATAACTGTTCTACTTCTAATAAATGTTAAATGGAAAGTAATTTACAGTGTGGGCCATTAACATAAGCAAGAGCAGCCATTATATAATATGTATAATATGTTTATGTGATACATATAGTGGGGAACTATCTGCTGTGGGTTGTGATGGGCTGGCATAGGCCCAAACCAGTTTTTTTAGTCCCAGTCCAACCCTGTCTTCTGTAGGGTTTCATAAATTGTGCATATATTTTTGTCTTCTATCTTTCCAACAGCAATACAACACACTGTGGAAGTGGTTATACCTATAAAGGGTAGAATTAGGTCAGTGACACACACCATCATCCAGAAAAAGAACTTCTGCATGCATGGTGAATGCTTACATTAACGTACATCAACTCAAATCCACTTGGATCAAGTGAGAGTATAGAAGAGGAATCTTGTGATTGTGTGTGTGTGCTTGTGTCAAGAGGTTATGTTGGAGAGAGTGGGAAAGAGAGAGAGAGATACCAAAGCTGCGAAGCATCAGGTTATCATCGACTTGTTTAAAGCCATGGTTTTAACTGCTGTTCCAAAACACCATGTCTGACCTCACCATGACTATGACTGGACAGCACAACAGGTTCATGAACTCTCAAACAATAGTGGTGATGGAGATCAATCCCACCACACAGAAAGACAGAACAAAGGGGAAGGTTTGGCTTTAACATTGGTCAAACCAGACACAGATGCAACATGTTTCCACCTACACAGTGAAATCGTTACAACAGATCAGAATTGTGTGCTTTTTTTTAACTTAATAGTCAAAAGTTTGGACAGACCTATTATTTAATATTACTGTTTTTCATGTTTTAAAATTCTATTAATAAAAATAATCTGTGGTAGTTTGCGAATATGTCAAGCATATATAATGCTTAAAGAGATTGTTCACCCAAAAATACACATTTCTGAAATATTTACTTACCCTTATGTTGTTCCAAGCACATAGGACTTTCTTTCTTGCATTGAACAAAAAAGGTGATGTCAGGCAGAATGTTAGACTTTGTTCACTGTCATTGTATGAACCAAAAGATGCAATTGGTGATGAGATTATCATTCTGCTTAAGATCTTCTTTTGTTTTTTATGTGAGGTCCCGATACCATTGGAGAAAGAGTGCAATACAATACTGTGAGACTGATGATTTGAGGAAAATGTGTTTATTATTTTTCAGCAACTGTTACTCAAAAGACATTCTGAAAAAAATATTTTAAGCTGTCACAAACAGTTTTCTTTAGCTGTCACAAAATTAACAAAAATCACAAACAAATTTCACAGAAAAAAGTATATACAAATTTGGGCTGTCAATCCATCAAAAAATTTATTTATATTACATGGCATGCTGATTAAGTAACCACAATTAATTGCATTCATAAATATTTGCCGAAAGCCCCTAAAATAGTAATTCAATATATATTGATTAAGTATAGATATTTATATTTAAATAATGATCAATAAGATATACTGATCCTGGATAATTGGCTAATTACAGACCGAATTCAAATCTACCATGTATGTCGAAAATACTAGAAAAGGTAGTGTCCTCCCAACTATGTTCATATCTACAGAGAAATTATATAAACCATTTCAGTCAGGATTAAGGCCCCATCACAGTACAGAGACTGCACTTATTAGAGTTTCAAATGACTTGCTCTTATCATCTGATTGTGGCTGCATTTCTCTTCTAGTGCTTTTAGATCTTAGTGCTGCTTTCTACATGATAGATCACAACATTCTCTTGAACAGGCTGGAGAATTATGTTGGCATTAGAAGACCTGCACTAGCAGGATTTGGGTCCCATTTATCAGACTGCTACCACTTTGTATAAATAAATTAGGAATTGTCAAATCAAACAAAAGTTAAGTATGGAGTGCCACAGGGATCAGTTTTAGTGCCTCTGCTTTTCTCTTTGTTCATGCTTCCCCTGGGAGACATTATCAGGAATCATGGAATAGGTTTCCACTGTTATGCCGACAATTCCCAACATTATTTTTCTTCTAAACCCAATGAAAATTCACACATCTCCAAATTAGCAGAATGTATCAATGAAATAAAAGATTGGATGGCCAGAAATTTCCATCTGCTCAATTTTGACAAAACATAGGTACTAATTATTAATGTATGTAATGCTAAAATATAATTTGACTCTTGATGGATGTACTGTTACATAAGAATTTAGGTGTTTTATTTGATACCAATCTAGCATACACCTAATTTATCCATCAACTCATAATTTTATTCTGCTTTAGTTAGGCCTGAAACATCAGAAACATCTATCATGATCTATAAATCTGCATAAAATTGAATGGCATCTACGCTAATATTATTCTATTTGTTTCCATTTCTCAACCGGGATTCATATACCGAGGTTACCAGAGCCTGCTAGATCCAGCTCCGTTCCTGCTTGGTGTCAGACTGCTACGTGTCACTGAGCGATGACGACAAACTACAGCCGGTGCTAGCCAGACATCACATCAGTCTTTTGACTTCAGACGATGAAACTGATGCCAACACCAACCGTAAGATATGGGATACTTCATATGCCACTGCCTGAACCTTGGATTTAGGATGGACCCCATTGAACCTCACCGAAATGACCTGCCGGTTGAACTGCGATGCACCTCATTGATCTCTGCCTGAATAACCTTTGTCTATTGATGGACTACACTCTTGAAATGGAATACATAGACTACCATTTAATTGCCAACAAAAGCCTCATTAGCCAACTAACAAAGGACAATTGCATCTATGTGAACTTCTGTAGTTAATCCAGGATGTACTTCAAAGGCATTAGTCATTAATCTTAGTTCATAAAAATCTATTTTTTTTTATTACTGGAACTTAACGCTTACTTAATTTACAAATTATAAACAATGACTTGCACTGCACACAGATAACTAATATTGGCATTACATACATACACCGCAGTGAACCTGGTTTCTCCCAAGGTTATTTTTCTCCATTCACCAACATCTTATGGAGTTTTGATTTTATTTTTTTTATTTTTATACACAATTTACAATCATATATAATCACTCTAAGACTTTATAGATTTTAGTTTCATTTTTTGTAAATGCATGATTTCCTGTAAAGTTGCTTTGAAATTATGTGTGTTGTGAATATATATATATTTATAATACAAAAATAATAATAATACAGAAAACTGAAATGCCTCACATTATTTAGGAACAAAAGTTAAATAACGCAATAAGCATTAAAAAAAGACAATACAAAAAGTGTCTTTAGGATGCATTATATTGTTTATTTCCATATTATTGAACATAAGCCTATCATTAGCCTACAGTTCACAGCAATGCATTTTGCAGTTGAATTTGTCAATCTGTTCGAAATAGATTTATTATAAGGGCTTGTCTTAGGATGCGTCAATTTACACCTGGTTCAGACAGACGCTTTTGGACAGTACCATTTTTGGAACATACCATTTTTAGTTCGCTGTGTCAAGTTAAATGAAGTTTGAAACTGAGAAAATACGTCTTGAGATCCCTGCCTTCGGATTTGCACTCCATTCAGCTGTATTTGTACGCAAGAATGTGTTCTCATCTTGTGTTGTCTGATATCGGTAAGTGTGGTTTGTTCTCTGTCTAAATGAGCTGCTCATTGCCTATATAGCGAGTTTCGCTTACTGCCCCATTGAGAAAACAGTTGGTACTCTATTATGGAAGGAATATTCCTCATCACAGTCCAGGAATTCATTGCGTGATTTTTTTAACGCATTATTTTTATATAATTAATTGCACTGAATTAATATGTTAAAACGACAGCCCTAATAAAAATAAATTATGCAACTACATCAATATGCTAGCAAAAAATAGCCATGCATTCTGATGAAATATAAAAAAACAATTTTTTGCAAGCAACATATAAATATCAAAAAGTTATTATTAGTAGTAAATATTATATTAGTAGTAGATGTTTCACCAGGGACTATTTTCAGGGCTATTTTAGGTTCTAAATAGCATGAAACAAACAAAAAATTATAATATAGATATGAGTTACATGACATTTACATTTTTACATTTGGCAGACGCTTTTACCCAAAGCGACTTACAGTGCAATTATTACAGGGACAATCCCCCCGGAACATCATGGAGTTAAGTGCCTTGCTCAAGGACACAATGGTGGTGGCCATGGGGTTCGAACCAGTGACCTTCTGATTAACAGCCCTGTGCTTTAGCCACTACGCAACCACCACTCATGGCTTAAACAAGAACTGAGATGTGGATAGAAACATATTGGAGGGAAAAGTAGAAAGGCAGGTTAGCAGGTATCACTTCATAAAAAATAAACCTTGAGTATTCATCTAATCTAAATGTGAATCAATTACCCTTTCCCCAGAATAAAGGCACTTTCATCCTTCATAGCCCTCCCAAATGCACACTGAAACCCACGTATCATCTCTTTTTTCTTTAAATGCTATGTTCAGTCAGAGTGTGAGGAGTATAAATGATAGAAAACAGACTGGAACCTTCTTTCTCACTCCCCATTTGTACGATGGATTGTTTCCGTACTCATTTCCTGCTTCGTCTTATTTTAAGTTCTCGTCGGGGATGAAGAGAGTAAATGGTGCCAGCTGTCCACTCTGTCAACTTCCCCCCAACCACCGAATCACACACGCATCAATGTGTGTATGCAGAAGTGTGTGATGGACCACACTAGGGCAGAAGGGTGGAGGTTGCTGGATTTAATGATGGATATATGGTTTTCACACTGTGGAAAAAGCAGCACATTGCCTGAGGAAAAACTCCAACTGTGTGTGTTTTGCTGTCCTATTACTGGAGTAGAACAGCCCTAGCAGAACGCACGGCTACTGGACCAATTGCTCCATCAAAGAGAGAGAAGAGAATATCCAGAATTTTCTGTGCTGCAAAATCAAAATCTCTACTACAGTAAATGTTCAAACTCTGATGAACTGCTCTCTAACCTACAAATGATGATGCAATACACACAAAGACTTTGGGAAGTGTTTGGGAGGCTACTTTGAAACTGCAGCTTACCAAGCTACAAACTACACTTAAGAAACCCTTTATGATGAAGTAGTTATATACATGTCAATGTCATAAATGTTTTTTTTTTATTGTATTAATGATATATTATAATTATAATATATTATTATTATGACAAATATAATAAATGTTATATATATATATATATATATATATATATAAAGTTTTCTCAGGGTTACTGAACAAGAGCTGGCAAAATAGCAAATGTTTTTTTTTTTTTTGGGTCAAAATATAACAAAATGGCTTTGATTTGAATAATTATTATATATATTTTTTTAGATATTTTACAACAAAATCGTTTCAAGCTCATTAAAAAAAAAATAATAATAATAATTTTAATTACTTATGCCAACAACAAGGAGACTTTTATTTTTTTATTTTTCTTGCTGTCTCTGGATGATTACAACCATTTTTTACTTTAAGCCCAAGAAAAAAAATTATCAAAATGACTTTAAACTCGGAAATGCTCATCATAGTAAAGGGATATTCAGGTAATTTTTATGTGTGTATTGTATTTATAATGTGCTTTTGAATAACTTAATAGATCTGAGACAAAATAAATTAACATCACTGACTGGCACTGATAACCACACACACACACACACACACACACACACACACACACACACACACACACACACACACACCATGAGTGAGTGCATGCTGACGCAGGCATAACTCTATTAAACAGCAAATTAGCTGACACATAGCACACAAGATCAAAGCCAAGAAGAAAAGCACAAACAAGAGTGTCTAAACTCATTAAAAAAGCCTCTTTATTAGTGATAAATTAAGAACTTCTTGCCTCTGTGAGATAACAGCGAAAAGACAAGAGGAAAGACAGATAGACAAAGAGTTGTAAAGGAGGATTGTGGTTTGCTAATCACATTATTAAAATGACGCGAGTCCTAAACTTGACAGAGCACTCGTTCTGTGATGGAGGGAGAAAATTAGCAGGATAAAAGGAGAGCTAACGGCTTATGCGGTGTGACTGTTCCTGCAAGTTAAAGTAATCTGGGATTAAACAGACACACAAAGGAGATTACTGGTGGAAGTTAGAGAGTGATGGAGTGATAAGATGATGAAGGGATGCAGATCTTAGATAGACAGCCAAAAAATGAAAGCAAGGGGAAGACTTCAGATTAAAGTGAGCAACAAGATAAAGTGAGAAGGATTGTGCTCCCTCTTCGCTCCCAGAGGAAAATTGTATCACTCTTTCGCAGCTCAGGAGATTTAATGGAGTCAGTTAAGTTTCAGTTAAAGGAATATTAAATAATAATGGAATTTTCATTAATTGGTAGGCTTTCATCTGAAACTCAAGAGACATACATATGAGATTACCAGGTAAAAAAAAAAAAACACCTGAGAAGCAGGAGACTTAAGACCCTTTCACATGACTTGTGTCAGGGCTTCAACATACCTCAACATAAGCACCATGTGCCACTTTAACCTAAACATGAATTGCAGATACGATAACAGAAATGCGATTTTACAAGGTTTCTAACAAGAAAATTAGACATGTACACAGTAAACAGTGAAAATGTTGACGGCAAATGAAACTTGACACTTCACTTCACAGTGTTCAATGCATTAAGGAACGCTTATGTGAATCATGAAAGGAAAATAAAGTGTGTAACTTTTTCAGTCTTACAATACTTTCAGCTATCCCAGCTGAATATGTGGAGACAAAAATAGATAAGCTTTTTGTCGGTTGATTCCCCCCAGCAAACACATGTGGTGCTTTTAAAATAATATACTTCATACGAAATCGAAGACTGAATGAGTGTGACGTCATTTAGAACTAAATCTGTCCAAAAAGAAGGTGTTTATATGTGCATATCGGTGGTTTGTAATAGCTTGCCTGGGCGAATTTTTTGCAAAACTTCTTACTGGCTACTAAACACCCTCTTACGTAGGTAAACACATCATCGTAGGTGCGATCTGGAGCTCCACCTACTTTGAGGCTGACAGCCATTCACGGCGTTCAATTGGTCAACATGAACACACCGGAGTGCAGTTATAAGCGAGCTGGTGCAACTTTACCTGCATTTGTAGGATGGTTTGCATAGAGACATTTTCTAAGAACATGCAATAACAAATTTTTGTTTGTTTAATTAGTTTAAAAAAAGGAAACAAATCTACTCAAGTGCCGTTTCTCTCTTTTGTTTTATATTCTGCTTTACTCATGTACGTTCTGTGGTGAAAGCTGCCCATAGTAAGGTAGGCTATGTAAATTATCATTCGTTTCGCTGCATTTTTCCCATTAACACATCTTTGCAGTAGTATCAGAGTCATCATAAATTACAATAACAGAGTGTAATCTGAGCATATTATGGCCATGTATAGCATGTTATCGCAATAGCATAATGAATTCATAATGTAAACAAGTTGGGTTTTGCATTGTAAATATACATCTAAACGCATCTGCAGCGGTCTTGTGGGTGTCTGAATGTTTGCAAACACTATACCATTGCTTGGCTGTTTCGAGCTTCTTTTTACCTCTAAATGAAGAATGAAAAAGAACTTTTGGCACCTTAATTGCTCTATTTGTTTGAGCACCCCAAACATCCCAACATAGCAACACTGGCTCAACCAATGGTGTGAATTTGGGTCGGGAGTATCTGTTTGTGACCAATGGCAGACTGGGATAGTGTTCAGAAAACATGTGGCAAACAATTTTTTCAATCATCTTTGCAATTTTGTTTGGTGACGCTAATGGTGGAGAAATTATACACTTCTCCTTTAAACAAAAGTCTCAATTTGCTTCCCATTACATCTCATTGCTATCTATGATAAATAAATGTGATATTTAAGAGATCTCAATGGGATTTTTCCTTTCCTGTAGCC
Organism: Xyrauchen texanus; assembly: GCF_025860055.1. Lineage (NCBI taxonomy): Eukaryota > Metazoa > Chordata > Actinopteri > Cypriniformes > Catostomidae > Xyrauchen > Xyrauchen texanus. The sequence goes on along the minus strand of NC_068278.1, from coordinate 51,811,076 downwards.
TCTCACTCTTTTGTTTCTTTCTCTGTTGAAATATATTCCTCCATTTTTTTCTCCACCACTCTATTCTCTCTTTCCCTGTCCAGTTTCCTCCATTATGGATATAAAAGAGTGACTGAGCAAAGATGTCTCAAGAGAGAGGACAGAGGAACAATGGGAAAGCACAGCCAGGAATCCCCTGGTGACTCACAACATTTTGATAGAACAGTGGTATATGGCTGCCACAGTATGTGTCTGTGTGTGTGGCAAAGTAAAGACAGTCCGATGGAACTCAAGCCATCACAGTATCAGACAAGGTATCCGGAAGGGCTGGAATCATGGCATCATTAAACGCCCACTGAATGAGGATTAGATGATTACTGCAACAAACAAAAATTAAGGAGTGCCCACTTTCTGCATCTGTATTAACACAAAGACACACACACACACACACACACACACACACGTTTACTACAATTAAAGTAAACTAAATCTAAATGAGAACATAACATAGACTTCCATAGATTTTTCATAAGCTAATTATACATCCATAAACAATCCCTGACACATTTTTTTTTTATAATTGAAATAAATAAATAATGCATATATATATATATATATATACACATATACATTTATATACATATATACACACACACATATATATAGTTTTTTCCAATTGAGGATGTTCACAAATATCCCAAAGGGATGTTTTGTTGGATTAAGCTCCAAATTAAATCTAAGTACGTAAACACACAGTACACAGACCTTAAAAAATATATTGGAAGGAGACCTCTCATTGATGCAATGGTTTTCATACTACTAAAATGTATTTTACCTTTTAGAAAAAAAAGATAGTGTAATGTATTATATTTTAAATTCTTTTAATCAGATTACAGTTACTGACTTTCAGTTAATTTAATTAATTTTAAGTACATTATATGATTATGCTTGTTTCTAATATATTATTTATAGTGCTTTCAGACTTTTGAATGTGCTGAAATTTGACACTTCTAGATGTAGAATATACATTTGTTTTCTTGTCAAAATTGATTTATTTCCATTTTAGGAAGAAAACAAAACAATATGTAGCAATATAATGCTTTATTGCAATGCCTTTCACAATGGAAACATAGAAAAGCACTAAAATATGACCAATTCAAGTCATATCAAACGTTTCCTAAATGGGAGTTTGACTAATTGTAAGAACAAGTCTCCCCATGTAGGCTGCATGTTCATTGCAATGGGCATTTAATCGCTTAAACTCTCATCATCTACACAATTAATCTGCCGGTAGACTGTGGCTATCAACTTTTTAACAGCAGTCATGAAGCTGCATTCATTATTCGCATCAGGGCGGCAACACCTGCATCGAGCACCACTTCGAGCTCAGCATGCGTCTTAAATAAGCTGAAATATGGGCTTGTTTTGTACATGAAAGAGCACTAAGAGCTCTTTTCTCCATCATTTTATCACAGAATGGGAAGCGTTGTCAGGGATTATTTTATACTCTATCATAGGAGAAAACGTAACAGTCAACTTTAGCGTGTTAAAATAGTTCCGCTGATAGAATGTCTATGGGACCGCCACGTATGCTAAGTGTTACAAACCATTTTTGGTCTAGGGAAATTAGGGTGCAACATTTAAAACACTGTGTATGTACTGGGAAACAATCACACCAAGGTAAAGTATCATTAATATATTGTGTTTCCTCATCATCCTCACCTATTTTCCATTCCCTCATTAGTTCCTTTTGTTTATAAATACCCTTCAGTCTTGTTCTTTCATTGTCAGTTCTCGTCCATGTACCAATTTTGGGTTTGTAGATATGGTTTATTTACATTTATGCATTTGGCAGACGCTTTTATCCAAAGCGACTTACAGTGCAATTATTACAGGGACAATCCCCCTGGAACAACCTGGAGTTAAGCTCAAGGACACAATGGTGGTGGCCATGGGGTTAGAACCTGTGACTTTCTGATTAACTGCCCTGTGCTTTAGCCACTACGCCACCACCACTCCACATTTATTGTTCGATTAATACCATACTACGTGACAGCAAGGATGAGTGGAGAGACATAATATCAAGGAAGAAAATAAGGATGGAGTGAAAAGAAATTATATTAAATGGAGAGATCAAGATTAAGTACCTAAAATTTGACACACATGGGAACTGCTTAAAGAAGTAATTATATGATATTAAATGATGACGATTCTTTCTGTTTGACTTTTCTGTTTGACAGAAATGTAATAAGCAATGATCCTGCCCCACAAAGGCAAAATAGAGTTATGAATGAAACAGGTCTCTTATGATCTGTCCGGTGACAGATGAGTTTGTCCTGTTTGCTCAAATTCAGAGTAACCATCAAAATAATTCAAGCCATTTTTACAGAGTTAGTTAATGATTATGGCCTTTGTAGGGTAGTAAAGGGTATTGATATTTTACCAGTGAAACTATATGTGTAAAGGCATGTAGGGAATACAGGAATTTGGATGGATAGATGGATGTTGGTTGGAAGGATGGAAAGTAATGCCATGTAAGCACCAAAGGTTATTTTCATGGCCACCCCTGCCCATGCCTACATCCGGCCCCGGCTGTGTTGGAGTACTTTGAAGTCCAGTGACTCTTAAAAGCGAATGCATTGATGTGTCTGACTCCAGTGGTTAAATCCATATATTCAAAAGTGATATGATGGTGTGAGTAAGAAACAGATAAATATTGATGTCCTTTTTTACTATAAACCTTCACTTTCAATTTCAAATCTGAAAGAAACATGTGAAGACTGTTTAGTTTCCCTTTCACATCTGAAAAAAGGACTTACTGTATATATTGATCTGTTTCTTACCCATACCTATCATTACAAACCTCCTTAGTCCTAATGTGTATGTGACACTAGTGCTGCTCTGGTGTATGTCAGTGCAGTCTGAATTCAGAAATAAATATTATGTGTATTATTAATCAAATAATGGTACAATTTTGGATTTCACGATGCATTGTAAGAATTAGGTAATTGAATCAAATCATTGTCAGTGCAAATATTTACACCCCTTTTGTCTATGCTTTAAAGGAACATCAAGAGAGACAGAGTGAGAAAAACACAGCAAGAGCTAACCATTCACATCAGATGTGATATTCCTAACAGATTCTAACAAACAAACGCAAGCCTATTTCCAATCACAAACAGACACAAATGGAACATCAAAAGAACTACAAGTGTTCAACAAAGTCAACCGAACCTCACCATGACATGCCACTCTCAAAAACACGGTCCATTGAGAAAATTGGGACACATTTTTCTTCATACTCAGTAGGTTTGCATGCACATTACAAGTTTGATTTCAGTCAGACTTAAACAATCATTTGTCTTTTTAAAATGTCATGTAAACTCTTTAGTCCTCCTACTTAAATCATACCAGTCAGATTTTTTCAAAAATGGACTTACAGACCAAGAGGATGCGATTGTAACTCGGCGTTTCCGATGACAACTGGCCTTGGCATTTTTCCTCACTTTTCTCTAAAAGACCAAGGTACTTGGACAGACAGATGAAGAATGTAGCTGAAAACTCACTGTAGTTCAATTATATTGGTACATATAAATGTACTGACTGTGACACCATTGGATTCCAGTAGTATTCATTAGATTCTGCAAAGATTGCCACTTATTTGACTGCAGTGAGGTCCCTAGATTGATTAAGCTGGACTCTTATTTCTTATTGACTCTTATTGATCCATAATTGGGTTTAACCACTGACACAGTGATTGCCAAGGGAAGATTTTCTGTTGACACTAAACGCAAATATGCAGTGCAGCATTTCAAAATCTCAACCCACCCAAAACATGTGCTTTTTTATAAACAGTTAAGAAGAGTGGTATTTTTGGCTAATGAGATTTGCCTTTGGGAGGGCTACCCAGCCCGAATAGAAAACAATGCTGCCTTCAATTGGAGTCGGAAATATCATAACTATGAGTTCCGAATGTAAATGAATGGCCAAGCGAACATTAATGGCCAAGCGAAGTCACATTTACCAGTGGGAAACTCTGAGATCTAAATAATACCAGAGTTGCTGAGTTATGAGGTTGGATGGGGCGTGTCGACATGAAAGATGATGATGGAAAGTAATGATTTTGCTAAATTCAATTTCAGTGCTTTACTTGAATAATATTTATTTATATATGATAGATCTTATAGTCAACTAATGTAAAGCTAATGACTCATCCTTTGTGGTTTCATAAAGTAATGAGTGATTTGCCAGATGCATTAATAAAACCATATAAGAGTAAAAGTGATGCAGGTGTATTCACTTGGGTCACTTGGGCTGTTGTTCATTTACATTCTATTTTTATTTGGCTTCTTCCATATTTAGTTTAAGACTTCAATGCATAACTTGTCCTGTAAACAAATGCCCAACTTAGATGTATTAAGACTTATTTTTTATTTAATTACTTTATTGCATTGTGACTAGTTAGAATTTGGTGCATTTCATGTTTGGAGCTGTGACTTACTGTTTAGCACACATAATCTAGACTTGTTGGGCCTTATGTGGGAAATGTAGGTTTGAATCTGCCCTATAACTTCCTGACCTCTCTCTACTGTTTCTATGAATAAAAACTGGCCAATGGGCAAAAATTAAATTAGAAAAAAAAAAAAACCTGACTCACAGATGACATTCCTTTTAATAACCCTCTTGCATAACAGCTTAGAATGTGTTTAATATTAATACTGATTAAAAGGGCTATACTCTAATTTACCACAGAGGGAAGTTTGGAAAAGAAAGAACATTGCCATTCAGGTTATTCTTAGGCCGTACTTTAAGAGTTGAAGTAATACAAGGGTTTTAGAACCTTACATCAGTGTGTGCACACACACACACACACACATGCATGCACACACAACAACATCCTGGTTCAAAGGCTCTGGCTCACTGCTCTTTTCTGCCAAGCATACACTACTGCTATTTGGAAGAATAAACTCTTGGGGGCACAAGTCCTCTCTCTCACACACATACACATACACATACACGTGATTATCTCATTCTGCATCACATCATTATCTCTAATGCATAAAGTCTGTTCTTTTCAACAGCCCACACCACAGTCAAAGCCAGAACCTCAGGAGCACATGCTGACAAATACACACTCACACACAGAAACTAGAGCTAGGAGAGGGAGGAGGGGTAAAACTCTGGTATACTGGAAGAAGGGAAGTAAAGGACCCTGAGATTTAGTTATGAGCAACCTGAGAACTGTAGGGGATGTGAAGAGAGAGAGAGAGAGAGAGGGAGAGCGAGCACATGGAAGGAGAGGGAGTGTCTGACAAATGGAGCGAATAAGGGAGGATAGGTAAAGGAAAAGAGAGATTATGTTAAAGTGGACTAGAGAACCATAACCAATAAAAAGACACTGGAAGTTTAAGCTGTAGGGATAAATGCACTCTTAAAAATTGTTCTTTAAAGGAACTTTACAGTACATTTACACCTACTTGAGTTGGCAATGTGGATTCTTGGAGTTTATGTTTTTGATGCTACTTTATTGGTTCTACTTACAGTATCATCAGCAAAAAGAGGAAACGTGAAACACCCCTGGGTTCTTTGAAGAACCAGTGCATATATAGGTTTCTAAAGAGCCATATAACTTTAAAATGTTTTATTATGGCATCATCAGAACATAAAATGTTATCCTAAAGCATCAAAGAATCTTAAGAAAGTTGCCCTATGTCATCACTGGAACTTCAGTTCTATGTGCCCTGTGGCATCAAAGCAGTTAAAAGACTCTCTTAAGACAACATTGGAACTTCAAGAAGGTTCTATTATGACATCATATGAACTTCAAAAGATTATTCAGGCGGTCTCTCGCGGTTTCAGGTTGTTTTCTGTGTGTGGCTCAGATCCATTGATGTAATTGTTTTTTGCTATACTGTCACCAGGGACAGTAGAGGGAATGAGACATTACAAGTATAACACTGCCTAGCATAATGCAGAATATTCACAACAGGCTCAGTTCATTTCACCAGAGTTGACCTTAGGAAAATTGAATCATTTAGGTTTTGAGAGCTGTTTTGTTTGCTGAATTGTGTTGTGCCGTGAGCCTTTCTATGTTTGTGAAAATGAAACAAACCTCCATTAGCTGTACCCTCAGGGTATATTGGACTATTTGCTGCCCTGTTGGCTTCTGCACATGCCTACTTGCTGAGCTAATCTACCCGGGAGGATCTTTGTAAAGGAAAATTTGAGTCATCTAATTCCAAATCCTCACTGGTGGGGAAAAAGGAGAAGATAACTGTAGGCAGAAGCTTAAGGCAATTTCTTTTTTTACAAGTCTCTATTTCAGCTTTCTAAAAGCAAACATATATATCCTACTGATGGTCAACTTGTTCAGTGGTATATTCAAGGACTTGGGTAAGACTGGTAGGTTAAGCAGGACTCTGACCGCAGTAACCAAGCCAATGCTGGCACACTTCCTTTAACATCAATCCCAGGATTCAAACTAACAAATCTCCAGATGTTTATATATACTGTATATATATATATATATAATTTTTTTAAATGTTTTATTGATTTTTTATTTTTTTTTGCAGTGGTTTGGAGAGTTTGAATAAATGTTGGGGGTGAATCGACCGTTAAAAGCATTAGTTAACATGAAATGACAATGATCAATACTTTTACAGCATTTTTTAATCTTGATTAATTTTTATTTTAACATGTAGTAATACATTGGTTACACTTTTTTAGTGTCCTAGTTACACTGTAATTGCACAAGTAATTACTGATTATTACTAATTAACAACATGTACTTACTATAGGTTTAGTGTTAGGGTATGATTTTGGCTTAGGGTTAGTTGTTTGTACTTATACATAATTGATTGTTATTACATTTGTCGCATATATGCATATATGTCGAGGTGTCGCAATATGTGTAAAAAGGACACTATAAAATAAAGTGTTATCAATATATTTTTTTATTTAAAAATATAAAGCTGTATATGTTAACATTAGTTAATGCACTATGAACTAACATGAACTAACAATCAAGAACTGTAACTAACGTTAACAAAGATGAAAAATATTGCTCATTGTTAGTTCATGATACCCAATGCATTGACTAATGTAACAATTGGAACCTTACTGTAAATTGCTTCCGATAGAGAAAAAAGAAAGAAAATAAGAAAGAAAGAAACTGTTTTCAATAGACTGTATCAGTATTAGGTTGCATTTCTGCTCTGACCAAGTCCAGGGGAGATCGAAAAAGAGAGAAAAGGGGGAGAGAGAGAGAGATGGAAAACAAAGTGGCTATGAGTCAGTAACAGCGGTAGATGTGGGATTATGAGGGTCACACAGGATTTATATCAAATGTCCAAAAAAAACATGTTTTTTCAAGAGGTGACAATAGGGTGAAGGGAGCAAGTGAATGAGCAAGCCAGCCAGAGAGTGTGGGAGGTGTGATAGCAGTGAAGTGAAAAACCGAGTGAAAGAGAAAGGTAAGCGCTACAGTGCAATCTCAGGAGATGACTCCGCTGGCCAACCTTCAAAGCACTTCAACGTTGAAAAAGTGAATTGAGTGCAATGAGAGAAATAGAGCGAGGGGGAGAGAAAGAAAGCAGAGAGTGAGCAAGGAGGATGATGGAGGGAGGGTGAAGTTAGCTGTGGATGAGCTCCTGCATTTGAATTTAAAATTGGAGACAGTAGTGGGTCAGTCAGAGACACTGCATACTGCATACTGATGTCTTATTATCCATCCGCTCCTCTGGTTATGTCTTGTCTCGTCTCCTCTCCTCTCTTCTTTTCTCATCTCGTCTCTTTTTCTTCTGTCCCTTTTCCTTTCCTCTCTACTCGTCTCATCCCCTTTGCTCTCATCCCGTCTCTTTTCCTCTCCTCGTTTGAACATGGCAGATGGCTTGCTGATATTAAGAATTCCAAGAGATGCTTCTCTTCTACTACTCCTCAAACAAGTTAACAAATCCAGACAGCCTTTGAACTGGACACATACTTTCTCCCCTCATACAGATTGCAAAATATGTTTAAACTAGGGTAATCATATTGTGGTTGTCCAAAAAGAGAACAAGTCACTGAGGTTATGATTTAAAAGAAAAATATTCTGCACTTTTATTTTATCCTTTTACAGTTTTCCGCCCAAAGTCCACTAATAATATTAGCCAATGTTTTCAGCACTCAAAACAGTCATAATTTAAAAAAATGTGGTTTGCATGACCATCCACTCTCTGACTAAAAAATAACAAGTTTACAGGCACAATTATTCTTAAATGTCTTTCCTCTATCTGGGTACCAGACTAAAAAAAGAACTATGGAGCCATTGGCTTCTAAACTGAAACAGTTTAGGGTTATCGTTGAGGGTTATCACAAACAGGGTTATCGTTGGAGTTTTTTGTTGCCAAATTACAGAATCCCTCGATTTATATGTTTCTCAGAAACTAGATAGAAATCTGAAGAAAATAAAGACAGCTGATAACAGATTAATCGGATGACAGTTTCGAAAATTAAAAAAATATGTAAGATTATACGGTATATGCAGAAGAATTCCAGCTACATGATTTGAATCTATGGAAAAACCCAGCCTTTCAGTTTGGAATGTGTCAACGTCATAAATGACAGGCCTTCAGCCGGAAACCCACAGTTTCACCAGGCTGTTCTGTGTAAGGTTACAAGGACCATCACATTTACACAACTCTAAGACATTTCATCTTAATCTAGCCTTGCTAGATAATGCTGAAAATCACATTGAACTGTGATAACGTTTGTACCTGACAAATTCATGATTATAGACTGATGGACCTCTTTAAAATGTGTGTAACGATGTGCAATCACATATAATTGATAAAAAAAATCATCTTTAATTTTGTATGATTCATCTAATTCTTCTAAGAATGGTAACTATAAGGCTTAACTTGATAAAATGCAATGATGTGTAAAACCAATATGACTTTATAACCAGGGATTTTAATGTTTTGTTACCTACATGTATAATATCCATGAATAAATGTCATATTTGGTGTGCAAGCATTTGTTTGGTTACATAGAGAAAGCTGATGACAACGAATATCATGTCTCTTGTACAATTTGCAAGATATAAAGTTCATGAATAAAAATGCACTATTTTTGAGCGGGAAAATAGTGAGAATCTCAAACAAAGACTTATAAATCAGCTATCAGAAAGGACAGCCCAGTCGACCATGTCACTTCTGATTGGCGCAGGACACCTTTGGGTAAGTGGCCAATTTCAGGTCAAATAGTTCCAAACACGAAGAACATGTTCTCTCCCTGCTCCTCTTCTTGCCTCTTGCATCTCGTCTCTTCATCCTCTTGAGGCTCTTTGGCTCTCCGCTCTTCTGCCTGCACATGCCCATGTGAGGCCCATGGAAGCTCGGGACTCGACGTCCCAAGAAGGAGTGAGAAGGCCTCGCTTCACAGCTAACCTCATGAATTAATACAGACAATAAACTTCGATCATAAACATCGACGGAACAAATGTTCGACCAAGAACCAAGCAACACAAAGAACAAGGAAACATAACAAAGATACGCACGTATATCTCCAATATTGTGCTCAAAGTGCTGGTGTATTAATTAAATAATAGCAAATAGCAAATCGATGTAGACTCAAAGAAGGATAAATGGTTCTTAAGGTATTGTCAACAGACTCCATAAAGTTCATTTTCACTGTACTGATCTCTCTTTTCATCAACCTGTCTTATGTATATATGTGTTAGATAAGATTTATGTTTAGAATAGTAATAAAGTTTGTCTGTGTTCAAAGACGACGTGACTGTGGTATATTTTTATAAATAATCTCATCCCTGTTTTTTGAATATACATGTGATATTATTTTCAATAAACTATGAGAATAATATCACTCCAATAAGTGAATTAATAATAATTCACTTATTAAAGCTGATACAAGATGTTGTATTATGATTTCAATGGTGGAGAATCTATTAAGAGAAATAATCTAGTTATTTGTCTAATTTATAATGGTTGTCGAACGTGATTAATTCCGTTATACATTTAATTACCTAATAAGGTACAATAAGGACAGTTTAATTTAGTTCATAGCTCACATATTTCAAGACCCTAAATTCCCTTCTAAATTTAGCATACCAAATATACTTACATAATGGTGTGAGAATGAAAATTTATTTAAAGTTCCCTCCTAAATGTATCTGTAATGCAATTTAACTGATCCTGTCCACATCTATAAATTATATATGCAATTCCCTACAAATAGCACATATAGTGTTAAATTGAATGAAAATTGAAATTCAAAAAAATTCCAGAATGCTAATTGTGCTACCAAAATGCCAATAATAATCAAGAAAGGAACCCCCTAAATTCTGATTCAAACTGCTTACCTGAGCTGAGTTCAAACCAGTTTCCTGGATCTTTTCAAGTGATTCCTTAAAAAGACCTGGTTCAAGAGTCATTTGTCTGCAAATAGGACATAATCAAGACACACTGGCACATGCTCTAAAGATGTAATTCAATAACTCACAAAATAATATCTTACAAAAAAAAAACATGAAAATGAATGCACACAAAGTGTTCCCAAAAGTAGACAGTGGTAACTATATTTTTAATTATTCCATCCATCCATCCATCCATCCATCCATCCATCCATCCATCATCAACCGCTTATCCGAAGTCGGGTCGCGGGGGCAGCTGCTCCAGCAGGGGGCCCCAAACTTCCCTATCCCGAGCCACATTAACCAGCTCTGACTGGGGGACCCCGAGGCGTTCCCAGGCCAGTGTGGAGATGTAATCTCTCCACCTAGTCCTGGGTCTTCCCCGAGGCCTCCTCCCAGCTGGACGTGCCTGAAACACCTCCCTAGGGAGGCAGCCAGGGGGCATCCTTACCAGATGCCCATGACTCCTTTCAACGCAATGGAGCAGCGGCTCTACTCCGAGCTCCTCACGGATGACTGAGCTCCTCACCCTATCTCTAAGGGAGAAGCCCGCCACCCTTCTGAGGAAGCCCATTTCGGCCGCTTGTACTCGCGACCCAGTTCTTTCGGTCCTGACCCAACCTTCATGAACATAGGTGAGGGTAGGAACAAAAATTGACTGGTAGATCGAGAGCTTTGCCTTTCGGCTCAGCTCTCTTTTTGTGACAACGGTGCGATAGAGCGAGTGCAATACCGCCCCCGCTGCCCCGATTCTCCGGCCAACCTCCCGCTCCATTGTCCTCTCACTCGTGAACAAGACCCCGAGGTACTTGAACTCCTTCACTTGGGGCAAAACCTTATTCCCTACATGGAGTAAACACTCCATCGGTTTCCTGCTGAGAACCATGGCCTCAGATTTAGAGGTGCTAATTCTCATCCCAGCTGCTTCACACTCGATCTGCAAAAAGCAGCGATGAGATCCCCAGCCCACCGAACCGCACACCGTCCCCTCCCCGACTACGCCTCGATATCCTGTCCATGAATATCACAAACAGGATTGGTGACAAAGCGCAGCCCAACCCCCACATGGAATGAACTCGACTTCGTGCCGAGGACCCGGACACAGCTCTCGCTTTGGACGTACAGGGATTGGATCGCCCTAAGAAGGGACCCCCCCCCACCCCGTACTCCCGCAGCACCTCCTACAGTCTCTCCCAGGGGACCCGGTCATACGCCTTCTCCAGATCCACAAAACACATGTAGACCGGATGGGCATACTCCCAGGCCCCCTCCAGGATCCTTGCGAGAGTAAAGATCTGGTCCGTCGTTCCATGGCCAGGACGAAAACCGCATTGTTCCTCTTCAATCTGAGGTTCGACAATCGGCCGAACCCTCCTCTCCAGCACTTTGAGTAAACTTTACCAGGGAGGCTGAGAAGTGTGATACCCCTGTAGTTGGCACACACTCTCTGATCCCCTTTTTGAAGAGGGGAAACACCACCCCGTTCTGCCACTCCTTAGGCACTGTCCCAGATTTCCACGCAATGTTGAAGAGGCGTGTCATCCATGACACTCCCTCCACATCCAAAGCTTTCAGCATTTCTGGTCGGATCTCATCAATCCCCGGGGCTTTGCCACTGCGGAGTTGTTTGACTACCTCAGTGACCTCCCCCAGGGAAATAGAATCTGATCCCCCATCAGCCTCCGGCTCTGCCTCTACCATAGAGGGCGTGTTGGGATTTAGGAGTTCTTCAAAGTGTTCCTTCCACTGCCCAATAACCTCCTCGGTTGAGGTCAACAGCGTCCCATCTTTGCTGTATACAGCTTGGATGGTTCCCTGTTTCCCCCTCCTAAGGTGGTGGACGGTTTTCCAGAAGCACTTTGGTGCGGACCGAAAGTCCTTCTCCATGGCTTCTCCGAACTTTTCCCACACCCACTGCTTTGCCTCCCTCACGGCCGAGGCCTCAGCCCTTCGGGACTGTCGGTACCTTGCAACTGCCTCCGGAGACCTCCGGGACAACAAATCCCGGAAGGCCTCTTTCTTCAGTTGGACGGCTTCCCTGACCACCAGTGTCCACCACATTGTTCGAGGGTTACCACCCCTTGCGGCACCTAAAGCCTTGAGGCCGCAGCTCTCCACCGCAGCTTCGGCAATGGAAGCTTTGAACATTGCCCACTCCGGTTCAATGTCCCCACCCTCCGCAGGGATGCCTGAAAAGCTCTGCCGGAGGTGTGAGTTGAAGATCTCGCGGACAGGGACCTCCTCCAAACGTTCCCAGTTCACCCGCCACTACTCGCTTGAGCTTCCCAGGTCTGTCCAGAGTCTTTCCCCACCCCTGACCCAACTCACCACCAGATGGTGATCGGTTGACAGCTCTGCCCCTCTCTTCACCCGAGTGTCCAAAACATATGGCCTCAGATCCGACGACACGATTACAAAATCGATCATCGACCTTCGGCCTAGGGTGCTCTGGTACCACGTACACTTATGAGCATCCTTAAGTTCGAACATGGTGTTTGTTATAGATAATCCATGACTAGCACAGAAGTCTCATGCTTCGGGCTGTGCCCGGCCGGGTTCCGTGACAAGCCCGGCCACCAGGCGCTCGCCGACGAGCCCTCCATCTGGGCCTGGCTCCAGACGGGGGCCCCGGGCTTCCTCCGGGCAGGGTAACTCCTCCTCTTTCCGTTTTTTCCATGGAGTCATTCTTAGTCTGGCCCTTCACCTGAGACCACTTTGCCTTGGGAGACCCTACCAGGAGCACATGGCTCCAGACAACACAACCCTCAGGATCATAAGGGCATTTTTAATTATTGTTGCAATTATTTATTTTTTGTTGCATTTTTGGATATATTACCCACAGTCTGGTCTTAAATGCTTCAAACAAAAAATTATCAAAACAGGTGCATTTTTGCCCATTACCCAGATTTCACATGGCATGCAAACACCTTTACTGGCATATTTACTGGCTTATACAATGTGCGTAAGTGTTGTGCACATGTCTGTTTTTGCTTTGACATTAAAACCAGAGAATAATCAGATGATTTATATCTCATATAAACACAGTTTTGTTACGTTGTTTGATTTTTATAATAAGCTGATTTTGGTGGCTATTTGTGTGCACATAAATGCTTTCAGTAGCATTTTTTGAAGAAAATCTGAGCTGCTTTTGTCCATACAATGAAAATGTACAGTGACCAGGGGCTATCAAGGCCCAAAAAGGACTAAATATCACCATAACAGAAACAAAAGTATCAAATTCGGCAAGTGCGCTATATTCCAAGTCTTTTGAATCAATACGACAGCTTTGTGTGGGCTAAAATTCAAGTATTCATTCACTGAAAGTTGCATGAGTAAGTCAATTATGACAAAATGTTTATTTTTGGGTGTACTATTCCTATAAATGGTGGCCTTTTCTACTGTATCTTTAAGACAACTATATGTAAATGACCTCTGTTATGACTGGTTTAACAACGCATGTGAAATGAACAACAAATGCCCCGACCAAGTTGCTGAATATTTAATTGGTGATGAGCTGTAAAAGGGATCATGGTTGTGACGTCATATCACAGACTAATTCAAACTGTGACCCATTTTTTCAAAACAGCTTGGAAAATCCTGTTTAATGATATACACCCTTTTAGATTTTCTACGAAACTTTCATTGGAATGATGTAATGGAGTTTATAATTCTAAAAATACACCTCCTGGAGAATCTCAGGAGGGACATACAGTATGAACCCTGACACTTTAAGATGCACATCTCAGTGTCACAGTCCTGTGTTTCCACCACCAACCTGTAATTATGTGGCTGCCATGTCATTGACTTTCTGCCTTGGTGGAACCGCGTGTGTAAGAGTCATTAACAGAGGGATGGAAAGTGCCTCTCCTCGCAGAATACTAATATGCTAATTTAGATTTGGCAAAACTCAATGTTTTTCTTCAGCAGTCTCAATGCACCCCACCCCCCTAACACCACACACAAAATAATTTACTCTCACTGACTGAAGCGTGGCAAGGGCAAGTGCAAACGAGAGAAGGAGACAATGATTGAAAGAGGCCTGTAAGAGCGACTGGCACCTAAAAGAGGGGGGTCAGGGGGAAGTAATGCGCTGGTTTCAGCAGAGCCAGTTTCCATTGATTGGCTGATGGAGCAGAATACCAAGAACAGAGTTTAAGAGCTACCCGTCTCGCCACTTAATGCTGAAGTGCTTTATGTGCGCACATACACACACCTCCACACACACACACGTTGTGTGAAAAGCACAATTGCTAAAGCAACACATAATATTTTGTGCTTTTATGACACTTTTGGCTCATGTGTTGATTCTTGCGTGCTCTTCAGGACTCTTCCTCTCGCCCTTTGCATTGTGAATGAAACGCTCTATCAGTCGAGCTACTGTGCAATTTCATTGCACTCGCAAAAGCTTGTAAATGTAGTTGATTATGTAACACAGATGTTAAAATGTTTTGCCTTGCACAATAGTAAAAGTGTTTTGATGTCGTTAGATAGCATTGTGTGAGAAAAAGAGCAAAAAGTACGTGTTTATGGACTGATAATATGCCGTTTTACTGGTGATTTGTGTGAAAGGGAGAAAAATTTGTTGTTGTAGGACCTCTAGTGTTCATTTCACCAGGAAACTGCCATGATACGTACAGTACAACGATCCAGGTAAAAATTATTTTGAATAAATAATGGTGTAGTAATGTGATTCTATGAAACCAGTTTGAAAGCATTTCACACAAAAACTACATAGTGAACATTTTTTAAATAAAAGCAGTTTTATTGGAATGTTATTTTCATGAATGAAAACTGGTTGATATTCTGATGAAAACCAAAAAAATCATGTTGTGTTTTTAACTAAAATTAATACTGCATAAATTAATAAAACAGAGCAATAATCTAAGCTAGGCAGTGCATTACACTTATTTTACCATGGTTCAGGGGAGTTCTAAGGCATTACGAAAAGTGGAGCACTTAAAAAAACAATAAAAAAGGCAGCAGCAGTATTATTAAAGACACCAGTGTTCAATAAATAGTTGATTTCATTAATACTAAACTAAAGATATATAGTTCACTGGCCTTACTATGATGTGATGAAAGAATCTGTGATACTAGGCATGTTTATACAGACAGCACCATTTCCTGAAAATGGGCCACATACACACTCAAACACACTCTGAGAAATAGCCGTGTCATAAGATCTAGCAGCATGAACTTTACTGATGTAATCTCATCCACCCCACAAACATAGATCACAGCTCGTCTCACTGAGCAGCGCTACAGCACTCTAATCCAATACACAGCAATTAAAACCTAAGAGCTGGATTATACATATTCCCCTGTTCAGCCTGACCTACAGGACTTGAGATAAACCCCCTTGCATAACATAACACAATCGCCGAAGTGCTGACGGAGTTACTCTCTCCATCGCAGGACTCACCAGAGAGTCAGCTAATTAACGTCATAATAGAAGTGCCTAGTTAGGCACTTTAAGAGCCCTTCCAAGACAAGAAACAGGAACAAACACTGTGTATGTGTGTGTCTGTGGGCACCTGACATTCACATAGAGGGAGGTATTGATCTAACAATGTCAGATTCAATGAGAGCTCAGTGTACGAGCAGCAGGATTATACATCAGAGGTGCACTGTGACCCTCCTCTCATCAGTGACTTCATTCGAACCCTCGTCCCCAGGAGAGAACAAACAGGATATGTGGGTATTAGTGCATCAGTCTAGGAACAGTTTGTCAGGTCCAGACAGACCTGTTCAAGCAGTAGCGGATCCTGGCATAGATGATATAGGCAGCCACATAGGGCGGCAATGCTCTCTGGGGTGGCATGACAGGGTACCTGATCGGCTGCCCCCTCTCCCAGTTGGTGGCCACTTTGGTGAATAAAACTACCAATTTCTTTCCATAAGAGCAAAATCTGGACATTATTCCAAACCTTTGGCTGCCAGTGTGTGTGTGGCCTAAGGTTTTATTATATCTATAATTATTCAACTGATCACAATGTGTATTCAGGACATTAATAACATGAAAAATTACTATTACAATTTTAAAAAAATATTCAGAACTTCTTAAACTACTTCAAAGAGTTCTCATCAAAATATCCTCCATGTGCATCAAATGACAGCCTTGCAGATCCATGCCATTCTATCTGTCAGTTTGTCCAAGTGACATTTCACCCCACACTTCCTGTAGCACTTGCCATTGATGTGTCTGTCTTGTCAGGCACTTCTCACGCACCTTACAGTCTAGCTGATCTCACAAAATCTCAATGGGGTTAAGATCCATAACACTCTTTTACAATTATCTGTTGTCCAATGTCTGTGTTTCTTTGGCCACTCTAACCATTTTTTTGTGTTTCTGTTTCAAAAGTGATTTTTCTTTGTAATTCTCCCCATAAGTCCTGCACCCCCGAGTCTTCTCTTTACTGTTGTACATGAAACTGGTGTTGAGCGGGTAGAATTCAATGAAGCTGTCAGCTGAGGACATGTAAGGCATCTATTTCTCAAACTAGAGACTCTGATGTACTTATCATCTTGTTTAGTTGTATATCTGGCCTCAACATCTCTTTCTGTCCTTGTTACAGTCAGATGTCCTTTGTCTTTGAATACTGTTGAGAACAGTTTTTTGGCAATTTCAAGCATTACATAGCCTTCATTCTTCAAAACAATGATTGACTGATGAGTTTCTAGAGAAAGAATATTGACCTAATATTGACCTTAAGACATGTCAGTCTATAGCATACTGTGGCAACTCAAAAACAAACACAAAGACAATGTTAACCAGAATCAGCTTTATTGCCAAGTATGTTTACACATAAAAGGACTTTGTCTTGAAGATGCTAAAATATAACAACGTTTTGATTTTTCTTTGATTTTTTTAGTCATAACATAATTCCCATATTTACATTTCTATTATTCCATAGTTGTGATAACTTGGCTTGTTGTGATGAGAAGAAAGAAAGAATGAGTAAATGACACTAAACTTTTGAATGCTAGTGTACATACAGTACTTACACAGGGTTAGGAGGGTTACTTTTGAAATGTATTCCACTACTGATTACAGAATACATGCTGTAAAAAACATTTGTAGTGCCATACTACAAAGTTTCACTAGCATCAGAATAGCATTCAAAACAGATTTAAGTGAAACAAGAATTATTTTTTTGTGACTGGTTAAGTGCTCTTGGAAAAGATGTGTTTTTAGCCATTTTTTGAAGACAGAGAGTGAGTCAGCTCAACAGATGGAGTTGGGTAGGTCATTCCACCAACGTGGTATGATGAAAACAGTATCTTGTCCAGGTCAGTGGCTGCAGCCTCAAAAACACTCCAATCTGTGTAATCAATGCAGGCTTGTAGTTCCAGCTCTGCTTCATTTGTCCATATCTTTACAGTCCTTACTACTGGCTTGGCTGATTTCAATTTCTGTCTGTAGGTTGAAAGATGATGAACCAGACAGTGATCAGAGAGTCCCTAGGGAAAGAGCAATATGCATCCTTTATTGTTGTGTAGCAGTGATCAAGAATGTTCCTGTATCTGGTTGGCCATGTAATGTGCTGTTTTAGGCAGTTCACGTGTGAGATTTGCTTGTTAAAATCCCCAAGAATAATAATATCTGAGTCTGGAAATTGTTGATCCGTATCTGTGATCTGATCAGCCAGCTGTTGCAGTGTGGTGCTCACGCACGCATTTGGCATGATACAAGGCAGCAGAGTTTGAAAAGTCCTTGTTTGTATGGGTGAGGATATGTAGTTTGTCTGTTTTGTTAAGAAGAGTGCGGAGATGTATGCTCGGCAGTGCTGTTCGAAAGCCGCGCTGACTGAGCTTGACCAGCATGCCTGCTCGTCTCCCTCGCCTGAGTCTCTTGAACAGCACAGTTGCACCTCTGACTAAAATGTCCAGGGAATATTTAAAAACTGGGAAAAGATTGTCTTGTATATGCTGCCGAATGTTCAGCAGTTTGTCCCTGGTAAAACTGACTGGAAAAAGATTACTAAACACATGACAAACAAACAAAAACAACAAAAGAATAGGAGCACTCAACACCGAGGCGGCCATCCGCGGCACCATCATGACGTTAGTTAAGCTTCATTTAAGCACAATGGCAAATTATTTTCTAGTACCAAATTAGCGATTTAGCATGATTACTCAAGGATAAGGTGTTGAAGTGATGGCTGCTGGAAATGGGGCCTGTCTAGATTTGATCAAATTTACTTTTCATATAGTGATGGTGCTGTTTTTTACATCAGTAATGTCCTGACTATACTATGTGATCAGTTGAATTCCAATTTGGTGAATTAAAATACCAATTTCCTTCCGAAACAGCAAAATCGGTACATTATTCCATACTTTTGGCCACCAGTGTATATATATATATATATATATATATATATAGTTACTTAATTTCTATATTCAATGTCTAGTTATTTTTATTTATAGGGTTAGTTTACCCAAAACTGAAAATTCTCTCATTTACTCACCTTCATGCCATCCTAGAAAAATGGCTTTCTTTCTTTTGCAGAAAACAAATTAATATTTTTATAAGAATATTTCAGCTCTCTAGGTCCATAAAATGCAAGTGAATGTTAGCCAGAACTTTGAAGCTCCAAAAAGTAATCCATAAGGCTCCAGTGGTTAAATCCATGTCTTCATAATAGATGTGGGTGAGAAACAGATCAGAATTTAAGTCCCTTTTTACTCTAAATCTCCACTTATACTTTCAGATGTGAAAGTGGAGATTTAGAGTATAAAAAGGACTTAAATATTGATCTGTTCTCATGTTGTTGTTGTTGATATTAAGGGGGGTGCCACATCTGATCTCGCCAAGGGCACCGAGTAAGCCATTGTAAAGGGGAAAAAACCCATGTGACTTTCTTCCATGAAGATGTTAGCAGAATGACAGTCTGTCACTAATATACGGCATATCATCTCCTTTTGTATTTCATTGAAAAAAGAAATTCATATGGATTTTGAACAGCATGAGGGTGAGTAAAGGATGACAGAAACTTTTTAGTGAACTTCGTGACACACAGGAGAGAATGGTACTCGGAAGCAGGCAGAATGCATAAACACACACACGCACGCACACACACACACAAACCATTTACTAGTTACCTCTGGAACATCCTGTATCACATGGAACATAAAGCCTCAGAGGTAGTAGACTGGAACAGAATGTGTGACATTGGCCACTCCAAGTTCACATGCTAGAGTTGATATGTCTCATGCTTTTGGCAGTGTTCCAAATTTTTGAACAAAATCTGGATATGTATTTATTTGTTGTGGTGGTGGTTCAAAAAGGTTTGCCAGCGAGAACTTTCAGGAAAACTTAATATTGGCTGTTGAACACCTCCTTACTGTTATTGGTCCATGTCATAGATGGATGTGAGCTTGTGCAAACTTTCTACAAGCCAAATACAGGGCATTCAAGCTTTAAATAAGGTACTTTTTTCTGAGGGGCTCCAGCGTGAGACGCAGTGCAATGGTTAAAGAGGTCCACTTATAGCTTGTTTATATAGGAAAACATTTGAAAAACAGCACAGATGGATGAATTTCCATTAAATTCTACCCAAATCATTATCAAAGGACAAAGAGTATTTCTTTAGCCATCAGTGGATGAAATATTGTGTATATACATCTTTCATATAGCTTACACATTGTATTTTAAGTTACAAGTATGTATTTTTATGGTTTGACAGCTTCAATGAAACCTCTTCAAAAATACATACAGAGAAATTGCACAATAATTTCTAATCTTTCAGTTTGCACAGTTAAACCAGTTTCATACACGAACCTGCAAACTTATCAACATAACTTTCATTCTTGAAGAAGTAGAACTTTTTTGTGTATGCGTCCTGTGCAAGGACCTCTAAAATACCTGTCCTGTGTTGTGATACCTGTGCCTTGTGACCTGCTTCAGTAAATGTTATATCACCCCCTTGCGGGTTCCCTATTATACGGGACGGTTGGCAACCCTACCTACATCTATACAATCGTTTGCGTAGAGACATTTTACAAGACCATGTAATGTGATTTATTTTACATTAAGCCAATAAAATAGAACAAAAATACAATAACAGATTAACAGTAACAATAACAGTAACCGGTGCATATTATGGCTACATACACTTACTGACCACTTTATTAGGTACACTTGTACACCTAATTATTACCTAATCAGCCAATTGTGTGGCAACAGTGCAATGGATAAAATCATGCAGATACAGGTCAGAAGCTTCAGTTAATGTTCACATCAACCATTAGAATGGGGAAAAAGGTGATCTGCAGTGAGCCCACCATCTGTGTACCTCAGCAGAAATCAGGATTCATCAGACCAGGCTATGATTTTCCAGTCTATAACTGCCCAATTTTGGTGAGCCTGTGCCCAATGCAGACTCAGCTTTCTGTTCTTGGCTGACAGAAGTGGCTTTTGCTGTTGTAGCTCATTTGCCTCAAAGTTCGACGTGTTGTGCATTCTGAGACGCTACTCTGCTCACTGCAATTGTACAGAGGGGGTTATCTGAGTTACCGTAGTCTTTCTTTCAGCTTGAACCATTCTGGACATTCTCCATTGACCTCTATCATCAACAAGGCATTTCCATCTGCAGTACTGCCACTCACTGGATGTTTTTTTTACAGATATACTCAAACCAGCCCATCTGGTACCAAAAATAATGCCATGGTCGAAATCACTGTGATCACATTTTTTCCCCATTCTGATGGTCGAACTTTGAACAACGAACTTCGCCGCGAGTGTATAAGAGCCTTAGGCTGGTTTATGGTGGTTTTCAGCAGGGCAGCTATCTTGGTTTTGGAACACAGCTTTAGAGAGAATTTTTTCTTTATAACTCAAGTGTGGTAACTCACTCATGCAATTGAACTTAAACATGATGCTTTTAAAAGAATCAAGGCGGTGAGAGCACACTAAGAGGAACGCATATGCTGTAATTGTGTAGAAGTTAAATTAGATGCAGCGTGCTGAGAGGCTGCCACCATCGCTGCATTAACCAAGCATCATGTGTCGAGATGGAGGGAGAAAGAGAGAGAGAAGGCGACTGAGAGGGAAAATTTTCAACGGTATGAAACAGAAAGTTTGATCAATGACTCCCACAGTCACCTCATTAATGAAGAGAGAAGCTTTTATTAGATATGAGTGAAATATTTATAAGATGAATATTTTAAAGGCCCACTCTTAGTCAGCCAAGGAGTGAGAAAGATAGAGACAGTCAGACAGAAAGAGGATAATATCTCACAAGGGTACCGGATTAAACAAACCAAACACTTTTACATTTTCTCTCGGCCTCTATGCCTTCTGTGAATTTGGCTAAAATTTTTGCGCCTTCAAAATCTTCTCCACTCCATTGTTCCTCTCTTGTACTCTCACAATCTTTTTCCTCTACTTTTCTCTTCTCTGCAAAATAACAGCAAACCCTCATCTGCAGGGATCACTCTGAATGAATTAAATTAAAGATAGACTCTGGCTAGAATACATTATATTAAATCAGAACTGGAGTGAGACGGAGTGCTTAAGCTTGGAGGGAAAGTGCAGCACATGGCACTTGATGAAGTAGAACAGAGTAGTGCCCATATCACTATTGTACTGTAACAATATCTCCAAAGCAGAGAGATGGATGCCCAATTGCAGCCTGGCTCTTTTGCTTAAAAGAATAGATTGAGTTTAACTCTGGGTTAACGATTTTATAAAACCCATTAAAGTATGAACATGAAACAGTATTCACAACCAGTTTCACTTCCATAATGTGATGTATTTTCAGAATATTCATTGGGAGAAAATGTATGAATGGACTTGATTTTATACATTGGGAATTGACAGGAATGTGAAAAGTGGTTACTATATGATGGGTGGTTGGAGGGCTGTGGTTAAAACCTAAGAGGAAGACCGAGAACCAGCTTTTATTCAGAACTGGTTCCAAAAAACAAAACAGGAGCTATATGATTTTTATGACATTCAGATCTATTAACGGTTCCCGAACATGCAATTAAAACACTTGATCTTCACATGCTGTACTTGGCCAATGTTATTAACCTTGTATATATGCAAATAAGAACATAAACCAAATGTACAATGAACATTTTGAAACCTGACAACTAGGGCTGGTATGTATGGCCAAAAATATTGTCACAATAAATGTTTTCATATTGTCTGATATTGATATTTATCACAGTATACATTTTATACCATTAATGGGAAAGAAAATGCATTCCACATGTGTGTTAAACCTCAAGAATGAAAGCATAACTTGTTTGTTTACAAGTAAACTCCAGAGGGTAAACTACATTTTAATATGAAGTTCAAAAAGTATTCTCAGTTTAGGATTTAATGCTACATAATGTCACGATTCCCTGTTGTCTGCCCTGTGTTTCTCAATTGCCATCTGTCCCGGACTACACTTCCCATAATTCCCTGCCCTCATCACTGCCAGCTTCATTGTTTTCACCTGTGTTTAATTTAATCATTATCCTTGTGTATTTAAGCCCTGTTGTTTGTTCATTCATTTTCAGTTGTTAAATGTAATGTATGTCCTTGAATGTGTTCCTGCCCGTGCCCTTTGTGGATGTTTTCTCTTGTTCCCTGTGTTTTTTGTTATTCACCAAGTTACCCTGTTCACCTTTTGTTTTTCCATTAAAGCTGCGTTTAGATCCCACTCCTCGTCTGCCTCGTTACAGAACAACTGACCAATAATGGATCTAGCAGTTCACCTAGCAGCCTACAGAATTCTCTTCCTCAGGCAAGAGGACCGTCCAGTGGAGGATCAAGTTTGTGAGTTTCTTGAGCTGGCAAATGTAGTTGTTACGTTCCTGTGTTGTCTGCCCTTTGTTCTCGGTTTCACTATCACGATTATTTCACGTTTCCTTGTTGTCCGCTCCGTATTTTTCATCTCACCCGTCACCGATCCCGGTCCATGTCACGTTTTCCCTGTTGTCCGCCCTGAGTCTCACTGTCCGTGTGTTAAACTACATTTCCCACAATTCCCGGCCTCCCTCACTGCCTGCACTCATCATTGTTTCCACCTGTGTCTCGTTCAGTCTCCACTTTGTCTGTGTATTTAAACCCCGGTTCTTTGTGTAGTCTCTGTCGATTGTTTTTCGTTTCTTGCATGTTGTCAAGCCTGGTCCGTGTTCCCTCCCCGAGGTCAGAGTTTGTTTCATCGTGTTTATATCTGTTTCGTGTGCATCAGTTTCCTGTTTCCCCTCGTGGACTTTCATTTGTGTTTACCTTTTTGTTTCTTATTTGTTTGTTTAATAAACACCGCGTTTGGATCCGCACCTCTGTCTGTCTTGTCCTGCTTCCACACCCAGCATAACAGAACAATCGACCCAAAGAATGGATCCAGCGGTCCAACAGGCCAACTATCGGCTACTTTGTCTTAAGCAAGGGGACCGACCGGCATTGAACCACATAGGCAACTTCCTCAAGCTGGCTTGCGTCTCAGACTTCCCGGACTCTGCCCTGGTGGTCTACTTCAGGGGCAACCTGAACGCCTCGTTGAGGGAACGGTTGCCACCGGCAACGCACGAGTACACTCTCTGCAGCTTCGTGGAGATGACTTTGCGGGTCTGCGGCTCACCGTTAACCGTGGGCGTTGCCGAAAAGGACAACCACAGTGGAGTCCCTTCAACCACCTCCGGCGGCCCCAGTAACACCAGCCCCACCTGTCAGCGAACCGACCCTCACGCCAGTCACCTTCCATGAGCCAGCGCGGCCCACTTCGTCAGCCCGGAGGAGGGTGAGAAGATGGGCTTCCGCCTTCCGGCCCACGCCTGCCCCGGTCTGCGAGCCAGAGCCCACGCCTGCCCCGGTGAGCGAGCCTGTGCCCACGTCAGCCACGGTCAGCGAGCCCAAGCCCACGCATGTCACTTTGAGCGAGCCTGAGTCCTCGTCAGCCACGATGCGCGAGCCAGAGCCCACGCATGTCATTGTGAGCGGGCCTGTAGCCTCTACCGTCACTGAGCCAGCGCCTGTAGCCTCCGATGTCCCTGAGCCAGCGCCTGTAGCCTCGACCGTCCCTGAACCAGCGCCTGTAGCCTCGACCGTCCCTGAACCAGCGCTTGCAGCCTCGACCGTCCCTGAGCCAACGCCTGTGGTCTTGACCGTACCAGCGCCAGTAGCCATGACCGTCCAAGAGCCAGCGCCAGTAGCCATGACCGTCCAAGAGCCAGCGCCAGTAGCCCTGACCGTCCAAGAGCCAGCGCCAGTAGCCCTGACCGTCCAAGAGCCTGCGCCAGTAGCCATGACCATCCAAGAGCCAGCGCCAGTAGCCATGACCGTCCAAGAGCCAGCGCCAGTAGCCACGACCGTCCGAGAGCCAGCACCCCCCGAGCTTACCAGAGCTCCGCCTTCCGAGATTCCCGAGCTGTCCAGAGCTCCGCCTTCCGAGCTTTCCAGAGCTCCGCCTTCCGAGCTTTCCAGAGCTCTGCCTTCCGAGCTGTCCAGAGCTCCACCTTCCGAGTTCCCCAAGCTTTCCAGAGCTCCGCCTTCCGAGTTCCCAGAGCTTTCTAGAGCTCCGCCTTCCGAGTTCCCAGAGCGCCGCCTTCCGAGATTCCCGAGCTTTCCAGAGCTCTGCCTTCCGAGCTTTCCAGAGCTCCGCCTCTCAAGTCTCTCGAGCCTTCTAGGGCTCCGCCTCTCAAGTCTCTCAAGCCTTCCAGGGCTCCGCCTCTCAAGTCTCTCGAGCCTTCCAGGGCTCCGCCTCTCAAGCCTCTCGAGCCTTCCAGGGCTCCGCCTCTCAAGCCTTCTAGGGCTCCGCCCCTCAATTCACTCGAGTCTTCCAGGGCCCCGCCCCTCAAGTCTCTCGAGCCTTCCAGGGCTCCGCCTCTCGAGCCTTCCAGGGCTCCGCCTCTCGAGCCTTCCAGGGCTCCGCCTCTCGAGCCTTCCAGGGCTCCGCCTCTCGAGCCTTCCAGGGCTCCGCCTCTCGAGCCTCTCGAGCCTTCCAGGGCTCCGCCTCCAGAGCCTCTCGAGTCTTCCATGGCTCCGTTTCCCGAGCCTCCTACGGCTCCGTTTCCCGAGCCTCCTACGGCTCCGTTTCCCGAGCCTCCTACGGCTCCGCCTCCCGAGCCTTCCAGGTCTCCTACGGCTCCCCCTCCAGAGCCTCCTACGGCTCTGCTCCCAGAGGCTCCAGAGCTTCCTACGGCTCCGCCTCTCGAGCATCCTACGGCTCCACCTCTCGAGCCCGCTACGGCTCCTCTCCCAGAGACTCCCGAGCCTCCTACGGCTCCACCTCTCAAGCCTCCTACGGCTCCGCCCCCTGAGCCTCCTACGGCTCCATCTCCTGAGCCTCCCTTGGCTCCGCCTCCAGAGCCTTCCAGGCCTCCACCTCTAGAGCTGCCTACGGGGCCACCGCCCTCAGCTCCATCTCATGAGCCTTCCTCGGCTCCACCTCCTGAACCTTTCTCGGCTCCGCCTCAGAGGTCCTCCTTGGCTCCGCCTTACGCGGCTCCGCCGGCCTCCCCAGTGGCCACTCCTCCTCCCAGGCCCCCTGAACCGGTCCTTGCCCCACGGCCATCTCCTAGGCCACCTAAACCGGCCTCTGTCCCGTGGCCACCTCCCAGGTCCCCTGAACTGGCCCTTGGCCCACGGCCATCTCCCAGGCCACCAAATCCGGCCTCTGTCCTGTGGCCTCCTCCCAGGCCCCCTGAACCGGCCCTTGCCTTATGGCCAGCCCCTGGGCCATCTAAACCTGTCCAGGCCCGGTCAACACCTCCCAGACCACCTAAACCTGTCCCTGCCTGGTCGATACCTCCCTGGCCTCCTAAACCTGTCCCTTTGTGCCCTGGTGGACTGCCTAATTGCCCCTTGTGCCCCCGTGGACTGCCTAATTGCCCCTTGTGCCCCGTAGACTGCCTAATTGCCCCTTGTGCCCCCATGGACTTCCTAATTGCCCCTTGTGCCCCCTTGGACTGTCTCATTTCCCTTTGTGCCCCCGTGGACTGCCTAATTGCCTCTTGTGCCCCCTTGGTCTGTCTCCGTGTCCCTTGTGCCTTCTTGGTCTGTCTCTGTGCCCCTTGTGCTCCCTTTTCTCTGTCTGTGTTCCCCCAGGTCTACCCCCTCACTCCTTGGATCTTTTGTTTTTGTTCTTCTTTGTGGGGTTTGTGTTTGCGGTAGGACCGTCTGGAATCCGGTCTTTTAGGGGGGGGTTATGTTACATTCCTGTGTTGTCTGCCCTTTGTTCTCTGTTTCACTATCACGATTATTTCACGTTTCCTAGTCCGCTCCGTATTTTTCATCTCACCCTTCACCGATCCCGGTCCATGTCACGTTTTCCCTGTTGTCCGCTCTGAGTCTCACTGTCCGTGTGTTAAACTACATTTCCCACAATTCCCGGCCTCCCTCACTGCCTGCACTCATCATTGTTTCCACCTGTGTCTCGTTCAGTCTCCACTTTGTCTGTGTATTTAAACCTCGGTTCTTCGTGTAGTCTCTGTCGATTGTTTTTCGTTTCTTGCATGTTGTCAAGCCTGGTCCGTGTCCCCCGAGTTTGTTTCATCGTGTTTATATCTGTTTCGTGTGCATCAGTTTCCTGTTTCCCCTCGTGGACTTTCATTTGTGTTTACCTTTTGTTTCTTATTTGTTTATCTTTAATAAACACCGCGTTTGGATCCGCACCTCTGTCTGTCTTGTCCTGCTTCCACACCCAGCATAACAGTAGTGGACTACCCAGAATTTTCCTTGGTGGTGTTCTTCAGGACAAGTCTCAATAGTTCACTAAGGGAACTGTTGCCACCGGCGACTCCTCGCTGGACGCTCCTCGATTTCGTGGAAGAGACTCTGCGAGTTAGCGTCTCGCCGTTCGCTGTGGGTGTAGAAGAAGAGGGCTTTACCTCTCCTCCCACAGTGGTCACCCCCCAACCTTCCATGGCTCGTCCCTCCACGCCTGCCACGGCCAACGAGCCAACGCCCTCATCGGTCGTGGCATCAGCATGCTCAGCCTCATCCACCCGGAGGAGAAGAGAAGAAGGGCTTCCGCACTCCAGTCTGCACTTTCCATGGCTCTGTCCTCAGAACCTTCCAGGGCTCCGCCTTCCACGTTCAGCGAACCAGAGCTCACACATGGCACGGTCAGCAACCCAGCGCCTGTAGCCTCGACCGTCCCAGAGCCAGCGCCTGTAGCCTCGACCGTCCCAGAGCCAGCGCCTGTAGCCTCGACCGTCCCAGAGCCAGCACCTGTAGCCTCGAACATCCTAGAGCCAGCGCCCGTAGCTTCAACTGTCCCCATGACCAGGCTCCCTGCTGGCCAAAGGAGAAAGAGAAGGAAGAGGGCACCTTCTCCCCAGTCTCTGCTAGTGCTCGCGACCACTGAGATCATCCTCGAGCCTTCCAGGGCTCCGCCTCTCGAGCCTTCCAGGGCTCCGCCTCTCGAGCCTTCCAGGGCTCCGCCTCTCGAGCCTTTCAGGGCTCCGCCTCCCGAGCCTTCCACGGCTCCGCCTCCATTTGTTGTCAGTTGTTAAATGTAATGTCCTTGAATGTGTTCCTGCCCGTGCCCTTCGTGGATGTTTTCTCTTGTTTATATTTTGGTTTCCCATCGTGGATGTTTTATTTGTTCCCTGTGTTTTTTGTTATTCACCGAGTTACCCTGTTCACCTTTTGTTTTTCCATTAAAGCTGAGTTTAGATCCCACTCCTCGTCTGCCTCGTTACACATAAAGTGTGTGGGCTAGGTCGCTGCTAGCCAGTTAATACTTCCTAACCAGCTGATTTCATGACTATGATTCAGTTAGCTAGCTGTGTGTATAACTTTGCCGAACTGCTGTTTTTAGTGACATGCACCTGATTGTTTAAATGGAGAACTTAGGCAAAATATAGAAAATTACTCAATAGTTTATATTATCGATATCGATATTATCGCCCAGGTCATTTATGAACACAGAATAATGTAAAAATTCTCCGAAATAAACTAAGTTCTACCTCATCTCTTTCTCTCTCCCCTCACATATTCAAGTGTGCTCTCGATCTGGACTTTCTAACATTTCTAAGACTGCAGTCACTGACCTGGTGGCATCCCTTAAGCTGTTGAACTAACCTTACAAACCCAGCTCACACAAATAGACACAAAAACACTTATGCACACTTTTAGCCAAAGAAACTCATAGAGACAAATGGAAACAGTAAAAAAAAAATCACTCACACACATTCAGATACACAAACTCACTGAGAAATTGTGTGACACACTGTCTCATGTCACAAACTCCTGAGAGCACTGCTGACATTTTGCCAGTCCCTGTGTCCTTATGTGTATTTTAATGTGTGTGTGTGTGTGTGTGTGTGTGTGTGTGTGTGTGTGGACTGAGCACTGTTGCTAAACCTTTGGCAGTCTTGTGTCAGTCTTGGACATTATTTGTGTTTGACTGTCTGCTTTCTCTCCTCTGTTGAGGTCTAATCCAAGCAGATGCACCAATCTGATGCACATTTTTAATAAAACGTAGTTTAGTTTGAATTATGGGGACACTAGAAATATCCTCATAAACCACATTTATATCATAATACCCTTGTAATAACCAGTTTGTAACCTAAATTTTTCTATTTGCAAACCACCCAAACCCACCCGCGCACACACACGCACACAAAATAAATTATTTAAACAGAAAAAGAAATGAATTATTATACAATATATTATATTAGATTTTACAGAAAGATATTTATTATTCTACTTTAAATAACTGTAAAAAATTTTGGGAGTTTTTGGAAGTGAAACATGCTAATTAGGTACCTTCAGTGTTGGAGAGTAACTAACAAAGTAGTTACCCAAACTTAACTACATTTTTCAGTAGAGTGGTGGTAGCTCCGCTATTTTCACAGTAGTGGAGCTTTTTCAGTAATGAGCCATTTTTTCCAAAGAGTAGCAGTGTAGTGTCACAAACACTGCATCTGACACACTGTATTGTTAATGCAGCAATAGAGCAGAGGGAGTAATCAAAAGCACTCACCTAAACCGCCCTCGCTCTCTCTCAATTAGCGCTGGGGAAACCAAATCATTTTAATTCTTGTGGACAGTTAATGAAAATAAACCAGTAAAAGCAAACAATTCCCTTATATTTAGTGTTGGGAACTGATTCAGTTTACAGAGTTGGTTCTTTTAGACGGTTCATGTAAATTAACAAGATCACATAAATTCACTGA
Organism: Xyrauchen texanus; assembly: GCF_025860055.1. Lineage (NCBI taxonomy): Eukaryota > Metazoa > Chordata > Actinopteri > Cypriniformes > Catostomidae > Xyrauchen > Xyrauchen texanus. The sequence continues at coordinate 51,781,570 of NC_068278.1, read as the reverse complement.
TTCACTTGAGCCCTGCTAAGCCTGAAAGGTACTTACAGTTTTTGTTCAATCGCTAGGACCCATTTCTCAATACTTAGGTCATTTTTAAAAACTCTACACACAGTTCTCCTAACCAACCTTAAGGTTGGCACAGCAGTTCATTTTCACATCCAAAATGCTCTAAAACTACCAAAAGAATTCATACATGTCTCAAATCAACTCATTCTTCCATAATATTAGCAAAGGTTGTCACCCAACAAGCACACTTTGTCACTCATAAAACAATGACCTAAAACACTAACAACAGGTAACATTTATTTACAAAACAACAATGACACATCTCTACTGTTTAGAATTCACTGCAGTACATGTTACAGGAATGAATCAGTATGGCAAGCCGATTTAACTTTTATTCATTTCCAGGATATGAATTCTTGATATCAACAATTCAATTTTCACTAGTTAAAATGATAGTTATTGATATCAGGAATTCGATATCTACTAGTAACAATGGCAATTTTTGATATCAGATATTAAATTTCCACTAGTAACAATGCTAATTCTTGATATCAACAATTACATTTGTACTAGTTAAATGCTTATTCTAGATATCAAGAATTGTATTTCAACTAGTAAAAACTATAATTCTTGATATCTATAATTGTATTTTCACTAGTGAAATGTCACCATAGGCTGCCATTCAAAATCAATTGTTGATATCAAGAATTGATTTCTTACTAGTTATAATTCCGAATACACATATCAGCTTTGTATTTATATCATTTTTGATATCAATAATTACATTGTTACTAGTAAAAATGTGAATTCTTGATATCAAGAATTACGTGGTTACTAATAAAAATTTATATTCTAGATATCAACAATTGAATTGCTACTAGTAAAAATGTTAATTTTTGATATCTGAAAATGTATTTCTGATATCAATATAATTTCAGATATCTAAAATGGCTTTCTTACTAGTAACAATCACATTCATGATATCAGAAATGAACATTGTCACTAGTGAAAATGGAATTATTGAGATCAAAAATGAACATTGTTACTAGTAGCAATTCAATTGTTGATATCAAGAATAGACATTTCAACTACTGACAACTGAATTCTTGATATCAATAATAAAGGTTTTTACTAGTACAAATTGTATTTCTGATATGTGAAATTGGAATTTCAACAAGTAAGAAATCTATTCTTGATATCAACAATTGATTTTGAATGGCAGCCTATGGTGACATTTCACTAGTGAAAATACAATTACAGATATCAAGAATTATAGTTTTTACTAGTTGAAATACAATTCTTGATATCTAGAATGAGCATTTAACTAGTAAAAATGTAATTGTTGATATCAAGAATTAGCATTGTTACTAGTGGAAATTTAATTTCTGATATCAAAAACTGCCATTGTTACTAGTAGATATCAAATTCCTGATATCAATAATTATCATTTTAACTAGTGAAAATTGAATTGTTGATATCAAGAATTCATATCCTGGAAATGAATAAAAGTTAAAACGGCTTGCCATAGAATCAGACATGATGCAATATGCTTCAATTTATTTTATGTCACTTTTTGGCATTGAGTGATTCTAAAATACAATAATTTTTATATACATCATCTACCAATACAGATACAGTAGCAATGCTAGTTGGCCCTGTCTTCTGCATTTGGCAACATGTTCTCATCCACATCACATCTTATGTCATCTTGGGCAATACAACTAGAAAATAAACTTTAGCATGCCTGGTCTTCTGCAAATATATCCAGGCATAGAGCATTCATTGCATCCAGGAGGGACATTTGATCATGTGAATGGTGGCCATAAACCTTCCACCTCCATAAGGAAAATAATTCCTCTATGGGGTTGAGGAATGGAGAATAAGGTGGGAGGAAAGTGACACCATCCTGGGATGGGCTGCAAACCATTCTGTGACTGCACGGGAGTGGTGATATGCCACATTGTCCCATGCAATTACAAATGTTGGCTGATTTGCCTCACTGCAATCCTTTCCTCACCTGGTATAACCCTTCCATAGAGGTCATCCAGGAATGAAATGAGATGCTCAGTGTTGTATGGCCCAATTAGCGGTTTGTGTAATAGCAATCCATCAGAGGATATCACTGCAAACATTGTGATGTTGGCACCCCTCTGGCCCGGAACATCCACTGTGGCTCTTTTCCCAATCACATTCCTTCCTCACTGCCATATTTAGGCCAAGTTGAAACCAGCCTCATTTACGAAGATGAATATGTGGGGTGTTTGCCTGGCTTCAATCTCCATGACTCTCTAAAATAAATCAACAAGTCAACATAGGCTATTATGGTAGTTTATACTATACTGTACCTAAACACATGCCTTAGTGTGACTCTGCCCTGTTTGGTTTTATTCAAAACCAGTTCTGTATTTTACAGTCATCTTACCTGGACATATTGGTTCCTGAGTTGCTTGACTCGTTCAGAGTTCCTCTCAAAGGGGACAGTGTACAACTGCTTGATCCTGACTTGATGTTGTTTCAGGACTGTAGAAATAGTTGTTATGCTTACATAGTGAATGTTGTTTCCAAATGAAACGTTGTCTGCCAACACTCTGTCCCGAATCTCTGGGAGTTTTATGCTATTGTTTCTGATGACCATATCAACGATTGTAGTTTCCTGCACAGCAGTGAAAATCCTACCTCTCCCACCAATGAGAGGTAACTGTTGGGTCTTAAGCAGAAATACAAAAACAATTACACACAAGTGGGTTTGGAGGCTTTGCTCAATTTACTTCTCTAATGTGCAGTTCAGTCAGATACCCTTGCAGAATGCATATCTTACCTCTTTCTTTGCCAGAAATATCTCACAATAGATGCCACTGTTGAGCGATGCAGATTTGGCTGCACTCTCAGACCAGCCTCTCTCATTGATAGACCATGATTTATTACATGATCAATTATATTAGACCTAATCTCATCTGAGACTACAGCTCTTGATCTTCCTCTTAGTCTTCTTCCATCATGCATTCATACTCCTCTCCCTCTCCCAGCCACTCTTCTTCCTCTGTCAGCCACTTCTCTATCTCTGGCTGGGTCCATGTTTACATTACAGTACAAAATTATTCCTAAGATGTCCCCTTTTGAATAGGTGATAGACTAAATTTCTTTTAGATTTGGAATATATTTCAATATGGTATTACTGTAGAAATGTAGCAAATTGCAGTCTTATTACATTTTGTGTTGTGTTAGATTTTGAACTTAAGTTTAACAGTTTTGAAAAGAGTATGAAAACACGTGCAAATTGGCCTATAGGTACAGTTTTTGGTGGTGGTTGTGTCTGAAAGAATTTATGTAATTTGAAAGATGTAGTCATTGAATGCATTTTGTGCCAAATCAATGAAAAACGATCCACAGTTTAGCCCACATAAACTGCTGTTGTGCTCACTGTGTGAAGAGTTTTGGAAAAGTATTGAGAAATGGGTCTGAACGATTGTTAAAAAAAAACAAAAAAACTGTAATTGCTGTTGTTAATAACTCTATATTGTTTAATTGATATGACATAATGTGATTTCTAGTTGTATTAATTATAAATTTATTAAATGTAATGTCAGTCACTCACTCAAATTTTTGCAGCCTAACAAAGACATTGTTAACCATGTTTTTTTGGTGAAACTATTGATACTAATGTTAAAATGTAGTTATATTGGTGTAGTGGAGACTGTCCCTGTCCGGAATGGCACACTTGATTTGGACTTGCAGTCACATGGATTTCATTTGTGCATTCCCACAAAGTCCCCAAGATGGTTTTGACAATTTAGAACTCAGAAGGGTGCTTACTAGTGCCCCATGGCACCCTCAACTACTACTACCCAACAGTCCACGCTGCTGATCCTCTCGACTAATCACAGCGGACTGGAGTGTCTGTGCTGGAGGAAAAAACATGGCAGATGAGGCGTTGTCAAGCATGGATTAAATAGTTTTTTCCTGATTGTCAATGATGGATCACTTGCTTATATTGTGTATAAAGTATCACTTCTTAGTCTGATGTGTAGAACTGGTTCAAATCTTTGTTTTATTCAGTTTTCCATAGATGGAATTACTACTATTAAGTTGTATTGAATAGTTTTTCTATTTCTCTGTGTGTGTTAGCCCTGTGATGGACTGGCCACCGGTCTAGGGTGTTTGCCTACCTTTGGCCCGAGACAGCTGGGATAGGCTCCAGCTCAACACACGACCCTTCATAGGACAAGAGGCTTTAGAAGATGGATGGATGGCCAGAGCTTTACATTCTTAAAAGTAAGTCACTTTCTAACACTAAACCTTGTTATCGTTGTTTCAAAGAGGATTTATATATTTTTGTGAGACTCAAAAATATTAAGGCATGAGAGAGTATTGTCCATTAGCTATAGCTTTTAAGATGGCTTATATTTATTGATATAGCAATGTTTGGTCTACAGGCAATATATAGATCTAAAGAAGTGTGGCTGTGTGTATAAATATAATGATTTTTACAATCTATGGCGGCGTGTGACAATTAAGTTCTCCTTTTTATACATTTCACTGTTTATAGCACCTGCATGCAACCATCCAGGTGTCTGAGTCATGTTTATTTGTTCTCTAAATATTAAAAAAATTTGGGGTTTTGTTGTTGTTGTTGTACTCTATGTGCGCATTGTTTTTCAGAGGTTCTCGATGTACTTATCTAATGCTTTATTGTCAGTGTGTTGCTTGGAATTATTTAATAAAAACAAATGTTCAAGAGTTAGTTTAAATTGTGTTCCTTTACCCTTTCTATCTATGCCATCACTTTTAAAATAATAATTAGTAAAACTGTGAATATTTGAAGAACGTAATGTGTAAAAAAGCGTCTCTACCAAATGCACACTTTTATCACTCATGCACCCTCATGAACTTGCTTATACTTTCAGTGAATATTTTTTATATTTGTATATATATATATATATATATATATATATATATATATATATATATATATATATATATATATATATAAACTGTCAGTCCCTAACATTCTGTCTAACATATTTTGTGTTCCACATAATACAAAGCCTCACACTGGTTTGGAACAACATTAGGGTAGAGAAATGATGACAGAATATTAAATAATGGCTGAGCTATCACTTTAAAGAGATAGTTCACCCAAAAATGAAAATTCTCTAATCATTTACTGACCCTTATGCCATCCCAGATGTGTATGACTTCCTTTCTTCTGCAGAACACAAATTCAGATTTTTAAAAGATTATTTTTGCTCTGTAGACCAAAATTTTACGCTCCAAAAAGCACAAAAAGACAGTATAAAAGTAATCCATAAGACTCCAGTGGTTAAATCCATGTCTTCAGAAGTGATATGAAAAGTGTGGGTGAGAAACAGATCAATATTTGTCATATTTTGCTATACAGCAGGGGGCGATACGCAGAGAAGAATGTGAATCACCAAAAACACAAGAAGAATGTGAAAGTGATCTATTTCTCTGTTTTTTGTCCACACCTATCACAATGCTTCTGAAGATACTGATTTAACCACTAGAGTCTTATGGATTACTTTTATGCTGACTTGTGTTTGTTTGTTTAGCTATAAAATGTTGCTTTTCACCCATTCACTTGCATTGTATGGACCTACAGAGCTGTGAAATCCTTCTAAAAATCTTAATTTAAGTTCAGCAGAAGAAAGAAAGACATACACATCTGGGGTTGCAGGAGGGTGAGTAAATAATGAGAATTGTAGTTTTTGGGTGAACTATCCCTTTAAGGGCTCTTGTCAAATCTGGATGAATTTGTCAATAAGAAGAGAGGTTTGGAAATATTTCTAGTAATTATTACAGTGAAAACGTGAAAATGTCCAAGGACTTTTTATATAATGCTGAAATATAATGCCTTCTTTCGCTATATCATAGCTTTTAAAGTCCTGTATGTATTCTTATTTCAGTGTAGTTACAGTTTTCAGTGTCGTAAGTATTTATATTGTTAGTTCTGTACAGCAGTAGCACCACTCTCTAAATGCAGAGCACACAGCCTACGTAGGGCACCAACCCTGATCGTGGAACACTCACTGTGTCTGAAACCACAATATATCCACTATATAGTGCCCCATTTCGAGTTTTTGCTATTTTGTAGGAGTGTCTGAATTCTGAGTGAGCCACTCGTTCCCTACTTGTGTTCACTCATTCTTACCCACAATGCACTTTAGTTTCAAGTGTACATTTCAAGTACAATCGATAGCAGTTAATTTCTCACAATCCACCATGGGAAAGACATACGCTGGGAGTTTAATGCTTCCTTCACTCCTGCTTTTTATTTTATTCTGAATGTAGTAAAATACTTTTTGATTAAATCATTACTGGATTAAAATAACATAACATATAGCGATTTTGCACCAGCCCCAGGGCTCCAACACTCATGTCCGAATTCACTCATTTCGTTCACTTGCTGCACAGATATATTGCACTAACTGCCATTCACTATATAGGAAATAGTGAACGATTGAATGATTGCAGACACAGCCACTCTCGTCGCGACGATTGCCTTGCACGTCACACCCGCGCCCCACGCACCTCGCTGTCCATGCGCAGAAATGCTGTCTGTTCGCGCTCCAGTTGTCGATCACGTGAATGACAGTAATTTACACTTAACTTGGATGTTTACATGGATTTATACAGTTAATCCGCCTGAAGTGGATGCGATAGTTTCCAGTACCCCCGCAGGGTGCGGAGTAAATTCATAAATACTGCTTATGACATGCGGGACAAAGCGCACTGATATATTGCAGCACTGATTTAAAAATGTACACTAAAAAACTGATGTCATAAGAACCCAGTTACAGAATCACCCTGAAAATGACCATCTCATTACACAGAAAAGCCTTTGTTAGAATTAGAGCCAAAATTTACCTCAGCATGCTGTTGCGTGCTGCTGGAAGTTGGAGCTGTGACTTTAATCTTGAAATATCCGCTTGTCTTGGTGTTAAAAGAAGGCATTGCATGACGGAACTATTCAGTCTCGTCACTCAAGTGGGAGCGTCTCATCGCGCGCAGCTGTGAACTTCCGCTCTCGTAAAAGTCCCATTCATTAATCTCTCAAAAAATTACACATTAATTCGAATTAAACCCAGTAATGTAACGACAGTAAAGCCACACATTGTAAAGAAGTAAAAGTTAAAAAAAATAATTCGAAATTTACTTGAGTAAGAGTAAAAAATACCCACTTTTTAACCTACTCTAAAAGTAAAATTTTCCCCAAAATGTTACACAAGTAAATGTAACGGAGTAAATGTAATGAGTTACTATCCACCTCTGGCGATAATGAAAACTTAATTAACTTCCTGCTGGCAGTCGATGCATCAGTCACGTTAAGTGCAATGGCATGTTCAATGTGATGTTTGCTTATAAAAATCTTCGGTTCTGCTGAAGAAGGAAAGACATAAACATCTGGGATGGCTTAAAGGTAAGTAAATCATGAGAGGATAAAATTGTTTGGGTGAACTAACCCTTTAACACAATTATATACAGTATGCGTGACAGTGGCATATAAAATACTCTCAGTCAACTTGTCCAGCAGGTGAACTGAAATAGTTTGTGAATCCGTTCTTCCTCGCTGAGCAAATCAACAACACACTCGTCATTGCAGCTTCAGCTGGTAGAAAGATGCATTGTATTTTTTCGATCTGCTCTCTAGAGAATCATTTGCTTTTCTTGTTTATTTTGCAAACTTTTCAAGTTTTCTTCAAACCTGGTGATGGTTGGAGGGTGGAACAGCTCAAAGGTGAAAGGAGCTACCTACTTTATTGAGGAAAAATTGCTTGTCGATTGCCAATTGTAAAGGCGTGAATGTGCTAACGGTGAACATTCGTTCGCTTTCGATGGGAAAGGTCCCTTCTCTTGTGAGTCACCTCTCATAATCACATCGTGTTTGGTGTGAAAAGGCCTTTAGGTTTTGGGTGCCAATTGGGACTGGGCCTCTAGCACTGTTGGTGCATCAGCATTTTACCGTAGTGTAGATGCTAGAAATGTCCCAACCCTTGCTAAAACAGAAAGTACTGTATGATTGGTTAGCAAATATCCTATCTTGAAACGAATGTTCTAATTAATTGCTCAGAGAATTTGGACTGTCTATCTTGCCCATGCCTTTAGATCAGTGTTCCCGCCTCTCGCTGCTCCAAGCACATCTAGAGGGAATCTCTGTACACTTTTTAAAATAAGACAATCCCAATTCTGTAGAGACAGTGCTGTGGCATTACCTCAGTTGACTGAAAAGTTATGGTCAATGTTAGACATGTGACCCTTCACTGATTTTAGGTGAGCATATTGGTGGGAAAAGGACGTATGCTTGCATATGCGCTAGACTACAGTACTGGTAGTATCCATGTTTTTTGGTGGAAACCATGGTTTTAGTACAATTAACAATAGTTTTACTACAGTTACATCCACCTGAAGTGCATGTAACCATGGTTTTACAATACAAATATTGTAGTAACCATTGTGAAATTTCTGGTTATTTGGTTTTACTAAAAACGTTATGGTTAAACTACCCAGACAGAACACGTACATCTCTGAGATGTCTGTTTTATATATTTTCATCTGCAAAGCATAAACATCTTAAAGACATCTGCTGAATGTCTTATTGACATCCGAGACATAATTATTGACATACGTCTTATAGATTTATTGGTGATAAGCAAACATTGTAAAAAAATACATCTTCCAGTTGTAAACACACACATCAAAAAGACATCTGGGTGATGTACTATACGTGTGCTATCAGGGTATGGTTACCGTAGTCAACCATGTGTTGGGCTTATGGGCAGAAGAATTAACAATATCTACTCAGAATGACTTGAATCCAGGATTTTATTCCAAGTTATAAAAACTAAGACACAGAGGCACACAGTCCACACTGGAATTCCTCAGGGAAATACATTTCAAGTCTTTGCCTAGATGGTGCCCTAAAAGTCTGAAACAACCTTGTGGAAATGAGATGAAACAGTAGAGGTGATAGTCAGTATAATCATCATGCTAAAAACTCATTACCAAGACAAAGGGCTAAAGCAGACTCCCTCAAGAAACCCCTTTAATTGCAATGTAAAACACACAATTCCAACTCTACAACTTCTTTGTTCTTGAACATAACCAATTTCTATGCTTAAAATGAAACTAAAAGGAATCATGAGACATCTTCTCTGATCGTTATTCTGCAAACAGCTCAATTGACACAATTGCTGCACCCACTAAAATCTGACTTTACACTTCACAATGCACATAATGAAGTTTTATATACTAACATGTATCACATGATGTCTAAATGTGGTTCGAATCATAGAATGTATTATTCTGATCTTATGCATACATGATATATATATTGAAATTGTAATGTGCAATTGAGTCATGCAGTTCAAGTCTCCAGTCACTGGTTCTCAAGTCAAAGTCAAGTCATTTTCTTCATTTAATCAAGCAAGTCACAAGACCTTAAATTTGTGACTCGAGTCAAGTCATGTAACTCGAGTCCCCCACCTCTGGTTGATGGAATATAAAAAATAATCAAGTGGCCTTTTATTTAATGCCAATATGCCATATTTCTTTACAGTGAATTTCTGTCAATCACAGCTGCCAATTCTTTTACCTTAAATTGAACAGGATTTTTTATTGTGCATATTTGTCACCATAGACCCCAACACAAGACTCCTGGTGCTTTCAGCACAAGAGCATAAGTTATTTTCATACACTTTAATCTATTTCTGTGGTATTACCAGGGACCTATGGGAAATATTGGGCATCATAATGCGAAAGCTAATATACACATGATAGAGGCGTCTCGTCTTTGTTGTTTCCCTTTGAAAATGTTCAGGCCGACAGCAAAGAGGATGCCTCGCTATAAGTTTTATTCTGGAACGTTCCACCTCAGAATCTGCAAAGACAACAAAAATGAAAGGGGAGCTAGTTAATCTGTTCAGTTACATGGCTGGATTTGACAGGCCGTTTGCTGAACGGAGCCACAGCATGGCTCTCTGAAGAGACGTTCACCCTCTAGCTATGTTCAAAAAGTGTGCCATTGCAAACAGGTTCTCACACACACACAGACGACCAAACACAAACAAATGCTGTCCTATTTTGTGCTCAATCAGATAGATATCCTTCACAAGAGCACATTGATACTTTAATCCAGGAAAGCAGATGAAGCAATCCATCTAAATGAAGGAACAACTTCATTACATATAACAGGAGAAGTCTGAAATTCCAAGATGGTCTTACCTGGTTTCAGATGGGCAATTCTGGTTTGCGCCTAGCACAAGCTGGTTACCTTGATCAAAAAACAGCTTAAACCAGCCTAAGGTGCTTTGCTAGTTTTTGCTAGTTGATTTAAGACGTCTTCAAGTCTGGCAAAGCTAGTTTTTTATCTTGTTTAGCTGTGAGGCCAGCTGTTTTCCAATTCTGACCAATTGATAAGTGCCCAAACCAGTAAAAGCACTATTGGAAACCAGCTTGGTGGCCAGCTAAAACCAGCAAACCACTTTAAGATGGCTTAAGATATATATATATATATATATATATATATATATATTTTTATGATATTGATAGTTGTGCATATTTTAGCCCCTGATTCACATTATTTCACATTAATAATGTAAAAAAAAAAAAAAGAATATAGGCTATTATTTAAATTGTAATGTATTTATACATCACCTGGTTACTGCCATTTTCAGTGATTTTAAATAAAAAAAATAATTGTACAACAGCATCCTTTTTAATTGTAATACAGTAAAACATGACTGAGGATTAATATTAAAAGTAAACCATCTAGACATGAGCATTGAGGGGTAGAATGTAAAGTGTCCTGCAAATACAATGCAAAAAAAAATCGAAATGGTCCTAAATATGGGCTTTATTTTCATTATGCAAAATATGATATATTTATTTTTTCGTATTGATTTGAGGTTAAATATGATCTGGACATTTTCTTGACAGGTTTTGTGTAAATCACCCAGTTAACCTGGTAATTCTTAAAGGGGTCATATAATGGTACATGCACTTTTTCAAGTTGATTGTACTGAAATGTGTGTTGGCTGTGCCTGTACACAACCATCCTATTATGATAAAAATCCATCCAGTGTTTTTGTTTTAATCTCCTTATATATTTTCCCCTGCCTCAAATCGAGCCGTTTGACCGTGTGACGTCACACGGTCGGACGCCCCTCCCAGGATTGTTGATTGACAGCAGTGTTTCAACACAGACCCGCCCTCGCTCGTGAGCGAGCTGTCAATCATAGTCCGTCATCATTGTTGATACACTGGAGCAGAATGGCGCCTAAGCGATTGTGGTGTTCTGTTCTTCGGTGTAATAACGAACACAGCAGTCATTTTGATGTTCCTAAATCTGAACCGCTGAAGACGCAGTGGCTGAGTTTTGTTTACGATGGGAATATTCCCCACGAGCAATGTCAATGCGTTCATGTTTGCGTGAATCATTTTTCACCAGACTGCTTTATATACGAGGGTCAGTATAAAGCTGGTTTTGCTAAGAAGCTGCTGCTGAAAAAGATTCGGTACCAACTATTTATATTCCCTCTGCACCTCCAGAAGAAGTAAGTGTAACGTTTTATTAACCTTTATATTAATCTTTGCAAATCGCTAACCCTAACGGAGGGGCGGGGTGACCAAAGCTCATTATCATTTAAAGTCATATGCACTGAAACGGCGTGTTGAAAACAGAGCTGTTTCTGAGCAGGTAAAATTAGTGTTTCCTTAAAATACTAATGAGAATTTTTAATAAAAGTATATTACAAAGTTTTCATTTAGACCCTAAAGATTCATATTAACTTGTACAAAAATGGCATTATATGACCTCTTTAATAGATAAATAGACCAGTCTGACCCTAGTAGTCATGCTAAAACCAGCACAAAATATTCCAAAACATACCTTACAAACAAGATAAACTTTAACAAAACTTAAAAAGTTAAACAAAACTTAACCTTGCTGTAACAAGCAAGCTACAGTATAACTAGAAACAGTATTACTGCTCATTTAAATGGGTAATATGCCTTTTTGTTTTATTTTGGTAATAAGCTGTTTTCCATATAGATTCTATGCACCCTTGAAGGGTACTCTGGGAAGTCACTCTGAGGGTTGTTCCAAACGAAGTAAGATTTTAGTTTTCATAGAGGGCCCTTCGACAAGACTGATAGCGAAGGGTACATTCACTGTATACAGTAATGCCATGCTCCCTTTAGAGTGCCCACATCAAGAGCTCTGTCCTTCGGTGTGAGTAGGACATAGGAATGATCACTTTCGATTGCAATTCACCCAAGGTAAAGTAGCTGTTGATGTGTTGTCATGGAGACGGTCAGATGAAAATGTCTACCACAATGTGACATCACAATGTGGAGGAAGTTGAGAAAGAGTCATTTTGGCAGCTTGATTTCAATAAATGCCCTTTTTGCGGTGAGGAGGAAGATTCGAGTTCTGAAAATTACAGTTTTTTGGAACCTTGGAAGAGTAAACTTAAAAATTAAGTCATATTTTAAACGCAAAATGAAACAAATAGACATTTTAGTGTTTGATGTCCTATTATGTTGGGATTTAGATACATTTCTGTCATGTTTAATTGTTTTTGGAGGCTTTTAAAAAATGTTATTGTACCATCATGGAGAAGAGTAGAGCTAATGGTTAAATTGTGGTTAGGTACATGAATACTAAAAAAATCAATGTGTATTGCTTTTCTCCCTAAGCAAATGATGGAGGATCATCAGTATAATGACTGATTGGGGATCTTCCAAGTCTTAGCAGCACCAGAATTGTTATACAGTATAAAAAGATAAATGTAATATGCCAATGTGTTTGTTTTTAGCTCGCAACATTTTGCAAGGTTCAGTTATTTGAACATTAAGTTTAAGTTAGGATAACTCAATTAATTTAGTATTTTGCTACAAAAAGTATTTGAGTTAAGCCTTCATTCTAATATTTCAGCAGGATGGGCTTCTTAACTATCTTTACAAGCTTCACCAGAAAGACCATGCTGGCCGATCAGCATTTATCAGCTAAATTGTACTGGTGAACAACAGCTTAAAAAAAAAAAACCTATGTTTTTATAGTACAGTGACCTATCACATGTCATAAGATCAAGAAAAATGTGATTGCTTATGTCATGACCCCTTTAAGATCATCACCAGCTGAACTAGCCTAGCTGGTCTAGGCTGTTTTGTTCTGGGCAACGGGTGAGTTTGCAGACTCGTTTGAATGGTGCAATGCTAACAATGGTGCAGTCCTTAGAGACTAATGCTTTCTCTGGGACTACAAATAGTTTAATAGATATGAAAAGCATTTTGTGTTCTCCTGCAACCTGTGGAAGATAATAATGAACAAACTAGGGCCTGTTACTTCAAGCCAGCATAGTAAATTCAATACAGCATTCAATGATGTTCACCTTTAGCTTCTACAGCTGCTAATTAAGGCAAACAAAACTGGAGACTTTTACACTTGCGGGCATCATTTGCGAAACTCAAAACTCTCTGCTACAAACAACAAATTGTAAACTCAGAAAACTATTGCAGAAATGCTTTAATTGATTTCCTTTGCAATTATAATGGAGGGAATTAGAGGGAATGATAACCGGGAGCATGTGTGCTATTGAGTGGAGAAATTCCAGGAGAGCTTAGGCGATGTTTTATTACTGCTCATAAGCTCAAGGTCAGATGAAGAAGATGAACTGCTCTTGCCTCCCATCCAGTAACAGACTAATTCATCACGCTCATACCCCACTCCGAACCTGCTCCCTTCGGGCTGGACAAGCACGCTCATGCTCTTGCGCTCTCTCTCTCTCTCTCTCTCTCTCTCTCTCTCTCCTCTTCTCGCATGAACACACAAACATGATCACACAGCCCTGTAACGGCATGGAACAGGGCACCAGAGGGCCAGTCCACTAGGAGAAAAATAAGACGATGGATTGGTTGGAATTTTATTGGGTTTATTTGTGTGTGCAGCTACAGGAAGTCCAAGTGTGTGTGAGTGTGTGTGTGTGTGTGTGTGTGTGTGTGTGTGTATTTGTGAAGTGACAGAGATGGAGAGAGGTTTCAGCTTAAGCGAGGTGTACAAGAACTGAAGAGGTAGAGACAGTTGGACGAATACCACTGTTTTGAATAAACAAACAGAGGGAGAGAGAGAGAGAGAGAGAGAGAGAGAGAGAGAGAGAGAGTCAGGTTCATTCTCATAGAGAGAGTGCCAGTAATCATGGTGAATACTGAAGAGGTTATTATTGTCTCTTAAACAGCACTGCTTAATGACTCATCCTTTATGCTTTCCACTTGGTAGTAATTAAGCAAACTAACCTCAGCATTACTGATGCACTTTGATGTTCTCTTTTTATCTTGCTACCTAGACCTATACTAGACCAATGCATTCCCTTCATAAAACACCAAGTATAGTTGGTCACCAGCATATGCTGTATTTTGGATGTGTTGTTTTTGTTAATATTACAACCACATAGGTCCCCACAATGAAAAACGGGAAAGCAGCTCTACTGAAAATACTAAACCATTACATTTGAAGTCAACTTAATGCATGTTTTGTTTGAGATGAGAACAGAAATATACTGCATGAAGTCCAAGTGATAATTTTCAAATGGATTCAGGCTTCTAACTGATGGTGTTCACTCAACGTAATTGTTACCACTTGCTCTGTTATCTTAAAATGAGCTAATGCAACACAATTCTTTAGCATTTGGTCTCAACTTAATTTAATTGTATACAATCCATCTATGTTTACATAATCCAATTGTGTTGGGACTATGTGAATCGTATTTGTTGCATCAATGTATTGCTGAAATGAGTCAGGGGATTTCCAGTTCCCAGCATGCTTTGCATGGGACTGGATTAGAAGAGTAAACTTTAAAATTAAGTCTTATTTTACATGCAAAATGAAACAAGTAGACATGCTAGTGTTTAATGTTCTATTATATTGGGATTTAGGGAAATTTCTGTCATGTTTAATTGTTTTTGGAGGTTTTAAACAATTTTATTGGACCATCGTGGAGAAGAGTAGAGCTAATGGTTAGGTTGAGGTTAGGTACATGAATACAAAAAAATCAATGTGTATTGCTATTCTCCCTAAGCAAATGATGGAGGATCATCAGTATAATGACTGATTGGGGATCTGTAAAGTCTTAGCAGCACCAGAATTGTTATACAGTATAAAAAGATAAATGCAACATGCCAGTGTGTGTGTTTTTAGCTAGTGTAACAGGCTCTTGGGTCCCGCCTAGCAGGGGAGTATTACAACGTTACCCTGGAATAGGGCTGTCAAAATTGCTCAAAAATGACATTCAAATATTCCCTCTAAAAAAAACACATATATTCGAACTATTCGAATATCTGGTTGCGCATTTGGTCAATGACGCGCATTACGTCAATAACAGGACAAATTAATACAAAGAGACATAACTATTTGTATAGGTAGTTTATTTAAGTTTAAACATATTTGACAACGTATTACCTACACAAAAACAAGTAAATCAACTAATGGCCAAGACCTCACTCTCGCTGCGCCAAGCAGGCACTCTTTCTCTCTCTCTCGCCCTCACGCTCTCTGCGCATAACGGTTTAAAAGAACAACAACAATAAACAAATGTTGAGTGCTGATCAAGAGTTTTGTGCAAGCAATATAAGGTCGCGACTCTTGTCCCAAATATAGCAGGCTTCATTCAGTGATTAAAACAAATTATTAACATTAATTGAAGTTTTACAGTATATAGAACCGACATTGAACGCTCCGAGCGAGCTGTGCTGTGGTAAACATGGAACTTTTCCTTGACATGAAACGGTAAATAATCAAACCAGTGGAAGCCTGCAGTGCATGAAACTGCTGTATCTAACCTACCTTATTCATGCAACATCTATTCAGTCAGTACAGTAGCCTTACATTTTAGTCATGTTTCTGTTTAACGTTAAATAAAATGAGGCACACAATTCAGAAATGTGACAACAAAGACCCCTCAGGCAGCACGCCCACTCGCAAAGCAGACAGCCGCACATCTGCTACCGCGGGCGCTTTTCTTTTCCACATTCGAATATTAATTTTCACCTTCGAATTTCTGTTTTTTAAAACTATTCGAATATATATTCGAATTTAGAATATTCGTTGACAGCCCTACCCTGGAAGACCTAAAAGTGACGGGATCTTAGTCCCCACCCCCAGTCTCAGTATACACAGTAAGTGTGTATATGTTTTAGGTTAACTTGTATAAAAAACTACAGGAATAAGAAGTGTGGGCTTCAGGCAATTAAGTGTCAGCAAGGTGTCTTCCTAAATAATAAAAAGTGATAACTCCAGCTCACCTTCCCACCCCCCTTAAACCTAATAGTGTAAGTGAGACGCCCCTACTCCAAGGTAAGTTTCACAAATAATCATCAGCTGTATTACTTTTAACAATTCATTTCTTTTCTTTTTTTTTAGGAAACTGGAAATTCTTCTGAAAATATTAGTCAATTCTTTGAAATAAAATAATAAAACAAAAAATAAAAGGTTCTGTGAATTTGTCTTCTAACCTTTGTAAATTTTCAAGACATAAATTTCACACGCCTCAGATATAAATTCTTCAAAATGAATTCCAATATATGGACACCTAAATTAACTCACCAATAACACTGGATGTTATTTAACAAAACTGCATAAAGTCAAAGGCTCTTGTAGTACAATTCAAATTATTCACTTCAAATAACTCAGCTGACTCTTTCAACTTCGTTCAAATGACTCTTTCAACTTTGTTCAAATGACATTGGTTTCAGCTTTACAAAAAATAGTTCAAAATCACAGTTCATGTGCACATTTTAATAATCACACAGTTCAGTTCCATCTAACTCAGTAAAATGTTCTTATAGGTGTGTGTAAAGAACATTTGTACCAGACTGTTGCAACGATGACTTTGACGCATTGAATTGAGAGGACTGATGATGTAAGATAACTTGTAATGATTTGTAACAATGAAACAAAACATCTGAGACAGGACAGTGAAGAGATGCCTTCTGGTTGGCAGGGTAACAAACACAAAAACACCAGAGAAGTTCTGGAACTTTCTGGAAAACAGCACGCACCCTCTTAAATAGGGTCGATCCACAAAAAGAATAAAAATACGTCTTGAAAGCGATACTTGATCGTTGGCTATTGTCAAACTCTTCTAAATGCCAAAAAATACTCAGGAAAAGGAAAAAAAATCACTCCGTGCAAAACTAACTCTCCTTCCAGCGCACTAAAGCGATTAGCGGGAAAAAAAATGTATCACAATGACACGGTTCATAGATGACTCCAAAAATGCAGTACGATTCTAAAATTTTTAATTCTGTATTACGCCAGAAACAACAATGTTCTGAATGAAACTCACGGCTTTAGCAACTCTCTTTCATGCTCTCGGCCAGTCTCTTAACAATGTTGTCAGTCAAAAGATGTAATCAACTGAACTTCTGCTACAACTACATATTCAGCTTTACATGATCGCGTCAATGTACACTTAACTCATGTAACTTAAACTGACTGTGTGCCTCCGTTGTCCTTTACATCATACATGCACAACTATCACAGCGTTACTCTCTTCACGGGCACAGCGTGACTGTCTTCTTCCTCTTCTCTTTTCGGACACAACGTAGACAGGGCCACCCACCAAAATAAAAGTCACTTAGCGAAAATAAATCACCGTTACACTAGCAACAAGTTGCAAGGTTCAGTTATTTGAACATCAAATTTAAGGTAGGTTAACTCAGTTAATTTAGGTTTTTGCTACAAAAAGATCTGATATTTCAGCAGGACGGTCTTTACAAGCTTCACCAGAAAGAACATGCTGGCCGATCAGCATTAATCAGCTAAATTGTACTGTGAACAACATGGCTATGCTTGTCCACCATCTAGACCACATAGCTAAAAAGAAAAAAAAAAAGTCTGAGATGGTTTGCTGGTCTTAACTGGTCTAGCTGGTCTGGCCTAGCCAAGTTGGTACTCAGCTAGACTCCCAGCCTGATCAGCTGACAGGTGCCAACAGACCAGTAAGTCAGCATGTTTTCTTGTTTAGCTGGTTTATTAGGTCAGCTAGCTGGTCTCCCAGCCTGACTCAAACCCCTCTAAAACCATTGTAAAAAAATCAGCCTAACCACTGTCCAGCTAGACCAGCCTAAACTGGTTTAAGCAATGTTTTCCAGCAGGGCAGGTTTCTTAACTAGCTTAACCAGCATCACCAGAAAGATTGTGCTGGTCGAACAGCATTGATCAGTTGTGTTTTGCTTGTAAACAACATTGCTATGCTTGCCCACCAGATTGACAATCTTGCTGAAAATACAAAGGTTGTTTGCTGGTGTAAGCTGGTTTGAACTGGTCTAGCTGATCTCTTAGCCTGGCCAAGTTGGTACTCAGCTTGTCTCCCATCCTGGCCAGCTGAAAGGTACCCCAACCCTCCTAAAACAGACCAGCAAACCAGTTTGTTTAGTCTGGTTTAAGATTTCATTTTTTATTTTTTTTAAGCAGAGCAGTGCCAAATCACAACCAACCAGCATAAACCAGCCTGAAGCAGCTTGGTAACAAATGGTGGTCTAAGTGTTTCTCCTCTTTATTTTTTGTCCACCCCAAGTAACTCCTCCTGCAGGATGTCCTAAGCTGCCATGGGATTCATCGCCCCCTCCTTTCTGGTCCATGGAAGCTCATACAGAGGAGTCGTTTCTAGGGCAGGCTACAGTCTCATCAGTTTCTCTTCATTAGAATTCATACTTGCAGCTCTATAAGCCAACAATGCTCAAAAAGGGCCCACCTATATATAGCTAGAGAAAAACTTCTAATTAATCCTCCATTTCTTCTTCAGCCCCATCACAGTCCTCTCTTTCATGTTTCCCAATTACAGTGTGTGTGTCCTTTTAAGTTGATTGTGTGTGTGTTGGGATTTTAGAGTCAGAGTGGGTGTGTGTGAGGAGAATCTCAAAAACATTGAGCAGATGAGCAGAGGACATGCTAGGGATGTAAATTAAGGAAGATATAAATATTTTTTCTTGCATTTTATTTTTCTATTTATATGTTTGTTTGTGTATATAGATTTCACCTAAAAGGGATTTTGGTTCCGATTCCTCTTACTGATTCTGGCTCCATAACTGTTCCATTAACAATTTTTTGTTAAATATTTTTGAGGAAGAATGAAGTTCTTTTGAGGAAGTTAATTTGAGGAAATTAAGTTCTTATTGGATTAACTGCCCTCAGCAGCCTGTTGCCAAATGACATCATTTAATATTTTAACAGAACAGATTCTTTCAAATGGTGTGTTTACATACTGTAGACTTCTTAATTGAGATATTTAATTAATTCATGTTTATAAAAAAAACCTTTATTACAACAAAATTTGTGTAGTATATATCTAACTACTCAATATGCCAGTATTGACACGGTTGGGGAGTAACGGAATACATGTAATGTGATTACATATTTAAAATACAAAATATAAGTAACTGTATTCCACTACAGTTACAATTTAAATAATTGGTAATTAGAATAAAGTTACATTCAAAAAGTATTTTGATTACTGAAGAGATTACTTTGCATTTTATTGTCATTTGATTAATTTAATATTTAATCATTTCAGATGGAAAACATTTATACATATAAATGATACGATCCAAAGTGCATTTGAACAGCGGTGAAACACTTTCTTATGATGTGTTACATTCATACGAGCAGACAGAGAAGTAAGTTTGAAACAGAAGAAATAGAAATAAAACTTGTGTAAATGTTTTGATTTATGCTAAGCTAAAATGCTATTTCTATCCATTTTACATGCACATGTTACCAGGCCCGATCATATTTTTTTTATCAAGAAAATTCACATTGGATCATAATTTAATTTTGTAGTAAGACCTTTCATATTAGGGCAAAATATTTTTTTTATTTTTTTCCTTTAAAAATATCTAAAAATCCTTAAAACAAGATCAGTTTGATTTATCTTGTTTTAGAAACAACACTGCATAAGATATTTAGGTTTTTCAGATAATGTATTTTTAACATGTGTATTTTGTCTTACTGTACATACTGTGAGTTTTTATAGTCAAAACAAGTGAAAAAATCTACCAGTGCTGAAGAAGTAATCCAAAGTATTTAGAATACCTTACTGACCTTAAGTAATCTAATGGAATACATTACAAATTACATTTTACAGCATGTATTCTATAATCTGAAGTGGAATACATTTCCAAAGTAACCCTCCCAACCCTGCATATTGACCACGTTTGCATGCACATAAGAAAACGGTTTATTCCAGGAGTTTTGCAGAAAACGGCGTTCTGAAACATCATGTAAATGAGAATGCCGATTTCCTTACACCGCTTAAGGGATTTAGAGAAAATGGTTTAACACACCTAGGTTTCTCCTCGAGAACATGGCTTAATGTGACGATTTAAACACATAAGCGGTGTTATGATGTGGGTCAACACTGTGGAAAGAATTCAACATTTCTCGGAGTACAGTCAGAAAAGCACATACACTATAAACTATACCCATTTATACACACCGATGTAAAATATCAACAGCTCTTCACGTTCTCGATATGCGCTGGGGGAATTCTGGAGTTTTACGTGAAAGGGAACCCCTACTATTGCAGCACAAACCCGCTGCAGGTTGCAGTGCAAAGTTAAGGAAACAAAAACAGCAGCAACTGGAATACAGTATTTGGAAACAAAGCTGAGCAATGGAGAATAAAACAGCAAAATCTTCCTAGGATGCCGTGCTTGTTATTTCTATCAGGAAGACTCGCAAACTTGAGTGAAATTTTAAGATGACATTTATTTGATGGATATAAAACAGAAAGGTAATGTATCTCTTTGGCGTAGGTCTCGCGGTCCAAATAAGTTGTACTCGTAACCGTCATATCCTGCCAGAGATAGGAGACAGGGGCGAGGAGCCTACCCCCATGCAAGATGGGACTCAACTGGGGGTGGTGGAGGTTGCCGTGTTAGCACACTGAAACAGCAAAGTGATAGATTGTGAGCAGACTTATAACGCAATGGCTTACATGTGATTGGCTGGGAGTTACCCCACTAATGGTGCGATGATGTACAGCTGCTAGTCTTCCCGCTAGAACTATGCTGCGCTTACATTTACACAAGCGTCACAGGAAAATGATGTTGCTGTGGAGAAAGCTTCTTACTGACCAAACCACATGTATTCGGGAGTAAAGAGCATGCTGCTTAAACAGTGCATGTAATCTAGAACGCTACTTTCTCACAATAACCTACTTTCTCGTAATAAGCCACATTCTGGTGTCTATGTAAATGTCGTCATTGACAACCATCCAGGAATGAGTAATTATTTAAGTCTCACAAGCCTTAAGAACACTCAACACAGTAACAGTTCTTGGTTTAAGTCGAGTCAGACATGATGAAATGACATCCAGTTCAATAAGTCTTTCATTTTCAAAACAGAACTAGCAGATAGTCATTCAAAATGAGTAATTCGATCAGGAGGTTGTGCTGTATGTTTCGCAGTGTAGATACAAAAGAACCAACTCACATGCGTAATTCATTCAGAAATTAATAAATTTTTGCTATGTGTTTCACACTGTAAATTCAAATGAACCAGCTCCTCAGAGTCATTTGTTTGGGAAACAGACTACACAGGTCACGCAGTAAGTTCTGCGCTGCTGATTCAGTGTTGCAGTGCCACTGAAATATAGCACTGCAAACACTGTCAAACACCTTACTGTTTAGTCATTCCAACCAACCAACTAGTTTTGCATTTCCCCTAGTATAGAAATATAAAAATTATCATACACTCACAAACACACAGAGACTACATATTGTTCACAGACATACACACACAAATGCAGCCCTTATTCCCTTAGCTTATTATCACAGTGTCTTTGAATCTGATGGCCGTTGTGAATTATGGTGTCCTTTTTGTCGTGCCAAACATTCAGTCTGTTAGCAGAGTTTCTGGCAAATGCAGTTGCTCTTGTGGCCCCGGACAAAGACAAATGACATGATTTAATTTCAGCTGAGACATAAAACAAAGAGACATGGGGAGTTCAAGAGCAAAAAATGGAAATATCAATCTCAACTTTGACCTCTAAAATAGTTCATTGTTTTGTGCAAGTTTCTTGCAGCTGGTCACACCCGTAGGTCAATCGCTCTTTCCCACAATACATGATTATGGTGCAGGACATGCTAGATATTTCCTGGTATACAAGATACATCAATCAAATCAGGACATTATATGCATTTATCATATCTAATTATAATTTTTTTTTTACATTATATTCACAATGTAGCCCTTCTACACTGTCACAGCCCCACTCTAGGCTATTATTACATCATTTCCTTTGGACAAAGGTCTCGTGACAAAGGGACTGAGAAATTATGTCATAGCCATTTGGTAGAACAATGAGGACACAGTTTCAATGAAATGCCCAAAAGCAATTTTGCTTAAAATATCCATATCCTGTGTCCAGTGACTATGCAGTATGTAGGCCTAAACACTTACAAAAATGTAACACTGTATTACAATAGTCTCAAATTGAATTGAACTGAAAAATAATTTGTTGTTCCCAAACTGAAATTTGCCTTGGACTCTACAGAGCACAAAGACAACACATTGTCACTTGGACATGGTGCCGTGCTATCTCCATGCTTTTTAGACATGTACAATGCAAATACCATGGTTTTCTTTGAAGTACCTTGGAGTACCATTTAAATAACATTGCATATAAACATGATAATCATTCAGTACCATGGCATATATCAAAGAACCATAGTACAATAATAGTACTTTTTGTAAGGCTATACATACAGTATTAATACACTGCAAATACAGTTATTACAATGTACGATAGCCAAAACAGACGTATTCCTATTAAAATAACCAGTAATGCTTATAAAACAGCGCAGTTTGTGAAATAAACTCATGAAACCATGGATTTGAGATAAACAAGGGTTTTAACACTATCAATACAACATGACCACACAAATAAAATCCACAATGCACAACTTAGCACTTAGCATTAGCTTTTAACATCTCTTTTCACTGGGACAAACTGTAAACAGCACGTGATTTAAAAAAAAAAAAGAAAGAATTAATTTTAGGGGTCCTCAGGGGCAAATGACTATCTTGAGTAGCTGCCACAGGAGCACGATAAGAAAATTCTCTCCCTTTATCCTTTTTTTTTCTACCCGCACCATGCTCTCACACCATCCACTTAGTTAATTAATGCAGCATCTTGCAGTACTCCCTAAGTGAGAATCACAGACATGAGCTGAATTGGAATTCAAGTTTGAAGCCCCAACCCCCCCAACCAAGTAAAATCGTGTCACCATGCTTGCTCTCTCAGAAGTGGATCCAGTGCTTGAGATTGGAGCTTCAGTAAATACTGCTGGAGATTCAATCTCAATGTCAGTGACATGAGCCTTCACCTCGCAGAGTGGTGATTCCTCCAAAGAATGTGGTATCTCGAAATGTCACTTTTGATGCCTAAGCCTAGTCACCCTTCGCCTAACACTTCACGGCATCAATCTAATTTTTTCTGTACACTTAAACAAAACAAACACTCACATATTTGTTACTCTATCATAGTTGGGATTTTCCGGTTGAATTCTATTGTTTTTATACTGAGCTAATAATATTTTCAATCCACTGACCCTACCCTTAAACCTAACCCTCACACAAACCATTTCTGAATATTTACAAGACATTATTTTGAATGATTATTAAGTCATTTTCTTGTGGCTGGTCCCTGCAAAAAAAAACCTGACCCACACAGACACATTAACTGGTTGTAATTACTTTATAAATGAGGACATACTATAAACATCTATTGGTTTTATGTAAAGCTAGTTTGAACCGTAGTCCCCAAACAGTGCCATGGAGGAGGCTGAAGATAGCTACACATACAGACCCAGATGATACACTCAGACAGAGAGTACAGAAGATCACATTTCTTTGGAGGTTTCACTTACCGAAAGTAAAGTGGAAGAACAGGAGAGAAAGGTGGAGGGAGCGGGACTGTCTGTCACCTCTATTCTGAACCAGTGTGTGTGTGTCAGACCAGTGTGTAACATTTTTGGCCAAAATCAAGTCGTTTTAACCAGAAGGTGAGATGCTGGCTTCAATATAATGTTATCAGAATGATTTTGGACCGGTGCCAGTTCACAGCAGATGGGGTTACCCGGCCAAATATAGAAACCAAATGATCATAAGAATGTCCCGTCACTCGTTGCAGCTGCTTAGGACAAAAACTTTGAACAAAAAAAGATAACTTTTATTACGTGTCGTTTTGCGCCTGAGTAGGACACGATGTGACTGTAGCTACCTTCAGCCCCTTAACTCTGCTTGATTGAGGACTCTGGTTCAAACAAATAAAGCTGGGCATAGAAATGCATCTATATTTCAACTACAAACTCTTCAGAAATGTTTTGTAAATTATGTTCACTAGCTTGTGTGCAGCTATGGTATGTTTTATGTTGTTAATATTGCTGTGGTCCTGTTGAAGTGAAACAAAACAAGTTTTTGCTTTAACGCCTCACCTCACGAGTGGGAGTGTAACTTTGGTTGCTCTTGTGCAAAGCACTCTGTATCTTATGTGCAAACTCATGAACGTGCACAGGAGTTCAATGGTTGGTCAAGAATTTCACTTAATAATATGTTCGATTTTGATTTGTTTCTCACCAAATTTATCGTATTCCTTCAGAACAAGACACGAGTGGCATACAATTATTTATCAGACTTCTGAATTATACTTTTTTCGTCCTTTTGAAGCTTGAAGAGGTGGTCACCATAAACTGCCTTTGTATGACATCAATAAGCACAGAATGTTGTCACAATTTCTCCCTTTGTGTTAACAAAATGAAAGTCATATGAGGTTATAACAACATGTAAGTAAATAATGCCTGAATTCTTTTTTTTTTTTATGAACTACCAAAATACTTTAATACTTTAAAAAAATTTAATCAACAAAACTTACCTAAATCTAACTGACAGTGTCATTAAAAGCAAATGTGAGATGAAAAACACAATTTCTGAAGCAATACGACATTTTGTGGTGATTCTATGCATGCTCTTTTTTTTTTTCAAGTCATGTGCTATAGTAAAAGTGTTTTGATGTCATAACATAGCATTGTATGAGGAACAAGGCAAAAATATTAGTGTTTATGAACTGATAATCTGCCCTTTTACTCATGATTTGTGTGAAAGCACCACAAAAAAGTTTTTTAATTTGGAAAAGAGTTTTTGCTTTATGCATGAATTGATTTTCCAATTGCAGACATCACCGAATGTCCCTTAGGGAAGTTTCTGTTAGATTTAGGCCATTTTTGGGGACAATTTTGTCAAAAAACTGTAGCTAATTATGCACACAGACATCCATACCAAAGGCATGCCTATATCAATTCATGATAGTCATTTGAATTATTTTTCCCACTTTCTCTTATTCACAGTCAGGTTTTACTTTCTTTGTGTCTCTCTCCATCCCTCCCTCTCCCAATTTGAGAAAAGATGCTGGCTTAAGGGCTACAGCAGCTGAATTTGCCTTGATTTGCTCTTTGCCTTATGAGCTGTCAAGATACAAGGAAGGCGAGAGAGAGAGAGAGAGAGAGAGAGAGAGAGAGAGAGAGAGAGAGAGCCGAGGGGGAGGAGGAAAGGTAGAGAGAGACAGAGAGCAAGAGGGTAGAGGGGCTGAACAAAGTGGCACACTTCCAAGAGAGTCAGCTCTGAGATGCACTAATTAAAGAAGCCATAATTAGAGCTGCATCTGACAAACAGAGAGAAGCTTTCATCTCTATCTGCTTCACTCTGGGCGAAAACCCCACACCCCCAATCTGCATCTCTCCTCATCCCACTCTCTCTACCTTCAACAACTTTTCTCCCCACTTCCCTCCACATTCTCTTAGCAGTTTTACATCTGACACTTACTTGTCTCTGTTTCTATGGCATCTCATCTTGTCTCATTTCCACATATTTTCAGCACTCTATTTTGAAGTTTAACTCCTAACCCAAACCTAAATATGATTTGAATAGGAAAACAACTTTTGTGTACCACAGAAGAAAGAAAACATTGGGGTTTGGAAAAAGACGAGTGTAGCATAGGACAGGTTTTTGACATAAATCAATCATTTGTATTGCATAAATAAATATGCAATGAGTAACCAAGTGTGTTCACAGACATTTCCTTTTATTAATTAAAGTGTTTAAAAGGAGGCTGGCTAAAATTTGATGTCTGTATTGTATCGATTTGAAATCGGTTTGTTGAGCGGTTATGAGACTGCGATTCAAAAATTGGTGATCTTGTGCGAGACGCTTAATATACAGCGTGATGCGGAACAATGGTCAAAAGTGTTCATTTACATTTACATTTATGCATTTGGCAGACATTTTTATCCAAAGCGACTTACAGTGCACTTATTACAGGGACAATCCCCCTGTAGTGCCTTACTCAAGGACACAATGGTGGTGACTGGGGATCGAACCAGCGACCTTCTGATTAACAGTTATGTGCTTTAGCCCACTACGCCACCACCACTCCCGTAGTGTATTTTTACTCAGAAAAGCAATTTAAAACAGTGCAGGGTGATGCATAAATTTCTCTATCTCATGTCATTTCATCTCCACATTTTCTTCAGCCATCTTATATATCACTTACACTTATACGACTTTTCGCATCTCCTCTGAGTAGTAACAAATTATTTAGCTTCTGCGGATTTCCAGCCTTTTCCTAATTAAATTCTTAGTGTGGTCTGTTTTTTGAGTTTGAGTAAAAGCAAGTCTGCTGGCTTTGATAGTGACGCTGTTTACATTTCTACTGAAAGTTTGTTAAAAATTAAATTTTACGCCAGCCTGACTTACTTCTCACTTCTTCATTAAGTTGAATCCCAGACAAAAGGCTCTGTTAAAATTAAGTTAGCTGCTGTTTGTTTTAATATCTCTCATCTCTGAATAAAATGCATGCTGTTTTCTCATTTCAGGTTTGAAGCTTTTTTGCTCAATTATTCTGAGGGGAATTTTGTTAGACAAAAATTTCTTCTCCAAGAGTGCAACCATGGCTGGTGTTGCACACATGTATGCTGAGGGCAGCATTTTCATTTTGCTAATGCTGTCGGCTGTTGCCCTATAAAACATCAGGTTCTTCCTTAAGCGGTTGTTTACCAACTTACAAAGCCACATTCAAGTTGAGAATATTTTTGACTTAACTATGCTTGATTAAATCTATTAACTCCAAAGATTGGAGATATGCATGGACATCCAGCCTTACAATCTCTAGAAATTGATTCAATAAAATGCCCTAAAATGTAATCACAAACAACTTTGATTGGTCCATCTGGTCCCTAACTGCCAGCACTGGGAAAAGTAACATGATGGTGCATTCATGTTTGCGGCCTGGATGTCAACAGCTTGCACAATAGAAGCTGTTAAACATCCATTGTTAATAATTTAATAAAACAAGATGGCATTATATGTTTTTTCCGACCGCTGACATCACAGGACAGTAAGCGTCATTGTAACTGACCAATCAGAAAAATCCTCAGACCTCCATTTCATATAAACAGCCATTCTACCGCTCTTTCCTATTTATGGCTTTTTTCTGTTCATTCTTCATGTCACATTTATATTTAGTTTCAAATCATATAAAATAACCTGTGCTGTCTCAAGGCTGTGATTCTACGTTGAAGTCTAATAAGTGTAATCTTCAGGACTCCATAGCAGCCAAACATACCCTGGAGCCAGACTGCTTTTATTACATTTCACAGTGAAATTGGATTCCGTTTCAAAAGTCAGACTTTTGCTTGGATTGACTCAGAGATGTTTACTTTATGCTGCAAAGCAATGGACAGAGTAGCAAGGTGCATCATGAGCGTGCATGCTTATATGCACTAGCACGCTAACAAATTCGGGTTATGTCATGTGACACATTTAGGAGAAAAGCATGGAATAAGGTGATTTAGAGTAAGAATCAGCATCACTTGAATGTGATGAGCTTGTGTGAGGGTGTGTTACAATACAATAGTATTGTTCAGGAGGAGTTCAGATAGATGCTAGCTTAAATATGATGGTTATGCTAAGCAACAAGAACATGCAAGCCACCTGTGATTCACTGGTATTGATGGTTCTGCAATGAAAATATGCTCTTTTTAAAACATTATGCAATCATGTAAACAATGCTTGATTTGTGTTTGTGAGTGTGTTTTTCCATGATAACAACAGAGGCTGCTTTGTTCTTATCTAGTCTTTGTGGCATTTTCAGCACAAGGCTTGCACTAGCAATGGGGAGGAGAGAGGGAGCAAGAGAGAGCGACAGAAAGACAAAGAGGAGCGAATGAAACTCCTGCTATACCCTCGGTCCGTATGCACCAGGTCTCAGTTGTGATTCAGTGCTTGCGTGTGCGTTTGTGGGTGCCAGAGAATGTGATTTTACTGCGTCACAACATGGTGCTTCTCAAGTTTATTTGTTTATTTGTCTCTTCTCATTTCCAAATTTTTCAGCCCTCTTTTATCTAATTTAATGGCCGGGAATACTCGCACCCAGTCGACCCCGTTGCCTTTCAAAGTATACTATTTTGACTTCGAGCGAATATGAGCACACCTGATGCATGCACACTACAACTGTTTAGTGACTCTTTTAGAACAGTCAACGGCAGGCACGTGCCGATGATGCACACAGATGAGGACTGTCTGTGTGTTAAGAAAATCTGGCCAGCAGGCGGACAGACAGTGCATTTTAGTAATTTAGCAGATGCTTTTATCCAAAGCAGCTTACAAATGAGGAACAAAGCAAGCAGTTTTCATACAAAGTTCAACAGCATATACAGTGATGTACTGCCAAGCTCTCAAGGTGGCTGTAGTAGTATAGGCACTAGCGCAGAAGAAAGATATAGAGAAGGATTTTTTATTTTTTGTACTGTAAGAGCAAGTTAAGTTCAATAGTAAGTACAAGTGGATTAGTGTGGATTGGTGCTCATGGAACAGATGTGTTTTCAGCTGGTTCTTGAATGTTAAGATGGTATCAGCAGATCGTGTGAAGGTTGGAAGCTCATTCCACCACAGTGGAACAGAGACAGTGAACGATCATGAAATAGACTTTAGTCTCTTTGTGACAGGACCGCCAGGCCGCCGTTCATAGACAGCAGAGAGCGTGGTGCATACTGCGCTGATGATGACATTTACGCATATTGTGCGCAATCCGATTAGCAACACGGACAACCAAAGTATATTTTGGCCTTTACACTTTCCATGTCACTCAGTAAGTTTTCATGCACAATAATAATTGAGCTACAGCGGGTTTTGCCTAGTCTAGTTTTTGCTAAAGTCTTCTCCTATTTGAAGGAAAGATTGCACATTGTGCATTATCTGGGAATCTCTAAATGGGGTCGGAATATCCTAACACTTTCCCTAACCCTAACCATGTGGAAGTGACACCCCTCTTTTGGAGTTGTCACAACCCCTTTTGGAGTAACTTTGACCACTTCTTGAGTAACCCGCCCACTTTTGGAGATTCCGCCCTCATTTAGAGCTCTCCGGCCTGCAGATATACCTACTTGCGCGGTTAGGTTTAATGAAAGGGTTCCTGCCTGCAGCTATATATAACCCCTTTGGAACATGCATGCCAAAATGCAGAAGCCAATAGAATGTAACAATCTCGTTCTGATTTGGTTGCTTAGGAGACCTGGCTGGAGTCACTCAGCAGACCCTGGATTTGAACTCGTGTCTCCAGGGGTGGTAGTCAACGTCAATACACGCTGAGCTACACAGGCCCCCACAGAGGAATTGATTATTAAGAGCTCAGAGTTTGTTAATCGATGGTATATTCTTATGGTCAACTTCATTTTAAAATAAATTGTGTTTAATCCTGTATATATATTGCAAATACTTTAAATATATAGATTTTTCTTTCAACTTGAAATCAATCATTTGATATTTTTCCATCGTTTTTAATTCTATTACATCATTCACCATGCATAATGAGTTTATTCCCTTATTAGAATATTTTATTTTATTCACATCACAGTTTTTAATGATACAATTCACCTTTGGAGCTGGATTGTTTTGTTCATGGCTTACAACAGTGAAATCGGCAAGGGAAAAATTAATGGAAAAAATATTTTCGTAACCAAGATGGCTGAAAAAGTGGGCGGGCACTGTCACGCTCTAATGTTGTCTGGTGAAAGCGTATTCATGCAGGACGAAGCTACAATCACATTATCTAGGTCTGTTAGTCCAACTTTGCAAAAAACAGACCACTTCAGTCAGACTACAGTGATTGCATGACATTTTAAAAAGACAAATTATTATT
Source organism: Xyrauchen texanus (assembly GCF_025860055.1). Taxonomy (NCBI): domain Eukaryota; kingdom Metazoa; phylum Chordata; class Actinopteri; order Cypriniformes; family Catostomidae; genus Xyrauchen; species Xyrauchen texanus. Next base: position 51,751,307 of record NC_068278.1, on the reverse strand, counting down.
TTGGGCTGACTGAATTCTAACTTTTAAAGTGCATGTAAATATATGTTTGTCATATCATCATGTTCTATTCTACATTTCCATCTCCAATCTCTGAGAAAACAATATGAAAGAAAAACCGGGGTTTGCCACTGTTTGTTTATTCACAGATTTAATGACTCCATAAAGGCTGCAGATATGTTGTTTGATATTGTGTTTGCTTACGTAGGTTTAAAGATAGCATGGATGGACAGATAAGCAACTGCAGAGAACATTTCTGCTCTGACTTCCTGCTACAGATATGAGTGCAAATTACCCAGAGAGCCTGAAACGAATAGGATAGCGTTCGTCCTTTTGTGCTCATTTAGACTCATCTGGGTCCACGTCCAAGCCTTAATCACCAGTAAAATTGGCTTGGCTAGGATGTAAGGGGCAGCTTCCCTTCCCTTATTATGAACTGAAAATCAAGATGTAACACTGCCACCATGTGGTATGGACTCAAACGGCACTCTTTTGCAGAAGCTCAAGAAGATCCATTCCAAGGAATTGTTTAAAAGTGACAGATACTCGTACAGCTGAGCAAGAACAGGGTAACAAGCCTAGACTGTAATCCTTAATGTCATAAAACCATAGCCATTAAAAAACACTCCATCACATGATATAGGAAAGCCGAATGCATGCCCAGTCAAAAGCATTTTGCTTTTCCTTTAATCAAACTCCACAAACTTGGCTGGCCATGGATCAGTTCCAACTTCAATCACTCCCTATATATCCAAGTCCTTCGGTCAAAGTAAGGACGCTAGCATTGCAAACTTAATGCAGTAGATAGAAATGAATTAACTACCTGTAAATACTCACACAGCTCCTTTTAATAAGTTTTAGTTTGCAGGAGCATTTTATTCACTTCATTATATGGGACAAGTGGAGACCTGACATGTAAAGTGAAAAGAGAAAGAGGAAAAATGGGCTCGGGACATGACGTAAACTGGTCCCAAACCCAGGACCCCATAGTCCAACAGCTCTCAATGTCATGAGCAACACATTATAGCACTATTATTTAAAAGAGGAGAGAAGCAATGATCAATGTGACCAGTGTTAATTAGGGCATTTTAATTGAACTTATAAATAATTCACGTTAGTGCCTCTGCCTGACACAAGTACAAAAACAACCATGTTTATGCTGAACAGTTTACTAACACTAATGCTTTGAGGCATGAAAAATGTGCACTTAAGTTATTTTAAAAGTATGCCAGAATCAATATTCTTTATATGTTATGCCATAACGTAGCCCACGGTTCTCAAATTATATTTCAACGTCTAACAGCATAACTTTATAAAACACAGTATGAGCATTATACCACATCATAGGCTGCCCATAGTTCGGTTTCACATTGTGACAGTGATTAATCCCTGCACTGTTTCATCGGAGTGTCTCTTTTCAATGTGACAGTGTTGCAATGAGACCATTCCTCGTTTACTCACCACGTTCCTCTGTCCGGGAGCCTCAGGCTAACACACACTGTTGCTGTCATTGCCCCGGGCCTCTTTTCAAATAGCTCCCAGTGTTCCTTGCTGCGTGCGTGCTTTGAGAATGAGACCTAAAAAGCATGCATTTTAATGAATTTAGCTTGTTTTCATTATTATTATTTTTGTATAATTAAAGGAGAAATACATTTATTGTACAGTAAGTTCTGGGAAAAAGCACATCTGTTTATATTAGGACCAATACATTTCGGTTTTTTCATCACCTGCTCATCTGCAAGGTTTCATCTTTGTTGAAACATTCTAAACATCATCTTGCGGGGGAAAATTTGATGCCGTTTATTTGTTCAGTGCATTTGACAAACACGTGTACCAATTATCAGCTCATGCCAGATGGGTGTGTGCTGTGCCTAAATAGATGTAATTTCTTTTCCCCCCCATCACATCCACCCGTTACCATAGCAACAAATCTACGGCAACGGCTCTAGCTGTATAGTCTCGCTGGAAGAATGAATCCATCTCACTTCTACCCATTTTAAAGCAATTTCTCCTCATTATCTTTGCAACTACAGACACGATTCCACCCAAATTTTGTTTACTCAGTTAGTGCCCCCTAATGTTATATTGGTTTATTAAAGTTTATTAAATAAAATGAATAAAGAAGAAAGTAAGGAAGTAACTCATACAGATTTGGTATAACATGAGGGTGAGCAAATGATGATAGAATTAACATTTTTGGGTGAACTATCTATTTAACCTGTTAAAGGTTGTTCCAGTACTGAGCCCAGATGCGTGATTACAATTACAGGTCTAAACATCCAGTCAAATGAAAGATACTGATTATAGACAGAACAGAATGCACATTGAGACATGCCCCATAAATCACTGGCCTATGGCTATAGAGGAAACTCAGACTTAAAATGCTGGACAACAAGCTATGATTTATGGGCATTCAGAAGACAGTTATTCTGCCCAGTGAGCAGATCTCATTCATTGTGGATGAGTGAGCTGATAACATTGAGTGAGATCTGTTTGGGTCAGCTTAAACAATTGCAAATGTGAGATTTCGACAGTCTTAATGCGTTATGATTTATGGAATAGTTTTGCAGTTTTGTAACACAAACTTTTTTGTTCTTATAAAACAGAAATTTCAGCTCTTGGTGTTGAATCTGGTTTTCTACAGTATAATAAAACCAAAGTATTAAACTTAAGACCTTGCAGCAGAAACCCTGCTATGCCTGTTCAGAAGCATCACTGGGTTTTCTGCAGATTGTCTTGGTAGAATATGCTTCAAAACCTACCGAGAGTAAAATGTTATTGCTCAAAGGTAGCTCTTTCATATTGTAGGAAACGTAATGTTCTCAGTATAATTTAAGCACCAACTTCATATATTTTAAATTCTAAAATTCCTTAGTGAACATAAAAAATAGGTACAACTGAGGCAATTTTTGACATATTGAACAGTAAGAGTATGGAGCGCAACAGTTCCCACCCACCTTTTTGCCATCTTTTTCAAAATGTATTTGTCCTATTCATTATTTTATATAGGCATTTCATACAATTCTTCATAAAAGGGTTTTAATTAAGCCATGAACCAAAACAACCTACTCAGAGGTGAATCACAACATTATAAACGTTGATTTGAAGTAAAAAAAATAGAAATTTGGACAAAAAGGCAAAGATACAAGACTGTTTTAGGGGTGTAAATAGGCCTGCACTCTGATATTTGCCGATACTTCAAAGTCTGCCGTGATACGATTTCGATTATGATTTTACCCTGCGACTGATATTCCGATACTATGTGCCTATTTCACACAATCAATTAAAATTTAGTTGCCCGTGTTCCAATTCTGCAAAACTATTCCATAAATCATAACGCATTAAGACTGACGAAATCTCACATTTGTTGCCCTTAAATGCAACCAAAATATAATTTGATTATTTTATTCAGCTCTCTGTATACACAATTGCGACATCCACAACAAAATAAGGTATTGTGGCAGGGCGGAGGGCGAGGCCAGGTTGTGATTATACACACCCGGTCCCTTATGAGGCTAATTAAGCCTCCGAGAGGGATAAAGGCCGACTGCGGAGGCTTAATTAGCCTGATAAGGGACCAGGTGTGTATAATCACGACCCGGCCCCGCCCTCCGCCCTTCCACAGGTTTGTTGAAATAAGATGTTGAAAAAAATTACACACACAAGTGATCATCAATTGTTTGATTACAGCTTATCTTTCAGTTTAATCCAATTCAATGTATGCTACTTACATACCAACAACTTGTTTCCAACTATCCGTGCTCTCCGCGGTTTTCTTGGCTACAACTTCCATGGATGTAATTAAAAATTATGTTACAGTTAACTGGGATACATGTCAGTAAGTGTGATGATGTGTAGATGTGTAAAGTCTTATAGCTGATGCTAGTGCTGGGCAGCAGGTGTTTCTCTTCCCTCGTTAGTGCTGTTCAGAATGTTGGCGTTGTCAAGACGTTTCACATGGTTGAACTGCTCCCATGGTACTTTTACATAGCAAATTCTCATGTAAAATTCAAATGGGTCGCATATGCAATGATATCGATGTAAACGCTCTGCGTTTGTCAAGAGAGATTGCATTGTAAGGAATGCACGGTTAATGCACAACGCATGGATAGCAGAGCGCAATTTGGCTTCAAATACCCCGGCACATCTGTGTCCCACATTAAAAGTGTATTTAGCACTCAAAGTGAAATTAATGTAATAAGGTTTCTTCATTGCCTGCAGATGTGGCTGACATGTGAGTATAAAAATAAAGGTACAACTTAACAAAATGTCTATATTGATATTTGTATCAATAACATTGGATTGTTGGTTATTGGATCGATGCAGCGATCCAGATCAATTAATCATTCGACCCTAGTACTTACCGGGCCATATTTTAAGAGCGCTAGCGCTAAGCGCAGCGCAATGCCTTAAGTCATAAGCACAACTTCAATGGGCATAACCATGAATTTATATTTTCGTATGTACTGTAACGGTAGCCAGCTGGTACGTGCTGTGCAGTGTGTGTAAACCTCACTCCCCTGGCCTCAAGTGGCGCATTAGCAACTAACGCTAGAGGCTGTAGCCTTTAGCCTCCTCGTCAGTGTGCCCGCTCCCATGCCAGAGACGCTGGTTCAAATCCCATTCAGAGTGGGTCGAGCAGGACCGGTTACAGTGGTGCCGTGACCCAGATGGGAGTGAGGTTTAGGAGGGGTGAGTGTAATGGTATCCAGCTGGTACATGCTGTACAGTGTGTGTAAACCTCACTCCCCTGGCCTCAAGTGGCACACTAGTGACTGACGCTAGAGGCTGTAGCCTTTAGCCTCCTAGTTAGGGCGCCCGCCTCCCATGCCGGAGACTCCAGTTTAAATCTCATTCAGAGCTGGTAGAGCAGGACAGGTTACACAAGCATGTGCTAAGTCTTGGCGCATGTGTGTTTGGCAAAATTGCGTACGTAATACACAAAAAGGCTGGATCAAGTAAAATTTTATTTTTAGGTTCTTCTCTGGTTATTCCAGCATCTGCGTCCTATTATAAAGTACATTCCCTCAAGCACAAGCGATATAAACAAAGACAGAACATTCATAAAAGAACATTCATGGTCATTTAAATGGACTGTAGGCAATGAATTAAGTGAACAGACATATGGACTTACGATCTTTTGTTCATTAACTGCATCCTTGATGAAAGCCAGGCATATTTCTATGACAGTGACACACTCTTTTTCAACACATAGAAAATGTGATTCTCATGAGAATTTGGATGTATGCTCCATTAAGTTATAGAGAATGTAAGTATTATTAATAATTTTCACCTACTAACACACAAATCATGGCTAGTATTAATAGTGATTGTATCGGTAATGCACTTTACTTCCACTAGTCGAATTTGATATCGAAACAATTAATTAATTAATTTATTGAAACACGAAAAAATGTAACCGAATATATACGTATATTTCTAAAATCAAATTACACCTCAAACTAAACAAAAATATTATCAAAATAATGAAGTGGTCTAAAAAAATCACAGTTTACATTATCACAGTGCATCATTGAAGTGGGCTGTTGCCGCTGGACCTTTTTGGCTGGCTTTGTTGGCCACGGTTCTCTAATTGGTGGATGTTTCTCAACTCGCTCAACTTGCACTGTGTGCAAAAGAAAATGTCTCTTGTCTGGAATTACTTTGAACTGGGTGACAATAACAGCAGAGTTGGAATATGTAAGCTTTGCACTACTATTATTGGAGCAACCGTTAATAAAACTTTTAACACAACTAATTTGATTTGTTGATAGCATATGACAAGTTTGTTAAAGCTAAAGTGGAGGCTGCTTCAGTTATAAAGGGATTAGCTTCATTCTTCAGAATTAGGTAATGTCATTTAATAACATGCTTTTGGTTTTGGAAATTTTAATTTCATTCGAAGTTGTGTAATTAATGATCAGTTATTTGAACAAGTTAGCATAAGAAAAGTAGAACCACCAAATTATCGGTATCAGCAGATATTGTTCTAAATAATGGGTTATCGGTATTGGCACACACATTTTGTATCGTTGCGTCCCTAGTTGAGATCTCTTCTGAAACTCTAGGGGAAACACATTACTAGGGTCTCAATTCTCAGGAGAAAAATCTTAAAAAAGAAAATCTCAATTTGATCTCATTGCTATCCAGGAGTATCACTTGAGAAATCAAAGTGATTTGATTTGTGAGTTTGTCTTTCTACGGGTCCTAAAAAACAACATCATGAATTCTGTAACCTATCTGATCTCAAAGAAAATGTTGAATATGCCAGGGAGTGAATGAGAGTGGATACAGCTACCTTCAACAGGCCCTCATCATATCAATCGACAGGTGGATCCTATTAACCAAAGGGGAAGGTGCTAGTGGGCTTCCCACAGCAAGTGCCCTTGTTTCAGTCTGTGATGAGTACCAGAGCTGCTGACAGAGGGATGTCGACTAGCGGAAAATGCTCCTTTCCTCTCTATTCCTCCAATCTATTCACAAGCAACCTGACCTCAAGATCTGTCAATCAACCTTGCTGTGTGTGTGTATACAAATATTAACATGGCTGCACATTGTGCAGTCTTAAAGCAGATAAAAGGGCTCACCTTCATAAAACTGTCAATAGTATTGTACTCAAGAATGCTTTGAGAAGACTGATTTTCATTTGAGGAATTCAACTATGCCTGAGTCATATTGCTGATGAACTGTTTGCTTCTGAATTAGCAAGGAGTCTGGTGGGGATTTTTTGTTTTAGTTTATAGAACAGTATAAAAAGGCCAAGAAATGATTGGGAGGATGACTGAGAGAAATATTTGGAGCCGGATTGAAAGTTCAACTGCATGTGCTACATGTTCACTAACCGCCAGGCTATGGACATATCAAAGATCAACTTGATTTTTGACATTTTTAAAATGTGAGAGCTAAATTCACTAGTTTGCCTGAAAACTTTCACAGTATTTCCTAAGGTGCTCTGAGTTGCTAGGCTGTTGCTAGGGTGTTGTAGGTCTATGTTTTTGCCATTTCATCATCTGCTACACTGAAGAAAAAAAAAAGATTTTGTGATGATGTAAATATATAAGAGAAGATTAAGTACTTTCTACACTGATTAATTTAGTTTAAGAGTGAATTTGAAAATATTAAGTACGTTTTTTTATTCAATTCAAGCATTTTAATGCATTTAAAATGATTGGTCTAGCTTGTAAGTAAATATTATTTAAAATAATTGTTTGTTATTTTTACTATTTGTCATCATGTGTATGTCCTAAAGTAGAAAACTTTTGAATATTTATTAGCTAATTTCAGTTAATTTTGTTTGTAAATAAAATTTTAAAAATGAAGTTGGTGTTCAGCATACACTGGGCTTGAATAATTCATGAGCTTGCATGGTTTCACTCTTTGCAAGAGTATTTACAAAAATATTTTATTTCTGCTATGTTTGGAAAAGTCAATTATTATTTTTTTTATTCAAAATATACCATGCATTATCAAAAAGATCTGTTGATTGTCATTGTGTTTTGAGGTCTGCATGCACAGCTCTGTATCTTATTTCTGTTGCCAATCAGTGGGGCCTTTAGGATTTATTTAATGGTGTGGCCAGAGGGGAACAGTAAAACATTTTAAGGTTGCACACCAAAAGTGTGTGTGTGTGTGTGTGTGTGTGTGTGTGTGTGTGTGTGTGTGTGTGTGTGTGTGTGTGTGGTCTTTGTGTCTGTGTATCTGTCTATCTGTCTATCTATCTATCTATCTATCTATCTATCTATCTATCTATCTATCTATCTATCTATCTATCTATCTATCTATCTACATACATATATGTATGTGTTTGTGTGTGTGCACGCGCAAGCATGTGAGTGTGTGATAAATTAGGCTTAATTAAACAAGGTTAAATATGACAGTGGTGTTCATTTAACATTGTAAGAGGTCCAATTTCTATATTTTCTTCCCAGTAAAGTCCAAAATCATAACTTATAGTCAATTTAACTTAGCAGTAAATATTTATAATTCAACAATAGTTTTTTTCAATAAATTATTTGTGTAATAGGCCTACTTTTCACAAACAAAGAGCAGTTTTACAGAGAATAAAATAGTATCTTACAAAACCCCAGTGAACAAGCCAAATGTGAATAGTCTGTGACAAGCACCCAGCAAACACAGAACATTTATTTTTGGGTGAACTATTCCTTTAAAGCAAGGTAATGTATAATAGACACCATAGCATGTAATAAGCTTCCGTATGTTTGTATAAGGATAGTTTGAAATGTAAAATGTTCATATAAAAATGTCATTTAAATTTTTGGTACATTTGTTTACGCTTTATTACACAGTGTCATTATTACAGTGTAATTACACAATTAACAAGGTGTACTTACAATAGGTTTAGGGTTAGGATACAGGTTTGTTTTAGGGTTAGTTTCTTGTAATTATGCATAATTGACTGTTATAACTACAGTCACTACATTTAATATGTGTAACAAGGACACTGTAAAACAAAGTGTTACCCTAAATTTTAAGTACCATGTACATCAGATTTGTAAGTAAAAGTTACTGTATTAACTGAAATGTTTGAGTTACATTTACTCACACTCTTTAATCAATATAGGTCATGAATTGAAGTAGATTTTACATAATTGTATACCATTAAAATTTACTTTGAAAAACCTGCGTTAAATTGAATGCATGAAATTCAAACAAAACATCTTAAGTGTTTAAAATAAAGTAAATTATCCTGTATGTAAAATTTGATTTCAAGGGAATTCAATGTCCCCCAGAAATTATGTAATTATTTATGAACCTGAATGACTGTCTGTAATGGAATTCAAAATGAGAAATATAAAAGTATTTACAGGGTTTGTCTGCTATATAATGAAAGTGAATATTGATTCTCATCTGTCAAGCTCCATAAAGGACTGACAAACACAGTAAAACCACAGTAAAAATTACAAACCACACACTATATTCCAAATCCTCGGTGTACTCTCTTCTGTATTATTTGTGCAGTCCCAATGCAAATGGATGAAGTAAACTTCCATTAAACAACTTTTATTTAAAAAAAAAAAAAAAAAGTGTTAAATTAGCTCATTTTAATAGGGATAGTTAAAACATTATGAAAATTATAATTCTGTAATCATTCAATCACTCTCATGTTCTGTGGAAAAAAACTACCGGTCAAAACTTGTGAAACACTTGACTGAAATTTTTTTCATGATCTTAAATATCTTTTCATCTGAAGGCGTATACTTAAATGTAAATTTTTTTTTTTTTTTTTCGTAATTTAATAAAAAAATAAATAAAAAAGGTTTTGAAATGGATGGCTTGGACCAAATAATAAAGAAAAGCAGCCAATTAGTGCCCAACATAGATGGGAACTCCTTCAATACTGTTAGAAAATCATCCCAGGGTGATACCTCAAGAAGTTGGTTGAGAAAATGTCAAGAGTACATTTCTGCAAATTCTAGGCAAAGGGTGACTACTTTGAAGATGCTAAAATATAACACAGTTTTGATTTATCTTGGATTTTGTTTATTCACAACATAATTCCTACAGTTCCATTCATGTTATTCCATAGTTTTGATGGCTTTACTATTATTCTAAAAAGTGAAAAAAAAAAAAGAAATATATATATACACTCACCTAAAGGATTATTAGGAACACCATACTAATACTGTGTTTGACCCCCTTTCACCTTCAGAACTGCCTTAATTCTACGTGGAATTGATTCAACAAAGTGCTGAAAGCATTCTTTAGAAATGTTGGCCCATATTGATAGGATAGCATCTTGCAGTTGATGGAGATTTGTGGGATGCACATCCAGGGCACGAAGCTCCCGTTCCACCACATCCCAAAGATGCTCTATTGGGTTGAGATCTGGTGACTGTGGGGGCCATTTTAGTACAGTGAACTCATTGTCATGTTCAAGAAACCAATTTGAAATGATTCGAGCTTTGTGACATGGTGCATTATCCTGCTGGAAGTAGCCATCAGAGGATGGGTACATGGTGGCCATAAAGGGATGGACATGGTCAGAAACAATGCTCAGGTAGGCCGTGGCATTTAAACGATGCCCAATTGGCACTAAGGGGCCTAAAGTGTGCCAAGAAAACATCCCCCACACCATTACACCACCACCACCAGCCTGCACAGTGGTAACAAGGCATGATGGATCCATGTTCTCATTCTGTTTACGCCAAATTCTGACTCTACCATCTGAATGTCTCAACAGAAATCGAGACTCATCAGACCAGGCAACATTTTTCCAGTCTTCAACTGTCCAATTTTGGTGAGCTCTTGCAAATTGTAGCCTCTTTTTCCTATTTGTAGTGGAGATGAGTGGTACCCGGTGGGGTCTTCTGCTGTTGTAGCCCATCCGCCTCAAGGTTGTGCGTGTTGTGGCTTCACAAATGCTTTGCTGCATACCTCGGTTGTAACGAGTGGTTATTTCAGTCAAAGTTGCTCTTCTATCAGCTTGAATCAGTCGGCCCATTCTCCTCTGACCTCTAGCATCAACAAGGCATTTTCAGCCCACAGGACTGCCGCATACTGGATGTTTTTCCCTTTTCACACCATTCTTTGTAAACCCTAGAAATGGTTGTGCGTGAAAATCCCAGTAACTGAGCAGATTGTGAAATACTCAGACCGGCCCGTCTGGCACCAACAACCATGCCACGCTCAAAATTGCTTAAATCACCTTTCTTTCCCATTCTGACATTCAGTTTGGAGTTCAGGAGATTGTCTTGACCAGGACCACACCCCTAATTGCATTGAAGCAACTGCCATGTGATTGGTTGATTAGATAATTGCATTAATGAGAAATTGAACAGGTGTTCCTAATAATCCTTTAGGTGAGTGTATATATATATATATAACGTAAAGAATGAGTAAGTGTTTCAGTAGTGTATATCAGTGAATGTGAATGGCGATTAAAGCAAACATTCTGCCTAATATCTCTTGTTTCATGGAAGTCAGCGTTTGGGGATTGACAACAGTATTTACTTTTGGGTATTGAAAAGTCCTGTTTATACAACAAATTACATTAGCGGATCAATACTGTCTGTATAACTGAACAACAGCAGTCAAGCCCGTATTCTAACAGCACAGCCATGAACTATATTCCAAGTCTTCTTGTGTGATGAAGTCATTATTCACTCTCAAATCAAATAATGTTTTGTCCTTTTTGGACCTTAACAGACCACAGTAACTATTCACTTTAATTATATGGCAAATTTACCTTTTATGTTAAAATGGTAAATGGTCTGCACTTATAAAGCGCTTTTTTTTAACCTTAGAGGTTACCAAAGCGCTTTACACTGTGTCCCAATCACCCATTCACACACACACACACACTCATACACCATTGGCGGCAGAGCTGCCATGCAAGGTGCTAGCCTGCCATTGGGAGCAACTTGGGGTTCAGTGTCTTGCCCAAGGACACTTCGGCATGGAGTCGTGTGGGCCTGGAATCGAACTGCCAACCCTGCGATTAGCAGCCGACCTGCTCTGCCACCTGAGCCACAGCCGCCCCTACCTTCTATGTTCCACAGAAGACAGAAAGTAATGCAGGTTGGAAGCAATATGAGGGCGAGTAAATAATGACAGCATTTTCATTTTTGGGTAAACTATTCCTTTAAAGTAAGAAAAGCTTGCAAATCCAGAACACACCAGCAGGTGGAAATCTTTACATCTCAAATGCCTAATCTGTTCCTAGCTGCTCCTCCTTCTGTCCAGACTACAGAAAAACACCCAGTTTGTCATGATACACGTTTGTTTTCTTAAGAGGCAGAGCAAGCATGTGTACACTATTCTTCTGCTTGTTTACAGGGAAAAACAAGAGAGGATGCAATTGAGCAGACTAGAAGCTGTGCTGGCAAAGCAAATTAAATGCGTTCGTCAGCAAAGTCTAGATACAGGAGACACAAGGGCTTAGAGTCAAAAGCAATCCGATCTCTTGATTTAAAAAAAGATGCTACCTTTAACAAAAGATCAATAGACATTGATTTACTGAGATTTGCTCTCACATTACCACTTGGAAAGGTGCACGCGCTGATTGCATTGTAAACATGTAGCAGCAATTTGGAAAGTTGAATCAGCAAAACTGTAAATCTCTTAGCCTGAAGCTCTCTCTCCATCTTCATAGTAAAACTCGAAGCACACTTTTCCTGGCACGAGATTTCTAAGCTATGTTGAAACCCAGGCCTGTTTCATGTATTAATACACTCTTAGCAAAGCAGGAGATGATATAGCAGCTTGCTCTGAGTCCCATCCAGAGAGGCCTACAGCACCCTAACTATCACAATGTGCTTTGATGACCCTGCAGCCTGGCTCTGACTTTGATGAATGGACCTCGGGATCCAAATGGCCCAGACTGGAAGGAGGAGAGGTCTAGTCTGTCCAGGTATGGTGGGAGAACACAGGCACTCTGTATGAGCCAAACACAAATGCAGGTCTTGATAAATAGGTCTGAGTCTCCCTGTAGTCCCTAACTTCACATTATCTCTGCTGTAGAAGAGGAAAAACTGAGAAACAGAGAAAGAAAATAAGTCTCAAGAGAGCTGATACTGTATTATGCTTTAATGCTTTAAGCACTTCAGAAATACCAAAAAATGTTTTTAAATGAACTTTAAATTGCGGAAATCCTTTCCAGGCAATTAAAGGGATGGATTAACCAAAATAGAAAATTCTAAATAATTTATTCACCCTCATGTTCTTCCAAACCCATATGACTTACATTCTGTCATGGTTCACAAAAAAAGGATGCTCGGCAGATTGGTAGGCCTCAGTCACAATTCACTTTAATTGTATAGAAAAAGATTTAGTGACTAACAAATCCTTTTGTGTTCTATGGAAACAACATTAGGGTGAGTAAATGATGACATAACCACTTTTTTCTCCAATTTGGAATGCCCAATTCCCAATGCTCTCTAAGTCCTCATGGTGGCGTAGTGACTCACCTCAATCCAGGTGCCTTCACATCTGATACCGTCAATCCGCACATTTTATCATTTGGCTTGTTGAGCGAGTTACTGCGAAGACATAAAATGTGTTGAGGCTTCACATTATTCTCCGCGGCATCCACGCACAACTCACCATGTGCCCCACGAGAGCTAGAACCACATTATAGCAATCACGAGGAGGTTACCCCATGTGACTCCACCCTCACTAGCAACCGGGCCAACTTGGTTGCTTAGGAGACCTGTCTTAAGTCACTCAGTGTGTCCTGGAATCAAACTCGCGACTCGCGAAGTCAGCATCTTTACTCGCTGAGCTACCCAGGCCCCCAAACTTTCCATTTATTTATTTTTTAAATTAAGTAATTGGTTTGAAAGGATGTGATATAGTTTTATTGTACAAACTTTAATTAATTTTATCCTGACTACTTGATGAGATTGTTTCCAAGTCATCAAAATATGTTGTACATCTGGTTATGTTGTCGTCAAAGACATTATTTGTGTAGTCCCAATACAGATGTATTACGTAAACTTACACTGATGAGCCAAAACATTATGACCACTCACAGGTGAAGCGAATAACACTGATCATCTCTTAACAAGGCCTGGGTAGATTAGATGGTAAGCAAACAATCAGTTCTCATAGTCAACGTGTTGAATGCAGGAGAAATGGGCAGGAGTAAAGACCTGAGCGACTTTGACAAGGGCCAAATTGTTATGGCCAGACAACTTGGTCAGAGCACCTCTGAAACGGCTAGGCTTGTGGAGTTCTCCAGGTCCGCAGTGGTGAGAACCTACCACAGTGGTCCAAGGAGGGACAAACCACAAACCAGTGACAGGGCGTTGGTCGTCCAAGGCTCATCGATGCGTGAAGGCAATGAAGGATATCCTGTCTGGTCTGAACCGACAGAAGGTCTTCTGTGGCATAAGTCACAGAAACTTTTATTGATGGTTATGGGAGGAATGTATCACAACACACAGTGCATTGTACCCTGCTGCGTATGTGGCTGCGTGGCCGCTGACTAATCAGATTGCCCACGATGACACCTGTCCATCATCAAAAGCGCCTACAATGGGCACGTGAGCGTCAGAACTGGACCTTGGAGCAGTGAAAGAAGGTCGCCTGGTCCGATGAGTCCTGTTTTCTTGTACATCATGTGGAAGGCTGTGTACGTGTGTGCCATTTGCATGGGAAAGTGATGGCACCAGGATGCACTGTGTGAAGATGACAAGCCAGTGGAGGCAGTGTGATGCTCTGGACAATGTTCTGCTTTGAAACCATGGGTCCGGCCATTTATGTGGATGTCAATTTGACACGTTCCACCTAAACATTGTTGTAGACCAGGTACATCCCTTCATGGCAATGGTATTCCCTGATAGCAGTGGCTTCTTTCAGCAGTATAATGCACTCTGCCACACTGCACACATTGTTCAGGAATGGTTTGAAGAACATGACAAAGAGTTCAAGTTGTTGACTTGGCCTCCAAATTCCCCAGATCTCAATCTGATTGAGCATCTGTGGGATGTGCTGGACCAACAAGTCCTATCCACGATGGCTCCACATCGCAACTTACATGATTTGAAGGATCACACAGGACACCTTTAGGGGTCTTTTAGAGTTGGTGCTGTTTTGGTGTCACGCGGAGGACCAACAGCATATTAGGCAGGTGGTCATAATGTTTTGGCTCATCAGTGTATATTAAACAATTCTGAATTAATTACAAGTAATAAAATTGTGGTAAAAAAAATTTGTGTTGCATTAGCTCATTTTAATTAAAGGAATATTGAAAATTATGAAAATGAAAATTCCTTCATCATTACTCACACTCATGTTGTTCCAGACTTCTTTTTTTTTATATATCAATGAAAGTGAATGGTGACTGAGGCTAACATTCTGCCCAACATCTCCTTTTGTGTTTTATGGAAGAAAGAATGTTATACAGGTTTGGAGCAATATGAGGGTGAGTAATTATGCCAGAATTTTCATATTTCAAATAGATTCAGCATGCTGCCAAAATATTTATTTTGGGTGAAAAAGGAGCTTGTTATCTATGCTGCTGTAGCAACTATTTATTAATCTTTCTAAGTTGAGAAAATGTGGTAGGATTCCTTTTAACTGCATGTACAGCATTGCATCCAAACTTAATTCTTTGCCTGCACTGTCAGCTTTACCATCGATGTTGCAAAACACAAGAAATCGCTGTGTTGGAACGCTGCCTTGTTTCCAACCACAGAGACAGTCCAACAGGGATCAGAGCCAGGAAATGGGCAGCTCTCTTCCCCAATCTGCTGTCAAACTGACAGCTGGGTTGATACAATGAGAAAGCTTAACAGGAGTGATATTTACACTGCACTTTTAGCAGTCTGAAAAGATTTCAAAATCTTCCAAGGAAACATTACAGAAATAAAAGGCAAAGTGAAGTCATTTTTGGAACTAGAGAAAACTAAAAGAGTGTAATTATTTTATATGATATTAGGCAATACATGATGTTTAATTTGCCCCCTGCAGCCTTTAAATGTTTTCCATCAAATTTAATTAGCTTAATTTTGATTCAATTGGATGGGTATCTCATTTTCAGTAACCCAGCTTTGTGGGAAGATGAGCTTTTTGACTTTTTAATAGAAAATGTAATAGCCTTTCAAATGCCTTTTATCAATGTGACATTTTTATTTTGGAGCTCTGCCTAGTGTGAAGTCTCATCAATTCATTACTGAACTCATTACTGAATTTAGAGCCACAAAGGGGCGTGGCTTATGGAAAGGGATGTTTTTTTTAAGTAGAATCTAGGTGCTTCTGGTACAGCTAACAACAGCGGCCTAATTCAGGCCTATCAGTGGCTGATGGTGCTGTCATCATGGCCGGCCGCCAGCTAATCAAGTCCAGAGAAGTGCTATCCTCCTGGGTTGACATTAGTTTTTGTCCCCCCTCCATGATGGATGGGACACTGGTCCTGGTTGAGCATTGTCCACTCAGCCAGAGTGTCTTGATCACTGACCTCATGATCTTTATCTGTTTATCCAGTCAATCACAAAGGCACTGACTGCTGCCCAAGAAAAGACTGCTATCTGATCCAGCTCCAGTGTGGAAGAGTGAATGGCACTAGTTTGGTATGTCACGTATATAAAATATTTCAGAACACTTTGCACTGAACATTTAACCCACATGTTCTGTTTAGAGTCAGAGAGACCCTAAGGCCATTTAAATAACTCTAAAACATCAGTGGTGTTTGTTATGGAGCCCCTTAGCGGATATGGGAGTTTTTCTTCTTCTGAAATAGTTTTGCGTTCCCTCCAATAAGTTTTGAGTATCTTTACAATAGATTGCATCACTCACAAAAAGTTTTGTGTTCCCTCACAATAAATTTACCATGGTTTTACATGGTTTTACTATAGTAACAATATTTTAACCTTGATATTTATAGTAAAATAGTTATATTACAGGCAAATGAAAAACTATGGTAATAAAAATCCTAATTTTGTGTTTTACTACAAATACCATGACAAAAACATGGTTACCACCATGGTTTATCCATACGAAAACTGGTAACTATATGGACACATTATACTGTAATAAAGGTATGATTTCCACAAAAAACAAACAAACAAAAAACATGGTTACTTTTCATACATACTACAATATTAATTTAGAAAACCATGATTTTCGCCAAAAAAACACAGTTACTACAATCACGGTTACTACAGTATACAATAGTAAAACCATGGTTGCTACAGCTTACAATATTACTAAATAAAACCATATTTCCTCCCTATCCTCTAAGAGGCTCAGTAGGTTCTAGCCTTTTATTAGTACTTCTTGTTTTTGTTTGCAAAACAGCACCAATGCATTAATTTCTGTGACTTTGGGTATGAAATGCCACTCCAAGCAATTCAGTATATGAGTAAACAGTGTCTGAATGATTCAGGCTGAATTGTGAACGCATTCAGACCGTTTTGCTAACCTGTCTTACTTCATTTGTTTAATTCCTTGAAAAGTTTCAAAATTTCTTCATTATCGAATCCTGCCTATGCGGTTTTCACGTAACAAACGAATGGAGGTTGTGCAATGCGCGGCCAACACAAAATCAACAAATCGCTCTCTAAGACTACTCATTCTTCTGAGTCACATAAAAGATTTGTTCAAAATGAATGAACGACCCATCAGTAACTAGGATGCATACTTGCATTCAAAACACGTTTGATGGAGCGCAAATCCGAATTTAGGGATCTCAAGATGTGTTTTTCTAAGTATTAAACTATGTTTAACTTGACACAGCAACCTAAAAAATGGTATGTATATGACATAATGCAACCAAAGTGAGATGCTACGAAAGCATTCGTCTGACGCATGTGTGCATTGACGTGTCCTTAGACAAGCCCTCATAATAAATCACAGACTAATTGACAAATTCAATTGCAAAATGGATTACTGTGAACTGTAGGCCAATGATTGGCTTATGTTCATTAATATGCAAATAAACAATGTATTGGGATTAGAAATATATTATTTGTAATCATTTAAATACATCATTATTTCATCATTATATATTGAATTATTGTTATTTGAGGGGCTCTCAGCAAGTATTTATATATGCGATTCATTCGATTAATTGAATTTTCATGGTAAGAAAAGTACAGTCGTACAAATTATCTATTTGGATTTATTTTATTGTTTTTTTCTACAAACAAAAGAGTTAAATCAGCACATCATACTGATCCCAAACTGAAACAACATAACTTCAAATTTCTGAAAAGTGCATCCCTACTTTTTGACAAAAAGAAAAGAAAAGAGGAATATAAATTCAATGATATCTGTCAAATTATTTTTATCTTGGTTAGAGGAACATATGTGGTTTATTTTTATAATTTATTTGTACATTTGCATTACATTTTCACGTACTACAAATTATTTTCAAACTCAATAGTGTATCTGTGACCCCAAACATAAAAACAGTAAAGTCAATCTCAACAGAACACAATTCCATCTGTCGATTCCAGGTGATGTCTATGTAATGTTGAGTAGCAACAAGTATGTTCAGGTAACTCCCCTCTATCAGTATCCATCTTGTCTAGCACTTATCCATCTTTGTCCAGGCATTTGTGCTCAGATCCGCCTGACGAAGCGAAGACAGAAAGCCTGTAGGTCCAGCGGCCTTTGAGTAATGGATTCAATTATCTTTTCCTCTAGAAATCTCCATTCACAAACTGCCACTTGCTTCCTACGCACTGTGTGCACAGTGGGTTGATTAGGACAAGAGCACACTGCACGGACAAGAGCCCATAAAATGGCAAGTGCTTCATCAAGCTCCTCACACATCCGGGCTGTGCTCGGTCATTTGTTCACTGGCTTGCGTCTGAGCAGCAAATGAATGAGCCATAATGAATCCATGCTCCATTTGCCCGCGATCAATAAATGGCAGGAGGTGAATTAGGTTCTCCTCATTATTCACCCTAGTGATTCCCATCTTCTCTCTGTGACAGCAGGAGGGCTTGAACCTTGGATAGAGGAAGGAGGAAAGAGCATCTAACTCATTCTCCATATGGAGAAAACATCAGCTGTGAAGGGGAACGGCATCTTTTCCATAAATTTCGCCAATACAACAGTTGAGAGCAAGCCCTTGACAACTGGCATCTCACTGGTTATGCCTCACAAAATGCAAAGAGATCAATTAAACCATGTCCCTCTTAATCTCCAAGAGACATTTGGCCCACAAATCTGTTTAGTCTTACATCTATGCCCAGACAGGGGAATTCATAACTCACAAGAGACCCACCAAAGCAGCAACAAAACACCTCAGAATGGAAATGTAGCCCTGTTATTATTGCTATAGAATCGGTTCGTGCTATTATAATTGATTCTCGAGGTACTCTTAAACCGGTATAATACAATCAAGGTCACAATCATGAATACGCACAGGACTGCACCTACAGTGGACTACTGGCTGCTGTCTTCCCCACAGGCCAAACCAATCTTACCGCCAAAGGGGAAAAAGAAACATCATACATGAGTGTACAGTTTCTGTGTTAAAAAGGTCTCCTACTTAGTCAACCAGGCCATCAGTTGCTGATGGCAACTGATGGCCAAGTTACACTCTCAAGCTGGACCGGTCTGCAGAGCTGGAACCATCATCATGGTGAAATAAGAACCATGCTTGCTATAGGCTGCCAGTTCAGAAGACATACAGACGTTTTCCTACAGCTGAGCAGGAAAAAAATGGCACTAAAAATGGCCGAATTGATTCACCATATGTTTTAATGAGTGTCCTTCCATTATGTGATATATAGCATGGTCACAAAATGAGGTGTATTAAAACATAAAGGCTGGCTAATGGAATATGGTTAGGAAAAATTGGGTCAAAGACTGAAAACGGGTAAAACACGATTTTTCGACATTGAGGCCTAATTTTGTTAGCTAGTGTCCACTAGATTATATGACATGAATTACTGCTAAAATACTGTAAAATTTGATTGGACGCACAGCCTTTCACATGAAGAACAAAAGATCTTGGATGCATTTTCTCCTTCCTTTGAAATTTTAACGGGTGTTTAGCACCGTAGATTTCTAGAAAGTCTCGATAAAACGTTTGTCTGATGGAAATGACACCACAACTGTAGGACATTGATATAAATCATTTTCACACAATAAATACTGAAATGGTTTATGTTTATTTCACTTTTTAGATTATTATGGTTTTAAACATATTATCATTTGTATTATTATAATGTATTTTCATAGATTAATATTGAAAGTCTTTGTCTGAGGCCACATTCACACTAATACGTTTTCGTTTGAATACGCATCTCTACGTTTTGGCATTCAGTCCACACTGAGATGGCATTTTTGACAGCTGAATTGAAGCTTTTCGAAAACCTTCTTCTAAGTGGATACATTTGAAAACGCTGAATTTGCATTGTAGTATGGACAAGGAAAGCGGAGATATTTGAAAGCGATGATGCGTTTGTTTTCATGTGATTCAGCTATGTGATCCATTAAAGCCAAGAATATCTTGATGGCGGCCCATGTTGTAGTGGCGTTGTTGTGCCTGATATTCACTTTGATAGTGTTGTTAAAGATACATGCTACTTTGTACAACCTTCACATTACATTATTTAAATGACGACAGGAAGTTTACTCGGAATTGCTGTATGGCAAAGGAACAAGAACACAAATACGTTTCAGACCGTACATGGAACAATGATTTTTCAAATGCACAGTAAGGGGATATGAGTGTTTCATAAGTTTCAGTGTGGATGACAAACCTTCGGAAAATGCTTGAAAATGCCAGTGTGGATGGAGAGCGTTTCAAAACAAAAACTCTGTTTTCAGATGTGTCCGGACAAAGTCTGAGACTAGGTTAAAACATTATAATTTGAACATAAAAGGTATCTGAAAAGTACCAAAAATAAATTATGATGTTCTAGTAAAATTCATTTTAATCAAATTCAACCCCTAGGACTTTAAAGTGCCAAAGTTGAAGACACACCCTAATGTGCCTATTTAGTTTGCAATCTTAATGTATGATTATACTGTATTGTTAGTTACATTTTACTATTTGCATTTATCATTGTTTCCCCTGATGTCTTTAACCCTATCAGAACAGATATGTAACCCATTTTTGAATCACGACCAGGGTTGGGAAGGTTACTTTTAAATTGTATTCCACTACAGATCACAGAATAAATGCTGTAAAATGTAATTTGTAATGAATTTAGTTAGATTTATCAATGTCAGTAATGTAATTTAAATACTTTGGATTACTTCTGCTCTGGTAGGTTTTTTCACTTGTAAGACAAAATGCACATGTTAAAAATACATTCTCTGAAAAGAGCCTTCATTTCTTATTCAGTGTTGCTTCTAAAACAAGATCAAGCAAATTGATCTTGTTTTAAGACTTTTTAGATATTTTACAGAAAAACAATACAAAACTTGAGAAAAGAAAAACAAGAATACGATTTTTACCCTAATTTTAAAGGTCTTAAAAAAGAATTACGATCTAACATGGAGTTACTGGTAACGTGTAACATGTAAACATGATTTGAAATAGCATTTTAGCTTAGCTAAATGTTCATATGACACAATGTTTATTTCTATTTCTGTAGCTCTAAACTTACGTCAGCTCATATGAATGTTACACATCTTAAGAAAGTGTTTTACCTCTGTTCAAACGATCTTTGGATCGCATCATTTATAGGATAAACGTTTTTCATCTGAACAGACTCCATATTAAATGGAACAAATTACAAATTAATCTCTTCAGTAATCAAAATACTTTTTGAATGTAACTGTATTCTGATTACACACGATTTAAACTTTAACTGTAATGGAATACAGCTACTAATATTTTGTATTTTAAATACATCATCTCGTGACGTATTCCGTTACTCCCCAACCCTGGTCATGACTCACCAGTTTAGAACAACTGCTCTTGGTAGTCCAACACTTGCTTCAAAATGTAATTACATTTAATACCTCTCTGATTTAGCATAATCAATAACTCACTGCTGAATAATATAAAAATGGCATGTATAATTAAATGAACTCATGATCTGATTCACAATCAACTTCTTCCCCTCTTAATTCTACATTTTCAAAGATGTCAAGAGGATTGGCCCTGGTCACTGACTCCAGCATGACCTTTCTCTCTCGGTCAGGTAGGTCTATATGTCACTGACCTCCTCACCTGTAGGACTGTGTCAGCTTGATCAGTGAAGCGTGGGACAGTCAGAACTGCTACTCCATTCATTGGGACACCTCCATAAATCCTTGAGGAGAAAAGGGGACCAGCAGCCCCTGTTTATCTTAAAGACCTTCTCCCTATTCTGACTTGATTCATGGCTGAAGGAACCAAGGTTAATTGTAGTCCTACCAAAAAAGAAAGAAAGAGCACCTGTGTGTGTGACTGTGAGATAGAGAGAGAGAAGAATAGGGCAAGTGACCAGCAAATTTAGTCAACCATAAATAATACCAAGTAATAAATCAACCTGTGTCTTGTTTAGTGCTCATAACCAAATAATAATTCTTGATTTTAGAAGCCATGCACTTCAGTTTCTCATTTTGTGGCAAAAGTAGGATAAAAGTAAGGGCCAAAAAACATTGAAAATCTGGATTCAAAATCTGATTTTACCCTGAAAATAAACAGGAAGTTTTAAACAAAGGAATGATATGATATACAATTAAGAAGAAATAGTCACAAATTTGCTTATTTTATTAGTGACCACGAAATAGCACAGAATATATACACTCCTACATATGGTTGTATTCCGTTGTTTCCATTGAACACATTCTACCCTTTGGAACATTCTTAAATCATACTGGGATAACATGGATCATCAGGTTTTGCACAAACTTGTGGAGTCAACGGCAGCTTGATTGCATATTCTCATTAAAGCAAAAGGGGGACATACAAAATATCTTCAAATTCATGTAAACTGTGCACTGAAATTGTCTGCTGCTAATATAATTTGCAATGAGAAAAAAATAACAATTTAATTATAAAAGTTATACAATATTAGACACATTTTCACTAATGCTCTCAAACCTTTTGGACCCCACTGTAAGTGTGTTCTCGATCTAAAATCACTGTCCAATGCTTGAAGTCACTTAAAAACCCTACAAGGTGCATTCTTCTCATAATTCTGACTCTGTGTGTGGGAACTTTGTAAAGGTCAAAGGTTAACCAGAGGAAAGCCTTGTTCCCCTGCTAACACCATACATTAAGGCATCCTCAGCTTTCCCTGTTGCAGGTGAAATTTAGTCATGTGTGCTACAGCTCTCCAACTGTCAATGCCAGCACCCTCTCTCATGACTGGACCAAACGAGCATGCCTTTCAGCACGCTATCTGCCCCTATGTTGCTTTCAGCACACACACACACACACACACACACACACACACACACACACACACACACACACACACACACACACACACACACACACACACACACACACATATGAAAGCACACCCACACACCTGTGTTTCCCACAACAGAACAGCCCATTTCTCTCTGTTTGTGCACACACCTCAGCAAACAAACTAGAGCAGGCAGAATGCTGAGGGTGATAACAGATGGGGAGACGTAATGTTCCGAACAGGGTGTGGTGAAGGGAGAAGTGATGCTCTATCTCTGTGTGTGTAGACAAGAAAGTGTTGCAAACACTGTAATAACACATATAGACACTAACAAAGAGATAACAGAAATGTGTCAGAATTCACAACTTAAAACATCTCACGAGACCGATGACATGATAAGGTGGTTTTACCTCTCCTTTAGATTGCCATCAGTGTTGGGGGACGTTGCATTTAAAAGGTGTGAAATTATCGCTTAAGCCCTAATGTAACTAATTGTATTACATTGTTAGTTTTTATGTAATGATGAATACATATTATAAATAGTAAAAGGTAATATAATATCTTGTCATTCTAATAATTACGCAACTATGCCTAAAGGTGCACTCTGTTTTTCCTTATTAAAAAACTTTAACTCCTAACAACATGAATTGTAATTTTGCAATATATGTAGGAAATCATGACCATTCACATTAAAATGAAAACTCCAGTCATATCAGTAACCTTGTAAAAGCTGTTTTGTACTACATGGAGAGGGTCCGCACATGGGGGCTGCCATGTTAGAATCACATGACAAGCCGAACACTACTCGCTTAATCGCAGTAACCGTCCTGTTATTGGACACTTTCACTCATTGATTAATGTAATCATGGCTGACTGTGAATACTACATTTCTACAATGGCATCTGAAACTGAAAACTATTGATTTTAAATGATGCTACATCCAAGCCACTAGGTGTCAGTATAAGTCCAAGATGACACAAAGATAAAAGTTACTGAGTGCACCTTTAAATGCTTTAAATTGACTACATATACATTTCTTATCAAAACTATTTTTTTTTAATGGATGATTTGGGCCATACTAAAGGAAAAGCATCCAACAAAACGTATCGGTTACCTAACGTAACCTCGGTTCTCTCTAGATGAGGGAACGAGTATTGCGTAAGCTAGCTTACGCTACGGGAAAGATTCATCTTTTCTGAGATATTGAAGCCAAAAAATTATCCTTCATTTTGTATCCATTGTCAACGCAGTGCGGCAGCTGCAGACCTTGAGCGGGCTAGCTAGCGAGCTCATTGGTTGCTCTGCGGCAACTGCTGCAGCCTATAGACGAGCTTGGGCGAACTCGCATCCAATGAGAGGTGTCCGTGCGCTCACTGCATCAAAGCCCGCCAAAAAGGGCGTGACTAGAGTGCATATAAGCGTAGTTCGTAGGCTGGAATCCTGGTTTTCATTGACTGAAGCGAAAAGTCGCTCGTGGCGCGAGCACGGCCAGCTACGCAATACTTGTTCCCTCATCTAGAGAGAACCGAGGTTACGTTAGGTAACCGATACGTTCTCTTACGAGAGGTTCTCTCGTATTGCGTAAGCTAGCTTACGCTATGGGAACCCATTGTCAACGCCGTGCGCACCAAGCATCCACTGTATGAGCCCCAGGGAATTAAGGGGGAACCCGGGGGAGCCCTTATGAGTGGGGAAATAAGATTTGGCCGGCAAGAATGCGGGTCAGTGTTTGTGTAATATATAAGCACATAGTGGGAAGGGAACGACAGAGCGGTGGTGCCGGTCTGTGTGGAATGTGTCCCATCAGTGCAGCTCACCAGGGGAGCTGTAGCGTATTAAACCGTTAGTAGTTTTGCCTGCAGAGCGGGCACTTCCATATTGTAAAATCTGACAAATGTGGAGGGGGAAGTCCATCCCGCTGCCACACATATGTCGTGAATGGGAATCCCGCTGGACCATGCCCACGAGGATGCCATGCCTCTAGTGGAGTGAGCCCTAATGCCCAAAGGGCATGGCAGGTCTTTTGACGCGTATGCAGCAGCAATAGCGTCCACTATCCATCTAGATATATCCATCGAGATCTGCTCTCACTGGGATGGGCCACGGCGCTGTCAGTGACAGCTGCGTAAGCTCCGGGAACCATGTCTGATTCTCCCAACGCGGGGCTATGAGGAGCACCGAGTGACGCGTTTCCCTGATCCTCTGCATTACCTGTGGCAATAGCGAGACGGGGGGGAAGGCGTAAAGCGGGCGCCTGGGCCAGTCCTGGGCCAGCGCGTCCTTGCTTTTCGAGAAAAATATCAGGCAGTGAGAGTTCTCTTCTGGCGCAAAGAGGTCTATCTCTGCTCTGCCGAATAGGTGCCATAACGCCTGGACTGTTTGAGCGTGCAGGGACCATTCCCCTGGGGAATATTGTCTCTGGACAGTCTGTCCGGGCCGCCGCTCAGGTGGCCTGGCACGTGCGTCGCCCTCAGCGAGCGCAGGTGGCACTGGGACCAACTCAGTATGCGTCCGCCAGATGGAAAAGGTTCCTGGATCTGACACCGCCCTGACGGTTTAGGTAGGATACCACAGATCTGTTGTCCGAACGGACCAGGACGTGGTGACCCTGAATGACCGGGAGAAAGCACGAGCGCGCACTCGACCGCTATCATTTCCAGACAATTTATGTGAAGGAGCTTTTCCTGAACTGACCATAGGCCAAAACCGGAGAGCCCTCGCGAGACCGCGCTCCAACCCGTGTTGGACGCTGCCTGTCGAGATGACTTTTCGGCGAGATACAGCTCCCATTGTCACTCCTCGCTGATACCACTCGGCCACTGTCCAAGGCTGCAGAGCTGAAATACAGGTCTGAGTCACCTTGATGGGCTGGCGCCTGTGGCCCAAGCCCGGCGAGACGCGCGGTGCTTAGCCAATGCTGAAGCGGGCGATGTGCAGTAAACCCAGCTGAAGTACTGCTGCGGCTGAGGCCATGTAACCTAGCACTCTCTGGAATTTCTTCAGAGGCGTGAGGCTGTTCATCTGAAAAGATGCGGCTAGTCGCTGAACACGGCGCCGCTGTGTAGATAAGCTGAGCCGTCATTGCCACGGAGTCTAGTTCTATCCCAAGGAAGGAAATTGTCTGACTGGGCTGTAGTGAGCTCTTGGTCCAATTGACTGCAAGACCCAAACTGTTCAGATGGCTGAGGAGAACTGCTCTGTGAGACAGAAGCTCCATATGTGACTGAGCCATAATCAGCCAGTCGTCCAAATAGTTCAGAATTCGCAAACCCTGACTCCGCAGGGGTGCGAAGCGCCGCATCCATGCACTTCGTGAAAGTACGGGGTGCTAAGGACAGGCCGAACGGTAGGACGGTGTATTGATAAATCTGGCCGCCGAGGTGAATCTCAAGAATGGCCTGTGACGGGATTTATCTGAATCTGAAAGTATGCATCTTTCAGATCGAGAGAAATAAACCAGTCCCCTGGCGCATCATGCGCGAGGAGTTTCCTGATTGTAAGCATTTTGAACGGTCTTTTGCAAGCACCTTGTTCAAAACCCTGAGATCTAATATGGGTCTGAGGCCGCCGTCTTTCTTGGGAACAAGAAAATAACGGCTGTAAAGCCCCGACTCGCTCAGAGAGGGTGGCACTTTCTCTATGGCCCTTTTGCATAGAAGGCTTGCTATTTCTGAATGAAGCATGCACGCTGCTTCCGTGTTCACAGTGGTTTCGAGCCGCGCTCTGAAGCGAGGAGGGCGGCGATCGAACTGTAGCAAATAGCCCTGTTGTATTGTGCTTAACACCCACTTGGATATCCCTGGAATAGCTTCCCACGCTTTGAAGCGTAACGCTAGAGGGTGAATGGCCAATTCGCTCTGATTGCCGCACACAGAGTGCTGAACAAAATGTTTGCGGTTTTGCAGAGCGCTGAACAAAAGCTCCGGTTTTGCATACTTCGAGTCGAGCCCGCAGGGTCGTCATCGGAAGCTCCTCGCAGAGGTCGCATCCGCCGTCAACGAGGGCGAGCTCTGCATGCCCCAGTCCCAGGCAGAGAGCGCAGATGATGTGTCGGTCTCCGGCGCTGAGAGGAGCGCGGCATGAGCCGCAGGAAGTGCAAGGCATCTTTAAAAAGACGCTCGATACTCTTTTGTGAAGTTTGCTGAGGAACTTAGCTTGCTCTAAAAAAGGATACGTCGCCGGATGGCGTAGCTCGCAGGATGGCTGAAGGTGGCGAAGACGGCCGGCTTCTTCGAGCGCTGTCCACGCTTGCTAGATGCCCCTTGAACGGCGACGCGGCTTCCAGTTCAGAGATGCGAAGAGTTTCGCTGAAGAGATGAAAATCAGGGTTCCAGCCTACTGAACTACGCTTATATGCACTCTAGTCACGCCCTTTTGGCGGGCTTTGATGCAGTGAGCGCGGGACGCCTCTCATTGGATCGCGAGTTCGCCCAAGCTCGTCTATAGGCTGCAGCAGTTGCCGCAGAGCAACCAATGAGCTCGCTAGCTAGCCCGCTCAAGGTCTGCAGCTGCCGCACTGCGTTGACAATGGATACAAAATGAAGGATAATTTTTTGGCTTCAATATCTCAGAAAAGATGAATCTTTCCCGTAGCGTAAGCTAGCTTACGCAATACGAGAGAACCTCTCGTAAGAGAACCCCAAAATACATAGGAACTCCTTTAATACTGTTTAAAAGCCCTGGTGGATACCTCATCTTAGCAAGTTGGTTGAGAGAATGATAACCACTGTGTAAAGCAGTTGCCAAGTAAAAGGATGTCTACATGAAGAAGCTAAAATCCCACACATTCCATTTTTGCTATTTTATAGTTCTGATCACTTTAATTCTAAATGTGAAAAATAATAATAAGTGAATGTGGCAGGGCGGAGGGCGGGGCCGGGTCGTGATCCTACACACCCGGTCCCGTGTTAGGCTAATTGAGCCTCCGTGAGGGATAAAGGTCGACTGCAAAGGATCGTGCGGGAGAAAGAGATTGTTAACGGACATGTCCGTCATGTGTGTGTTTGTCTCTTTTAAGTTTCTCATTAAAATATGATTTATATCGTCAAGCCGGTTCTCGCCTCCTCCTTTCCATTGACCCCTTTATCCCTCACGGGGGCTCAATTAGCCTAATACGGGACAGTGTGTAGGATCACGACCGGGCTCCGCCCTCCGCCCTGCCACAGTGAAGAAAATGATAATAGAGAACATTTGTCCAAATGTTTCACTAGACTGGTACTGAATATCTTGAAGATTACTGCAATTAAATGTATACAAACGAAAAGGGCAGAGACATAGAGCACTAATAAAAAGCATCCAAAAAACTTATCGGTCCTAAAAAAAACTAAGAAAAATGAAATAAAAAAAAAAATCCAAAAACAAACAAACAAACCTTGAAACTTGGTGCAGTGCTCAAAGGTGTCTGTCTATTGCATGTTTACATAGGAAAACAGTTGAAAAAAATGCGTTTGGTTTGAACCACCCCTAACACATTCCTTTACTACTACCAAAAAAGTCTTGTAGTGTAATGTATGTTACTTGTAATGCATTCTTCCCAACAATGATTGTAGCCATCTGAAATGCATTTTAACTACTGTCACATGATTTTGATGAAAACACTCTTTAAATGCATTGAAAAATGGAAACATAGCCTTATTCTGTCAAGATTTTCTTCTTTCTCCACATCATCCCTTTTCTTTACATTTTCACCTTCTGGGATCCTTACATATATATCATTACATCCCCAGTAACACTGGGGCAATAAACAACTCTGCAGGACAGATTTGGGTGGAAACACACATAAGCACACAATTAATGGCGAACAAATGAACAGGAAAGTTAAATAAATTACACCTCTCCCAAGGGATGCCATTTGTTCTGAGAATTTGCTTACGTTTAAATTGGTTACAAACACGAGTTGTCTGATATCAGATTGCAGAGCCTTAAGATAGATGTTAACACATCACTTATGTATCATGCCACATAATTCAGCAAAAAAGAGAGTGAACGTTAGAGAGAGAGAGAGAGAGAGAGAGAGAGAGAGAGAGAGAGAGAGAGAGAGAGAGAGAGGAAACTGAGAATAAATAAAGAGGACCTTGGCAGAGCTGGAATAATTATGTGCCACTCTATCCAATTTACATAAATAAACATTGCACCGAGGGGAAGCTTACAGTTTTGGTTAAAATAATTTTTCAGGTCTGACTCCCCCGTGTTTCAAAACACAGCCTGTTTATGGCAGCAAGCATGTTTTATGTTTTACATGAAATATTTAGTTTAGCTTGGCCTGCCTGGGCTGCAAGGCCCAAAGGTGATTAATTCCAAGTGTGTATCCCAGTGCGACGTTTCCAATCCATCATGGCCATGGCGTTAACAGGAAATCAAGAGGCTTCCTTATCAAATTACTCTCCGGAACCGAAAGCTCTTGTAAAATTAGATACTCGGTAATCAGTAAAGACCTTGTTCTCTCTGCTCGCTCTTTTGGCCCAATCACAATGCAAATACAAATACCTGTTTTCACCTTTTCTGTCCCTCCTGACAGTCTGTCCACCCCTAACTGGCCCCTGGCCCTAAAGCACTCAGCACTCAGGGCCTTGATCTGATAGCGTCCCTGCCTAGTCTTCCTTCCCAGCCATGGGCAAACAGTGGCTCAGGTCTGGTCAGGCCTTCTTGTACGCCCCACGCACCCCCGCTCCAGGCCCTGCTGGTCACACACACAGTTCGGTACACTTCAGAAAGGACTGAATGGCTCATTAGGTAACGCCTGCAGAGCAGAACTGGTGCAATAGGAATATGATAAGTATGAACTGTACACCATTGGGAGAAGTTAAACTACAGTAACTGTGCGTAGGTATAAACAAAAAAACGAATATGAAATCAGTGGTCTGTCTCAAAATGATAAATTAATTCACGTTTAGTGTAAAAGCTTCACACAAACAAACAAAAAAATATTAGGCCAATATAACATCATAAAGATTACTGCATATAATGTGAAACGCAACCATAGTGAGATGCTTCAAAACATCCTGAGAAAAGCCCTTATAATAAGTTTATATAAATGGATTGCTGTGGACTGAAGGCCAATGATAGGCTTATGTTCAATAATAAGGAAATAAACAATATATTGCCTTCTACTGCCACTTCTTGTATTGTCTTATCAATGCTTTAATCGTCCGCTACAATAATGTAATGCATTTTAATTATATCAAATATTATTTGATATTTTATATCAGACACTCGCTGATCACCTTTTAGAAACATCTGTACACCTACTTATTCATGCGATTATCGAATCTGCCAATGGTGTGGCACCAATGCAATGCATAAAATCATGCAGATACAGGTCAGGAGCTTCAGTTAATGTTCACATCAACCATAAGAATGGGAAAAAATTTGATCTCATTGATTTCAACCATGGCATGATTGTTGGTGTCAGACGGGCTGGTTTGAGTATTTCTGTCACTGCTGATCTCCTGGGATTTTCATGCACAATAGTCTCAAGAGTTTACTCCGAATGGTGCCAAAAACAAAAAACATCCAGTGAGTGGCAGTTCTGCAGATGGAAATGCCTTGTTGATGAGAGGTCAATGGAGAATGGCCAGACAGTTTCGAGCTGACAGAAAGGCTACGGTAACTCAGATAACCACTCTGTACAATTGTAATGAGCAGAATAGGATCCCAGAATACACAACACATCGAACCTTGTGGCGTATGGGCTACAACAGCAGAAGACCACAACAGGCACATTATTAGGACCATAGTGTTCCTAATAAAGTGCTCAGTGAGTGTATATTATATTTAAAATTATTTAAATATATTAATATTGAATCATTATATATTAAATTATTGTTATTTGAGGGCCTTTCTCAGCAAACATTTACAGTATATCTACGATTAACTGTGATTCACTTGATTAGTTTAATTTAATTGGATTTTTATGTAATTAATTCAATTACAAATTTTAATCAATTAACAGCCCTAATAAATTCTTAAAAATGTTATTAATATATATTTTTTCCCACATTATGGTAATAAGAATTGAGGGTTAAAATGTGCGTAACTGTCATGAAAATAATGTCACAATATAAAAAATCGTAATACCCTTAAATAGGTTAAACCCTTCATTTTCTATATGCAAAACAGAAATATGTATTTTGATTTTTACAGATTTCAGGAGTTTCTTGCAACTGAGCCCTGAGCCTAATTTGGTGGGAATAATATTTTTATCATAACTATAATACAGTAAAATATTGACAACTTTCCATTGATTGAAAGTTGAATGTTAATATTATTGGTTTTAGACCTTAGGAAAGCTATTTTCCAGGTCTTTATGTCACCTTTGTGTGGAGAACTGTTTAGTAAAACAAACAAACTACAGGACATTTTTAAAATCACATTATTCCACAAACATTTTGCCCAAAATGTGGTATTTTCATTATAATGAAAGTTCAGACAACTTTAAAGGAAGGTTTTGGGTTCAATACAAGTTAAGCTTAAACAACAGCATGTTTGGCATAATGCTGATAACCACAGAATGATTTATATAAAGAAAGAGGCAAACATCATGGATACAGTACTGTATGGCACTTACAATGGAAGTGAATTGGACAAGTCCATAAACATTAAAATACACAGTTTCAAAAGCAAAGCCACAATACATAAACATACATGTTAATATGACTAGAATGATTTAGATTTGCTTACTAAGCTTATTTGTATAAAGTTACAGCATGTCCAATATTACATTTTCATTGTCATGATGACATAATGGCAGTAAAGTACATCGCTGATTTTATAGCACTAAAATCACGTTAACACATATAATGTTTAAGCCTTTTGCCTATACTTTTGAAACAGTGTGCATTTTAACATTGATGTACTGGCCCCATTCACTTCCATTGTAAGTACCTTACATAACCAATATTTTGGCCACAAATGAAAATGAGAGATACTAAATATTTATTTGTGTTAATCAACATTATTCCACAAATGTTTTCAATTGAGCTTAACTTGTATTAAACCCTGAAAAATCACACATTGAAAAGATATTCACTGCGTCCAAAAGGGGGTGCTAGAGCACTGAAGTAGACCATGTTTCCATTCGTTGCTTTCAGTTTTCAAATGGTCCAAACTCTTTCTCCGCACCACATCAAGTGACTCCTGACATATGATGAGTCCAGTGTCCTAATAGTGAGCATCTATAATAAGAGGTCCTGGTCTAATTGCAGGTAAATGTTTGGCCTGCAGATGAACCTGGTTTTGAGTGATACAGACAGCTACACTCGTTGGGATTCCAGTGTGTTTAAATGCCCCCTTATTACTGGGGCAAACAGACAGATATTTGTTAATGAATCCACATGCTTGAGTAACTCAAGACCCAGGAGTCTCTCCTTCTGCCCTGGGGAGCAGCCACTCGCTGACTCTGGGTCAGAAGTCAAGGTAAAAGGTCACAGGGTTTTCAGGTCCCTCACTGCTGTAACGGGTGGTTATCAGGACCTAATGGGTTTGTAAAAAAAGCAGGATAGAATAACGCAGAGTTAAACTATTGCTGGTTTAGATCACGTGTTTCGCAAGGTATTTTTAAACAGAGAGAAAGAGAGAGAGAGGAGAATGTGAATGAGAGAGAAAAAGAAAGATACAGAGAACGGTGCATGACTAAGCAAGCGCCAGCCTGAAAACAATGTTGTGTTCCAGGACCAAAACCACCATAGAAATTGAGGGTGACAAAACTAGATATAGAACGATAATCGGTTGGCCTATATCTTTAACCAGATTACTATTTACACTTTTCCACATAACCATTTTTTGGTTATTTTATGAAAGGTTTACAGATATAGTTAGACATAGCCCAATAAATAAACTCACATAATGTGTTGAATTATGTGAAGACAAATTGTTTTGGGAGTTTTAAATTTCAAAGGACTTTAACAATTTTTTGAACTGCATTAATGAAGTGAAGAGATTTGGATAAGTGTATATTGGCAATTCAATTTTAATTAAGTTAAGGAGTTAAGGGGTTAGTACAGGTTTAAGCTATTATTGTATTTTTTAGGGATGCACTGATATGAACATTTTTGGTCGATACAGATTTTAGTCAAAAACTATAAGCCGATAATGATACAGACATTTTGCAACTTACCTTATTTTGTCATCAGATCAGATAAGATAAAAAAAAAGATGCAAAAATATGAAAAAAAAGTTTATTTTTAAATATGTTTTGCACGTATGTTTTTGCAGATTAAAATGCAGCCTTTTAAGGTTTAGTAATTGCACAAAGCCATGTTGCAATTTCAATCTTAATTCAATCAATGATGCGATACTAATGGATATTATACCACTGTCTCAGAAGTCAAAGTCTGTTGGTTTCAAAGCATTTTGTATGGTTTCAATCATCATGTAGTCTATAGATAAGTGCTGCATTAACAACTGTCAAGTCCATTCATGGTGGTTTTTCTAAATTAAAGTGAGAATGAGAATAAAAAATAAAAAATTGAATTAAATGACATGTAGGAGGGCGAATTATTATTTCTGTTTTCAGTTTTAACAAAGCGTGTTACTAATTAATTATGTAAATAAACCATCAGTTTTTCATATGGCCGTTTTCATGCTTATTACCGATATGCCGATGGTTCCACTGGCCGATAAATATCGGCAGCCAATACATCGGTACATGCCTAGTATTTTTATTTATTATTATGTTTCAAAGCAAAAATAAAACAATAATTTATATTAGTTATCATACACTTAAACAAAATTTTATCAGAATTGGTCGATCTCTAGACACAATCTTCTAATATTCAGAATAGCAGCAGATCAATACATGTATTACAAAGACAGATTCTTAAAGGAATATTCGGATTTAATTCAAGTTAAGTTCAATCCACAGCATTTGTAGCATAATGTTGCTTACCACAATATATATATATATATATATATATATATATATATATATATATATATATATATATTTTTCCACTATACATATGGAGTGATATGGGATCAGTCCATAAACATTGAAATACACTCTGTTTCAAAAGTGTAGCCAACATTTTTAAATATTATACATGCTACCATGAATTTAGTATGATAAAAATCTTTCTATATGATTGTAGTGTGATAAAATCGCTCACATTGTTTACTGGCATTACGTCATCATGGCAAAGAAGTATCTACACTCTGATAAGGTTAGTAAGTGATTTCATCACACTAAAATCATGTTAAGAAATATAACGTGGCAATACCTTTGAAACAGAGCATATTTTAACGTTATGGACTGCCCCATTATCTTCCATGGTTAGTTCCTTACTGAATCATGTATTCACAAAAATGTTAGTGGAAGGACTTTAGGGACTATATTAGTTGTTTATGAAACTACTTTAATGGACATACATCACTGAAAACAGTACTCAGAGACTGTATATCAGATCATTAGGCCACATAGCCCTTTAAGGCTCACAGTTACAGGATGCTATGGCCAACACGTGCTGTGTGTAGCTGGATGTGTCAAACTATCAAACTATGAATGATCGTATGCTATATACACTGGCAGGTGAACGTTTGGAAAAATTTATAGATTTTGCAGTTTTGGAAGGAAATTGGTATTTTAATTCACCAAAGTGGCATTCAACTAATCACAAAGTATAGTCAGGACATTACTGATGTAAAAGACAGGCCCCATTTCCAGCAGTCATCACTCCAACACCTTATCCTTGAGTAATCATGCTAAATTGCCATTATATCAAACACAGTTGAAAGCTATTTGGTTTGTTAAATTAAGCTTAACATTGTCTTTGTGTTTGTTTTTGAGTTGCCACAGTATGCAATAGACCAGTGGTTCACAAACTTTTTACAGTGGCGAGCCCCTTCAAACATTCAACATCCTTTCGCGTACCCTCTAACACATAGATAAAATTCACACAATGTAATTTGAAAATATGTCTGTTTAACACAACTATCTTTCGAAAACAACTCCCTAATATTAAACATGTTATATTCGTACATGATTTGTACATGTTACATTAATCATATACATATTAAATAAATGGCTTACCGATTGAGATGGGAATGCTAGCAGAGGTGGGTAGATTAGCCAAACACTGTACTCAAGTAAAAGTACAATTACTTCAAAAACATAATTACTCAAGTAGAAGTAAAAGTACTAACATAAATAATTACTTGAGTAAGAGTAAGAAAGCATCCAATTAAAAGAGTGCTCAAGTAGTGAGTAACTCGTTACTTTCACAAATGACATAATAGACATTTACTCCCCTATATTCCATTCCATAATACACATTGAACATGTACTACAGAATTATGATTATTATTAATGAAAATTCTGCCATAATTCACCATTATGTTGTTCCAAACCCGTATGACTTTCTTTCTTCCATGCAACACAATAAGGAGATATTAGAGAGAATGTTTGACTGAGTCACTATTTACTTTATATATATATATATATATATATATATATATATATATATATATATATATATATATATATATATATATATTGAAAGTGAATGGTGACTGAGACTGTCAGTCCCTAACATTAATTCATAACATATTATGTGTTCCACATAATACAAAGCCTCTTTGTAAGACACTGGTTTGGAACAACACGAGGGTAGGGAAATTATGACAGTATATACAATTATGGCTGAGCTATCACTTTAAAGAGATAGTTTACCCAAAAATGAAAATTCTCTCTTCATTTACTCACCCTCATGCCATCCCAGATGTGTATGACTTAAATTCTTCAGCAGAACACAAATTCAGATTTTTAAAATAATATTTTAGCTCTGTAGGCCAAAATTTGAATATCCAAAAAACACATGGTTTACTTTTATACTGACTTTATAAGACTCAAGTGGTTTAATCCATGTCTTCAGAATCCCTTTAAGGGCTCTTGTCAGATCTGGATGAATTTGTCAATAAGAAGAGAGGTTTGGAAATATTTCTAGTAATTATTACAGTGAAAACATGAAAATGTCCCACAAGGACATTATATATAATGCTGAAATATAATGCCTTCTTTTGCTATTTCATAGCTATTTAAAAGGTACTCTTTATTTGATAAAATGTGTTTACTCTTTATATTAACACACAGTATATATTAAAAATGACAAAAACAAATATGATTTATTGTATTAATATATTATTTAATAAGAATAACTAATAAGGCCCAAGTATTTAAAAATTTCATGTGACGTTTCTGCACAAGCCCCAGAGCTCCGACACTCATGTCCAAATTCACTCATTTCATTCACTTACTGCTGAGATATAGTGCACTAACTGCCATTAACTATATAGGAAATAGTGAATGAGGTAACGATAGCGGACACAGCCACTCTCGTCGCCACGATCGCCTCATGTTCGCACATCTCACACACGCGTGTTCCGCGCACATCGATGTGCACGCGCAGAAATGCTGTCTGTTCGCGCTCCAGTTGTCGAGCACGCAAATGGCAAGATTAACTTGGATGTTTATATGGATTTATACAGTTTATCCACCTGATGTAGCTGCGATAGTTTCCAGTACCCCCACGAGGGTGCAATAGTGCTGTCAGCTCAAGGTGCTTTTTTATGTCACATTTGACACTGTTAGCAAGGTTGAGCTCATTTGCTGAAAAAACATCATGCAACAATGTAAAAACAGGTCTCTACCATGCAAGCAAATGTGATTGAAACTTACAGTGTGTGAATATGGAAAATGATTTGGTGCTGCTAAATGTTTGACACCTGTCATTAATGCTTTTGAACTTATACCATCAGAATCAAAACTCCTTATGCATCTAACCTTAAATACAAATTGCATTTTAAACTGCGAAATAAACTAAACTAAAATCGTGGACGACTGACATGTGCGAGTCTGGTAAAACAGTTAAGTATTTTACTTGCAATCACTAAGCTATATCACCAAGCACTGGACTGGGCTGGTGAAAAAATATACTTGTGTGATACACGACGCATGAGTTGATGCATTTTTTTAAC
This sequence comes from Xyrauchen texanus, assembly GCF_025860055.1. Classification (NCBI taxonomy): domain Eukaryota; kingdom Metazoa; phylum Chordata; class Actinopteri; order Cypriniformes; family Catostomidae; genus Xyrauchen; species Xyrauchen texanus. The sequence goes on along the minus strand of NC_068278.1, from coordinate 51,714,570 downwards.
CGCAAAAGAAAGAGTTATTTCATTGCATATTTTTCTGACCTTTATGACACAACCATTTTAGTGTTTCTAAACTAGAGGGCACACAAAATCATTTTTGCCAGTGAGAAATACATGAACTGGGTTTGAATATTATATTAGACTGTGATGAAATTGAAAGAACGGTAAATCTCAGAATGTTATAAGCGTACCCCCATTGTCACCTCAGGTACCCCCAGGGGTACGCATACCCAGGTTTGGGAAACACTGCAATAGACTGACATGTCTTAAGGTCAATATTAGGTCAAAAATGGCAAAAGATAACCAGCTTTCTCTAGAAACTCGTCAGTCAATCATTGTTTTGAGGAATGAAGGCTATACAATGCTTGAAATTGCCAAAAAACTGAAGATTTCATACAATGGTGTACACAGATTCTTTAAAGACAAAGGACAACTGGCTCTAAAAAGGACAGAAAGAGATGTGGAAGGCCAGATATACAACTAAACAAGAGGACAAGTTCATCAGAGTGTCTAGTTTGAGAAATAGATGCCTCACATGTCCTCAGATGACAGATTCATTGAATTCTACCTGCTAAACACCAGTTTCATATAAACAGTAAAGAGAAGACTCAGGGGTGCAGGCCTTATGGGAAGAATTACAAAGAAAAAGCCACTTTTGAACAAAAAGAAAAGGTTAGAGTGGGCAAAGAAACACAGACACTGGACAACAGATAATTGGAAAAGAGTGTTATGGATCTTAACCCCATTGAGCTTTTGTGGGATCAGCTAGACTGTAAGGTGTGTGAGAAGTGCCCGAGAAGACAGCCACATCTATGGCAAGTACTATACAGGAAGTGTGGGGTGAAATGTCACCTGAGTATCTGGACAAACTGACAGCTATAATGCCAAGGATCTGCAAAGCTATCATTGCTGCACGAGGAGGATATTTTGATGAGAACACTTTGAAGTAGTTAAAGAAGTTCTGAACATTTTTTTTCAAATTGTAATAGTAATATTTCACATTATTAATGTCCTGACTATACATTGTGATCAGTTGAATGCCACTTTAGTGAATAAAAGTACCAATTTCTTTCTATAAGAGCAAAATCTGTGCATTATTCTAAACTTTTGGCCGCCAGTGTTTGTTTTCTTAAAACAAGCATATGATTTCTAGCATAAGTTTTCCGGGGGAAAAAAATATCCTCCATATCTCTTAATCTACCAGAGCTGAGTTTCTGTGATTAAACATGCTTTCATGTGTAATTAATCCACTTCAATCAACTGGAAAATCAGGATGAGGGGACAAAAGTTCTGACAAAAGCATACATAAACAGGCCCGGGTCACCATTCAGACCAGGCCTGAACAGGAAAGAACCCTTGATTGAGGATAAACCTCACTGTGAAATAGTGGCATGTGAAAACCCCCCAAAATATAAGATCTAAATGGATATCAAACAGATTTTTCCCCTTTTTTTCCCCCTCATGTCCTGTGGTTTCCTTAAGCATTTCCTCACTTCATTTGAGACTCTGACACGGGAACCAAAACAGTCGGTGGCATCGGCTCTTTAAGCTCCTTGAGCAACAAGCCAAAAAAATCCATGTTCGAAGTAAGACAAGAAGGATATGAAAAACTGGAAAGCACCGTGAGCCAAGTGTGTAAGCTCATATTTTACACTGCCACGCATGTGGAAGAATGATCTGAATCCTGGTCTCACATTCACGTCATTAAAATATTACCCTCCAAACCTGTATGCTTGAATTAGCTACAGCGAGAATAGCCCAAACAAAGATGTTTTAAAAAATAATAAATCTGCAATGCAGAAAAAAATGTTCTGTGCAAACGATTCGTGCACAATGGCTTTGTTCAGATTTTTTTACTTTTTACCATATAGGACTTGAATCTGTTAAACGTGTTGTAGTCTAAACAGCAAAAAAAACAAAAACAAAAACAAAAAAACCCACATGAAATCCTGCTCCAAACTACATCGTAAGTGCTTGGAAATATTATTAAATCAGATTTATGGAAACGCATCTCAGTCTGAACTGTTAAATTGGATTTCAAGTACAGTCTTTTTTTTCATCAATCAGGATGTAACACATATTTCGGTCAAAGACATGATGCTCATTTCTTGTCCGGATCTATCAAGTTATTCAATAGTACCGTACAAATTCAATTCACACAGAACAATGACTTGTTTACATCTCTGCTATGTTGAACATGCTTTTCATTTTTCATCTTTCAGAGTCTCAAAGACTGCAAGATCATGTAGATTTACACTCTACAATATCAGGAAGATAAGACCTTTCCTCTCTGAACATACCACACAACTGCTTGTTCAGTCACTTGTCATAACTAGACTGGACTACTGTAACTCTCTCTTTGCAGGCCTTCCTGTATGTGCAATTAGATCACTGAAAATTATCCAGAATGCAGCAGCATTTCTGGTCTTTAAAGAATCAAAGAGAGCACATGTTATACCACTCTTTGTCTCTCTCCACTGGCTGCCGGTTGATGCATGCATTAAATTCAAGGCTCTGATGCTGGCATACAAAAAAGTCACTGGGTCTGCTCCAGCATACCTACAATAATTTATGCAGATCTACACTCCTGCCAGAAGCCTGCGGTCGGCTAAGGAACGTCGCCTTGTTGAACCAACACAAAGAGGCACCAAAACACTTTCCCGGACTCTCAGTTTCATCATACCACGTTGGTGGAATGACCTTCCCAACTCCATCCGTGAAGCTGACTCTAAATAAAACGGCTAAAAACCACTGATCTATATATATATATAGATCAGTGCTAAAAACACATATTTTCCAAGAGCACTTAACCAGTCACAAAAAATAAATAAAATAATAATTTTTTTAAATTGTTGCATCTGTTTTGAATGCTATTCTGATGCTAGTAAAACTTTGTAGTATGGCACTTTTCGTACAAATGACTCCTTAAGATGATTCGCTTATGTTTTCCTCTTTTGTAAGTCGCTTTGGATAAAAGGGTCTGCCAAATGAGTAAATGTAAAGGTCAAAGTAATTTTGATATTTTTTTCTTTGGCTAAAAGTCTAAATGTCTAAGTGGTGTAACTGTTCGGGGACAATGAAATAAAATAAAAAAATAAGTAATGAAAAAATCATGGTTATAATAATACCAAAAGTTTAAATTCTTAAAACAAAATATTGGCAAAAGTACTTTCTTTTTTATTATTTCTTAATAAACATTCAACAAGAAAAACAATTGCATTGTAATATTGTGTTATATTAGAAATATTATTGTCCACCAAATCAAAGTTAGGTTGTGTAACCAACATCCAGATGGCCAAAAAAAAAAAAAAGACCCCTTTAGCCCATCAAGACTGTCTGAAAATAATATTTAGATGTTTTTATGAGAAAAAAAAAGCACCTTTTTTCCCCAGGTCAACTGGAGTAACCCTAATAAAATGTCTTGGTATTCATGACTCAAAAATGCACAACTTTTACCTTGAAGTATATGTTTGTTTTTTTAATGAATGATTAAGTTGTGTACACGAGATGTATTCAAGGTGTAAAGAAAGTATTATAACACCTTTTAATTGATGGTTACTCCACTTTTTACTCCATTCATACATTTTTTGAACAAGGGCAAAATCTTATATGAACTTGACACATGTTTTAAAACAGTTTTTAAAAATAAATATTTTAAATTTGTATCACCTCAGACAACCTCTTTTGTCAATGACTCATATTTACCACCATAAAAAGCATTAGCACTTTTAACTCTGTCCGAATCCACTAATTTGCACTCGCTTTCTCCCCATACAGTCAACTATGTGGAATTCCCTATAAACTGTAGTGAATAAGTGAAACTATTTGCAATATCAGACATTAGGTATTAACTACACTGTCTGAACAAAGGGATCTAATTTCAGCACTTGCAAAATGATTGCGGATCAATAAAAAGGTAGCTTTAAAAAAAAAAAAATTTGATTTATGTGCTGTGTGAACAAAGCCAAATTTATTAGCCATTTAGTTTTCTTCATTGTTAATGAAGTGTACTGTGTGCTCTAGGGTGCACTGTTTATGCCCTGATACCTTGCATCTCATGTAGTACCTGCGTGGGACAGTAGAAATATCTGATCTACATTAAACCGAAAGAGCAGCCACGCTGACGATTGCTTCATTTATCCAGGTGCCTAAAGACCAGCAGATAAGCATCTCACCCACAGCAAAAATAACACAGCGTCCCATTGAGGCTGAGTAATTACCTGCCCTCCCTTCCACTGTCACTGATGAATCACCTGCGATAGCCATCTCGCACCACCAACCAGGAGCTCAAGCATTGCTAAAGACATGTTCTCAAAGTCATGAGAAACTCGAAAACAAAGAAACTATTTATTCGAACTAAATGAGTATCACAGAGTATGTAGGGGCGATTATGAGGATATAAGGCATATGTAGTGCTGATGAATGCCATTTCAATGTAGTTAGCATTCATATAAAATGTGTATGGCTGCTGAAAGATGCTGTCACTTCCCTTTGTTTCTTTGCTATTTGTTGTGCCAAGACACACAATCAAGACGTTACGCACATGTTGAGTAAAAAAGGTATCTTGTTGCTACAAACACAATAATGGTTACAAGTGGCTCAAGGCGAACACGAGTTGGTCGAGCTAACTTTGCACTCACCTCACCTGTGTATTTGAAGCACAAGCAATAAGGAACAAGATAGCTATTGTCTACATGAAAACTCAATTTATCATCTGTAAATTATGACAGAGTGATGTATACGTTTGTGCCCTGTGGGAAAGGGCTAATCTGATACACTGACCAGAGGCTAGTTTATGGAGAGCTAATGCTCAACACGTAGAACACCTTGATTTCCTAAAAAAGCACAAATCTTTCTGCCAGTGTGCTTTGTAAGAAGCAAATGTGTCATTTCCTAAGATTTGGCAAGGATACTGAAAAGGTAAGAGCTTTGCTCTGAGACATTCAACAGAGTAATGACTAGCAATTTAGAAACTGATCTGTGCTATCATTTAATTGCACAGTTCTAGGTAAAGTGTTGTGTACAACGAACACCAACATATACATACAGTAAATACAGTACCAGAAAAATAGGAAAAATCATCAAAGTCATAGACTACTTGTGAAAAAGCGTATGCATTTGAATGTTGGGATTCAAATCTGACCATTTGTACAAACAAGTTGACAAGGCAAATGTCCCAAATGCATATTTGTTTAGTGACCTATTAGTAGTGCAGAATCTTAAATAACTCTTCATTTTACATCATAGCTAAATAAAAACGTACATTGGCCAATATTAGCCTGACACTGTGAATAGAATATACAGGGGGCCATTGCACCTTAGAGCAAGCTTCATTAATCTTAGCAGAATATGAGAGCACTAACTGTAGAATAATAAATAATCTGGTGCCCAACCTGATACTGTTAAGTGTCTCTTTTCTCCTGCGGCTCTCTTACAGTCCCGTCTCTTAGTCTTTTATGTCCAAGCATTCTCAGTACAAAAGAAAGATGTTCGTGACTTCTTGCCCCGAACACGATCTGAGAGCGTAGTGTTTCAGGACATATATTACAAGGGTTAGGACACTTCAGTGTTTGATTCGAAAACAGCCATTGATCATTTGCTTTACTGTAGGTTTAGGATAAGTTTAGGATTAAAAATAGGCTATACAGTACATAAACACAAAATGCATTCTAAAAAGAAAAAGAGACATTTAAGTTATCAACTTTGACTCAGATGTTACTACAAAAATGATTTTGGAGAAATTAAAATAGTAAAAAATGAGACAGTTGACATACTGTAGAGCAGTAATGTGGAGAGCATAGCTCAGAAAATTTGCTCTTGAAAGAAACTCATAGTCAATGTTTGAATTTATAAAAAAATCTATAACTTTTGGTTTCAGAGTTTGACATCTTGGTAAATCTGAGCACAGATTAAAACATCCGCCTCCCGACATAAACGGGAGGACGTGTATGTCAACGCATTCAGCGGGAGATGTCCATATAAAAGTAAAAAGAAAAAGAAACATGAATTAAAATCACACATTGCACGGAGGCGATAAAACCAACCGTGCAATTCCTGAAAAGTAACAACTTTTTGTTATGTCGAGATCACGAGAAAATTAAGTCATGATCATGAGAAAACAACCTTAGTTATGTCGAGAATCACGAGAAAATGAGACAGAAAAATAATAACGCAAGGCCTCTTTGAGCTTCCGTAGGGCAGACATACATTATATAAAAAAAGATATATATATATATATACTTTTGTGTTGTCAAATTGACAGTCATGAAGCTAATGTTTGCATTCCTCTGATAAATTGCTACTGCAATGTTAGCTATGTAACCCTAACATTATTGGCAAGTCTAATAAGGCAAATCTTCAATGTGTTATGTCAACACAGTTAAGCAAATCATCTTAATTTTCAAATTGCTCTTGTTCAGCAAGTTAATGCTAATGATATGTGGGTTGCTGTGGGAGAGGGACCAGTTTGTACGATTGATTTAGGGATGGGAACCAAAACCCGGTATTAAACGGGCCCTGTGGCTAAAATATTGAAGACCGTAGTAATAAGCTCCAAAGTTACTAGTTATTTTATCGATACTTTTGAATGATTTGGTGTAATTTATTATCAGCCTGCACTCTCCCCAGTACCGGAACTCCCTATAAGCAGACAATGCTGTCTGCGTAGGGCACCTATCGCATGTTATACGTTATTCAAGGACCCGAAAGCAATTGCAGAACACAGATGATCACTTCGCGCTCATATCATGCAAACCCCCCATCCACCTGGAACTCTGCGTAGGGCATCAATTTGGCCAGCAGGGGCCCTAACTCTCTCTGACACAGACTCCTCTGCTCTCTGAGCCCCGAGAGCAGAGGTTTATTTTACACAAGCACAGTGCACTTACTTGTCTAATACAGCGAGTTGTTACAAACTAAAACGACAGCTGTATGTATGTAGTCTAACTGTATAGCTTAGTTTGCTGTGTATCTTGAGACAAACCAGCCTCTCATCTCTACCAGGGCACTGTAGGCAGTGAAACACATCAGCAGGGCAGAGGTAGGAGGACAGGAGGAATGACTGATACTGACTGATGTCAGTGTTCTTCATTCTTTATAAACTTCACTCAGTATTTTGATGTTAGGAATATTATTTTATTGACATTTTAGGTTTGTTTCAAGTGAGATATTGAGTTGATATAGTGACTTTGATGTTGTAAACATGACTGTTGTTGCTCTAGAAACAACATTTAGTTATATTTAAAATTTATATAAAAATTCTAATCCTGTTCTGAATTAATTTTTTTAAATATTTTTTATTTTTTTGTAATGAATAAGAACCGATAAGAGTATCGATAAAGAACCGAACCGATAAGGAGTATCCATAAGAGCTATCCTAACGATACCCATCCTGCTGCAACTTTATAGCTGATGGTCAACCAAGCTTAATTAAAGAAAACTTAATGGCTAAAGCTAGCTTGATCTATAAATGCAGTGCAGTATTGTAGCTTATGTTAAGTGCATTATATCATTATCATGGAAAAACAGCCTTGTTCTCATTGATTTTCTGCTTTCAAGCTAATGTTAAATGTTAGACACTAAAGTTAAGCTAATGAAATACATTAGTGGCCAAAATTCAAGTTTGGATTGTGGATATGTAAGCTTGTTTTAATTACAGATTCCCATAGATTTATATTGTTTTCCATCTTAGGGTGGAACAACAACTTTCAAATTAGAAATGAACATTTCTGTCTCTCATGAATGTTTGTCTGGAAAAGGCCAAAAGGTTTGCATGGATTGTCTAAACAAATGCCTGTTTCTCCATAGGTGGATATTCGGGGGTATTTAAAGGATTATTTCACCCAAGAATACAAATTTGCTGATAATTTTCTCACCCCTAGGCCATTCAAGATGTATATGACTTTCTTCATCACTTCATGAGAGTTCACAGAAACCAATTCTTGATAGTCCAAAATGCAACTCAAGGCAGCATCAAAATAATCCACATGACTCCAGTCGATCAATTAACGTCTTTTGAAGTGAATCGATACATTTGTGTGAAAAACAAATTGCTAATTAAAAGGTTTTTTAACTTTCATTAAGAGCATCCGTTTAGTTTAAGCTGCACCTGATGTTCCTAACACTGGACAAGTCGATAGTAATTTGATGCAACTAAGGCAAGTAAATAATGTGGCTTCCTATAAATGTAGCTAACGTTACATAGCAGCCAAAAAAACTTTAAATTACTGTTACCCTTTCCTGCTCAGCACAGGGTTAACTGTATGTTTGCTAGGGTTAACCCCCTTCAATTAAAAACCCCCATTAGAACCGGATTTCTGGTTGAGGTTTTGCATTGTCTGTGAAACAAATGCTGGTTTGTGTGAATGGAATACAGAGTATTTAAAAATGTTTATTTATTTTGTGATTTCAGGTCATGTGGACAGACTGTGCTTGTGGATATCTACAGCAGATGACCATGGCATTCCAGGTGTGGAAAGAGTGGACTCATTTTAATCTGAAAATGGCATAGTCAAAGATGGACAAGTCTTCTGACACCATATGATCCGTTTGAGAGTGGCAAAAAAAAGAATATATTATTTGATCTATACTGTTTATCCATTATCCAATAATATCCATTATTATTTATCCATTTGATCTTTGTGGGGCCACTGTGGCTCCTCAAGGTTTGGTATTGCAACAGTGAGACCACCATCTTGCGAGGTTTGTTTATAAGGAAGTAAATGCAATGCAAATCGACTCTATTTTCATGAATTAGTGGATAAAAAAATACAATTCTACTAACAGAGCAATCACATGGTGTCAGAAGACTTGGTTTATACTACACAAGCTGAATGGAGTCATTTTATTGACATTTGTTGTCTTTTTTGAAGTCGAGGGGCTTGACTCCATTTACTACAATTGTTTGGAAGAAAGCTCCCCTGGCTGTATTATTTGGTTGTACATCCATAGCCCCTGTCACTTTCCAGATAGTAAAGTTTTATCTTGTGACAGAATGCAAAGATTGCTGAAATTACCTTGTCTTCAGGCTTTTTGTCTGCGACCTGCACTCATTGCTTGGCACAGGCTCATACTGGGCCACTTCCCTTGAAGTGATATTGAACTTTGTTGAAATTCGGGTTGTGGAGTTTAGTGACCATGACATAAGTCCAAATATTTTTGATTGTCTTCTTCAGCCTGTCCTGTGCTTAATAAGTGTGGAACAAAGTATAGCCTCCCAATACACATTGATTGCATTGGGGAAATAGTTCTCAAAATTATTTTTATTGTACGTAAATATGCAAAAGGCAGATTCTGTTAGTATTTGTAACAAAGACTCTTGTAATCAGCTTAGGCCACATTTTGAATTGTGAAATGGCTCCTGTTAGAGCAAAGACATTAATGATTCAGTACACAGAAGGTAAAAAGGAAATGGTAGGCTAATCTTACCACTTATATGTGAAAAAATTTGCAATGGAATCCACTCTACTACATGTAAGGTCAATATTTTGGACTCAAAGCATGGACAGTACAACACAAAGTTCTAACAAGTTTCAATATCACTTTAAAGGATAAAGCCTGAGTAATTTTGTATTTTACTTATTGTAAACATAGCATGTAAAAAGAGCAAAAACGGCATTTCTTTTCTATTACTAACAATGGTCTTTCTCGACACAACCAGAAATACTTCATATCATGTAACGAATTGAACGTCATGGTATTCTAAAATTCAAACAAGTCACAAACTTACAATTTTGCTTTGGTCTGCATCATTTATCATTACAATGACACCTCATGAAGTTGTTTCCCAGAAAAGTGTAATGATGAATTATGCTGCTCAAAGAAAAAATATAGGTCTGGGACTTGTTTTCACAGGTTTTTGGAATACAGAGGAGTTCAGTTAGTTAGTATAATATAAGGTGTTTCTGCTGGTGGCTATATGGGCCATAGCTGAAATGCACTGTAGGTTTTGATCTTTTCATAGGCAATGGTGACAATACGTATTAACGTACAAACCCCATTTCCAGAAAAGTTGGTATATTGTGTAAAATGCAATAAAAACAAGAATAGAAAATTGGAAAAGATTTCCAATGTTTTCACTGACCAACTTAATTGTATTTTGTAAATATAAACAAATTTCGAATTTGATGTCAGCAACACACTCAAATAAAGTTGGGACAAAGGCATGTTTACCACTGTGTTACATCACCTGTCCTGTTAAATACACTGTTTAATCGTTTGGGAACTGAGGATATTAATTGTTGCAGTTTTGCAAGTGGAATTTTTGCCCATTCTTGCTTGATACAAGACTTCAGTTGTTCAACAGTCCGTGGTCGTCGTTGTCTGATTCTCCTCTTCATGATGAGCCATACATTTTTAATAAGAGACAGATCTGGACAACAGGCAGGCCAGTCAAACACATGTACTCTGTGTCTACAAAGCCACGCTGTTGTAGCACATGCAGAGTGAGGCCTGGCATTGTCTCTCTGTAATAACCATTGACTTCCCGGGAAAAGATGTCGTCTTGGTGGCAGCATTTGTCTCTCTAAAATCCCAGTATATGGCTCCGTGTCAATGGTACCTTCACTCATATGCAGGTCACCCATGCTGTGGGCACTGATGCACCCCCTTACCATGACAGATGTTGGCTTTTGCACCTTTCGCTGATAAAAGTCAGGATGTCTTTTGTCTTTGGCACGGAGATCTCAACGTCTGTTTTTCCCAAAATAAAGATGCAACGTAGACTCATCTGACCACAGCATACATTTCCACTGTATTTCAGACCATCTGAAATGAGCTCGGGCCCAGAGAACTCGGCAGCGTTTCTGCACAGAATTGATGAATGGCTTTCTCCTTGCATAACAGACTTTCAGGTTGTGGAAAGTGGCGGAATGTGAAAAGTGACAACCGTTTTCTGAAGTACTCGCGAGCCCATGTGGCTATATTTAACACAGTAGTGTGACGGTTTCTCATGCAATGCCGTCTGACGACTCGAAGGTCACGCACATTCAGCCGTGGTTTCCTTTTTGCCCTACAAGGACTGAGATTTCTCCGGATTCCCTGAATCTTTTCACAGTATTATGTAGATGGTGAAATACCTAAATTCGTTGTGATCTTGCGTTGAGAAATGTAATTCTCTCAAAAAGTTTGGCACAAAGTGGTTAGCCATAACCCATCTTTGCCTGCAAAGACTTTGGTGGATGCTTCTTTTACACCCAATCATGAGACCCTCACCTGTTACCAATTCACCTGCTTATAGTGGAATGTTTCAAAATGGAGTAACTTGAATTTTCACTCTTATTTTGCTGGTGTCTCAACTTTTTTTGAGTGTGTTACAACCATCAAATAAAACATTTGTTTATATTTGAAAAATAATCAAGTTGGTCAGCCAAAACATAAAAAGTAATTTCTTTGTACTTTTGACGGTTAAATAAAGGTTCAAGATAATTAACAATAGGGCTGGGCGATATGGCCAAAATTGTTATCACGATAATCTTTTTCATATTGTTTGATATTGATATTTATCACGATATACATTTACACATTGCACTTTATTTTTTTTATTTCAAAGTTGATGGAAGAATAGAAGAAAAAATACATTCTAAACAGTCAAAGTAATCTCTACAAAACTGCACAGGGGGTCCAGAGATGGCCAAAGCAGTGGGGTCTGCGGGATCTTTTACCAATTTTACCGTCTTTTACCGTTTATCAATTGAAAATGAATGTTAAAAGATCATCTGTTTGTTCTGAGGCATAGTGACAGCAGTCCAGTATTTGTTGGAATATTTTTACATTCAAATATTTTTTTTTTTATATTTCTTTAGATTCAGATACCCAAGTATGGGGGCATAGAAGCCCTTGTGACTGTGGAATTATGCTGAATGTGTGTTCAGGGGTGTCCCGAGAGAAAATGTAGAATTTTTTTTTTAAAAATGTAAAAAACATTTCTATATTTTCATTAAAGTGAGAGACTAGTCTACCAACTAGTAATTTTAATCTTTCCTTATCCATTCCAGACATCTAATTAATTTTCACAAAATTAGAACAGAAATTGATTTGTTTATTATTAAAGATACATTTAGAAGGGAAAAACGTTATGGTCTAAAAGGTGCTTTGAGACCACGCAGAAAGATCAGAGCTGTTGTCCACATCACTGGTGCGGATGGAATCAATCCAGTGTCCGACGTAACCTAATTGTTAGCAAGGCAGCTAGCATAAGCAAGTTCATCCAATCTGACCCTACGTTACCACTGGCGCGTTGTGAACAAAGCTGAGAGCGCAATGAAGCTACTTATTAAAGGAATAGTTTGGTATTTTGAACTCAGGGCACAAATGACATGTTTTCATGATCCCTATTAGTAGAAACTAGAACTTCGCAAGCTCCCCTGCTCCACCTGTCCAGTAACAACAAGAAGCCCCCTCCGTCTTTAAAAACTATGATAAACGCTTTTCAAAACATGACCTTCAAGAGTCAGTCATACTGATGTCAGTACGTTATTTGTTATTTCTGCTATCTGGATAGGAATGTTATTTTTTCTTAAAGACACATTATCTTCTCAGCTGGTGTAAGCTCCACGAGAGCCAGAAGAATCCAAAATACTTCCTGGCAAAAAGCTTTTATTTATTTTTTTATCATAGTTTTCCAAGACTGTTGCATATGCCCGTACAGTAGAGTAGGAGGGGGCTTCCTGGTGTTACCGGACAGGTGGAGCAAGGGAGCTAGCGAAGTTCTGGTTTCTATGGGGATCATAAAAACATGTCATTCGTAAAGGGTTCAAAATATTGAACTATTCCTTTAAGTATTTCTATTTATTTCCTAGTTTTATTCACATAAAAAAAACAATATTTTGGCAGTAAAACACTATATCACACAATTGTATAAAATATCCACTGAATACCTTACATTTACAGAGATTGACTGTAGCTATTTTTCATGTATTCTGACATACTTAGCAAATTTTTCCACTGTCAAATGAAAATTTTAAACAATAAATATGTTTGCAATTCACTAAAATGACTGTTTAATGCTATAAATTAAAAGTACATCTGTGTTTATACATTGTGTTGTAGTTTTTTTACTTGGGAAAACAAAAAATCTTACAGGAAATAACTGTAGGTAGATGGGGCAGTTGCATAAAGTAACTACTAAATACTCTTAATTTACATCGATTGGCCTTAACAGAAGTTATTTTTATACACTATGCTTGTTTTTACACTGTCCAATCAACTTAATAATAAAATAAATTCAAAGTACCTTTAATATAGATAGATTTGCCATAAATGTGTGTTACGATTATTTACTGTAATTTGATGGTGTCCATCTGGAAACTTTGCAGCCAGACTTTTTACAGTTTTTTTTACTTTACTTTTATTTATTTTTTTACTTTTGACAGTGTAGCCAATGGTGATTCTTTCCCCAGTGAGTACATAGAGGTACTGAAAGGGCATGACTGAGTCTAACACTCTATCTAACTCTGTGTTTTACTGAAGAATAGCGGGTTTGGAATACGAGGGTGAATTAATGATGACGGAATTTTAATTTTTGGGTGAACTTCTTGTTTTTGTTTTTTGTACTACCTGGCTACATGCATGGCCTGACCAAGTCTGCATGGCATAGTGTTTTTATATGGACCCCACATGGATCGGGAGGTTAGACCCCCAGCAAAGTCAAAGTCTGCCAACTCCAACCATCTTTTCAAAGAGAGCAGACAGGAGAAAATAAGCAGTGAGAGCAAATTTAAGAGCCCCGTACTGTGCTGCTTCCTGGTCTTTGTGTCACTTAGAACTCACACTATGAAGGAAGGCTTCCCACCATCAAAATGCGAGATATAACCTCAAGGGACATAACATAGGACATACACAAAACTTTATGGCGTCTTTCTCCGTTGACTGAGAAGTCACAGGAGGCCTTTAATTTCCTATGTAAACTATTGGGGTTTGTTTTTGTGGTTTATATTCATGTATTCTGGTTAAAACTGCATCACAGCCTGCAACTTTGCACGTATGAATACTTTTTGTAGACATTCTGAGCATAAAGTAAAGATGAACAGCAGTGTGTGGTAGCTTTGGGCTTGTGTTTCTGGATCTCATCTTCTCTTACATGTTTCTCACAGCATGAAAGACTGTCCAGGCACTGCCATGTTGTTCTGATCCCTGACACCTGGACAGGCCCAAGACAGAGCGCTCTGCAGTCCTGCAAGCAAACAACCCAGATTTTGCAATGTTGCTCCAGCTTCTGTAGGTCGATTTGCATGTCAGTCACACAGATGGTGCTAATTTCCCTTCTGCGCCATGTTAAACAGCATGATGGCAATGGTGCTAACCCTAGAGCAAGGAACCGACAGCAGAGATAGCTTTCTTACACAGTACCACTTGACCTTGTGGAGAAATCTGCAGTTCATCTAACGTTTTGTTGCATCTGGACTGACCAGGACAAACCAAGCCTCAATGTTTGCTTAACGTCATCTTGCTTGTGTCATTACTGGATGTAGTTTACCAACTGAGCAAACAACTTCCTCTACTGCTTTGTTTGAACTGCAACTCATCTCTTGGTCAGGAGGCCATAACTATTTTTTTTTGCAGCTGATGAGATGCCAGTGTGGGAATGTGGCCTAGGCAAGAGAGAGAGATAGAGAGAGAGATCTCGTACCACCTGCTGTCCACTCAAAAGCTTCTCCTCTTTCATAACACAGGGCCAGGGAAAGGGCAGGAAATCTATATGCCATTTGGCACCAACTGACTAAAGTGTATGGGCAGCTGGATGTATAATTGGATGTAATGAAGGCTAACTGAGGGAAAAGCCAAGTTGGATTGCATGACCTTGGTATTAGTGCCGCCTAAGCTATGTGTGGGACAGGGCATGAATCCAACCCTCATTAAACCTATAATAAACATGGTCTGGCTGAAACATGTTATCTGTATGTTCAATATGACTGTTCAGTGGAATATTGATGTTGAGATTACAGCACGTGAATTTTGAGCATCTTGTGGCTATTTGCAGTGAAACTGGATACACTGGTGGCCTGACTTCATCAAAGTTCTCGGTTGGCTCTGAGGAGAGAGTGAGGATGATCTTTCATTGTCACCCTATCAGTCTTGACAATAGGAATACTTGGTCTAGCAGTGTTGGTGGTCTTTAGTTAACATGGAGGGAGAGATGGTTTATTCCATATCAAATCAACCAAATTTCAAAAACTTTCCCAGCTGAAATTTTAAATGTTTTCAATTATTTTTATGATGAAAGATAAACATAAATTATGATGAAAGACAAAATATTTAATGCCATGGTTTAATATTTACTGAGTAATCCATTATTTTGTCGAAGGGGGTCAAAATTTTAATGATTGCCTATGAATTGGAGCAAAACTATGACTAAAAAAAGAACCTTAGAAAGGTGTCATCATCATTATTTTACTTTTACACAGAGATAGGTAGGCATATTTCTAAAATCAGTTGACTTCAGCACAACTTGTTGAATTATATGCCTTGGTAAGAGACTGATATTTTTGTTTTGATGTGAATGAATAAAAATTTCTAGTTTCAACATTATTTGTACTTCAGACCATTTTGTTGAAAAAGAAAAATTAGCTTTATACATTGTGACCCACATTTGGTTTTCAACCATTGAAAATGTGTCAAATTGAGCGATTTATGGATGGAGCCTGTTGTGTAAATTTCGTAAAATAAGAGACTCAGAGGCAGAAAATGTATTTCTTGATCTTTAATAATTCTTTGAAGTAGTCTCAGTCACCATAAAGAAATCAAAGGTTCCCACAGGTGAAGAGCAAAGAGCTCTTTGTGTCCTCTACCTTATACTCTGCCTGTGTGTGGTTTCTGTGATACCCTGTACCAGGATCAGACTGGCTCCTCTCTGCACTGACCACTCAGTCTCCATGCCTTGTTCATGCCCTGGCGCATGAACATCTTGTGTCTTAATTTACTAATGCTGTTGCTGGCTAGAATAAGAAGAGGTCAACTAAATGACACACACACTCTATCACCAAGCAGAATACAGACTGTCCACACAATATATGGTATGCATAGGAGAGAACAGATAGAGAGAGAGAGAGCACAAAGTACCCAGAAGAGAAACAATAGAATACAAAGTCTTAATAATTTTCCATTACAAGCCACAGTGTGAGCCCCATATCTCTGGGATTTAACCATCTATGGTCTTAAATATGAAAATACCAAAAAGAAAGTTTGTGATGAACCGGAATCTAAAAGGATCATTAGATACCTTTAATACTTTTGGGGTTATAGGCACTCCAACTTTTAAAAACAACACAAAAAGGTGTCGCCACTGGGATATAATGCAACAAAGGGTTCTTGAGTCAGCTCATATTAGTAATAGACAAACCTATTTCTGTGTAAAATTCTAATAAATATATAGTTTTTCTCCAAATCACCTGTGAAAATTGCCATTTCAAACGCCATCAACAAAACGTCTTGGTTACTGTCATAACCTCCGTCCCCTGATGGAGGGAATGAGATGTTGTGTCGAATTAGTGACGCTCTTAGGATCCCCAAACATCTCTCATCTTTGAGAAAAGGCCAATGGGAATTGTCGAGTGGAATTTGCATTGCACTCCCCGAGATATACAGGTATAAAAGGAGCAGAGGGGATGAGTCACACCCTGCCAGAAGGGGAGGTAATTGTGTGGAAATATGTCACATGGACTTACTGACTGCTGATATCGCATGTGGAGGAAGTCCCTGTGGTAGGTCCTACCCAGAGGGGACAGAGCTTTTCAAACATGGTGACCAGTGGCAGAGGGAACTCTGCCCAAGGACGACAAGGGTTCACAACAGGGAAACCGCAACGTGGAAGAAACATCACATGAGGTTACTCACGGGCAATCAGCACATGTGGAGCACCTACCCTAGTACAAGGCCTACTAGCACACATACTGGACCGGCATCAAATTTCTTCACCTTGTGAAGTCTTACGAAATTGGCTGGGGCGAAAAAGTGCACGTCTTCCACTCCAGGAGGGGAAAGGTGCTATACGCAAGCGGTACACCCGGACAGTTGCTCCACATTCTTACCTATTCGTAACTGACAACACACTGGATGAAACCCGGAACTTGTAGAATCTTGCAAAGGTATTGGGTGTTGCCCAGCCCGCTGCTCTACAGATGTCTGATAAAAAGGCGCCATTGGTCAGGGCTCAGGGAATGAGGAAAATGCTCTTGAAAATGCCCCTCAGGCATGCGGTGAAATATAAATCTAAGGAAAAAAGGATTCTCCTCCCAGCCCTCCACCGTGGGATGGAGTGGTCTGTTCATCAACTCCAAATTGTAGTGGGTCTCCATGTCCCTGGGTTCCCCATCTCAGGGGTGCTCTTGGTGGCAAACCAACAGCATGCAGAGGCGAATGGACCGGCAGTGGAATTCAGCTCTCTGTGAATCAACCGCTCGGCTCCGAAGAAAAAAATCTGTATGAGTGGTTGCGACCAGCTCCTTTAATTTCCAGAGGAGTGGTATGCAAATTCTGTAGTGTATACTTTTACATGAAATCTTCAGTTTTTTTGCAATTTCAAGCAAAATAATGACTGACTGACGAGTTTCTAGAGAAAGCAGTGTCTTTTTTGCCATTTTTGACCTAATATTGACCTTTCGACATGCCAGTCTATTGCATATTGTGGCAACTCAAAAACAAACACAAAGACAATGTTAAGCTTAATTTAACAAACCAAATAGCTTTCAACAGTGTTTGATATAATGGAAAGTTATTTTCTAGTACCAAATGATCAATTTATCATGATTACTCAAGGGTAAGTTGTTGGAGTGATGGCTGCTGAAAATGAGGCCTGTCTAGATTTGATTAAAAATTGATTTTCAAACAGTGATGGTGCTGTTTTTTACAACAGTAATGTCCTGACTATATTTTGTTAATCAGTTAAATGCCACATTGGTGAATTAAAGTACCAATTTCCTTCCGAAACAGCAAAATCTGTACATTATTCCAAACATACTCATATTTAAATGCCTGTAATTCTTGAACACTTGGGAATACAAACCTAATTTTGGTCTCTTTTTAAATAAGATACTTAATGGAGATTATTATGCAAGTGAAACCTTTATAAAATATATATAAAAAAATATATCTGTCACCCAAAAAAATGTCCATATGTCAAACAAAGTTGTGTCCCAAATTTCAAGTAAATAAGTAAAAAAATGCAGCTCAGAAAAGTAAAGCGAGCAGAGTCGAGTCTAACCGTAACGTGCAGTGGAAAAGTGCCATAAGATTCAGATTATTAGTATTATAATTACTTTTTGTAATGCATGGTTAAAATGTAAGTGTAACGAATGAGGCAGCGAAGGCAGACGAGGAGAGCGGATCTACATGCAGCTTAACTTTATTTAAACAAACAAACAAACACAAAGGAAAAACCCACAATGGGAAAACAGGAAACTTAAACACGATGAAACAAAACTGAGAACTCGGGCAGGGAGCACATACCAGGCTTAACAACATTCAAGGATTGACAGAGGGGAGTGAAAACAACCGGGTTAAAATACATGAACATGGGAAAACGGGAGCCAATGAACAAACAGAACTCAAACAAGATGACGGGGTAATAAACAGAAACCAATGGCAAACTAACGAGGGCAGGTGAAAACAATGAACAGAGAACACGAAAGCTAACAAGGAAACTATGGAGCTACAAGGGTGACAAAAGTGAAAACTAAGGAACTACAAAAGTGACAAAAATGACAAACAAAGGGCAACAGTGAGACAAGACAAGGTATACATAACAGAGCCCCCCCTTAAAGGAGCGGATTCCAGATGCTCAAATGTAATATCGCATAAAACAAGAAGAACCAATGTCCATTGACTGGGGGGGAAGCTTGTGGTGGGCAGACAGACCAAGGGGGGCAACGAAGGGCAGACAGGCAGTCCAGGGGACAACGAGGGGCAGACAGGCAGTCCAGGGGGCAACGAGGGGCAGACAGGCAGTCCAGGGGGCAACGAGGGGAAGACAAGGGAAAGGGGCCGGTTCAGGAGGTCTGAGAGAAGGCCACTGGGCGAAGACTGGTTTGGGGGGCCTGGGAGGCAGTCGAAGGACAGGGGCCAGTCCTGGGGGCCAGGAAGTTGACCACAGGATGTGGGTTGGCTTGGGGGACCTGGGAGGTGGCCGCAGGATAGGGAACGGTCCGGGGGGCGGAGCCGTAGAAGGCGTAGCCGGGGGAGGCCTTGGAGCCGTGGGGGGCGGAGAAGCCATAGGAGGCGGAGCTGAGGGAAGCCCTGGAGGCTCAGGAGGCGGAGCTGCGGGAGGCCCAGGAGGCGGAGCTGAGGGGGGCTCGGGAGGAGGAGACCTGGAAGGTTCAGGAGGCGGAGCCCAGGAAGGCTCGAGAGACATGTTGGGCGGAGCCCTGGGAGGCTCGAGAGATTTGAGGGGCGTAGCCCTAGAAGGCTTGAGGGGTGGAGCCCTGGAAGGCTTGAGAGGCGGAGCCCTGGAAGGCTCGAGAGGCGGAGCCCTGGGAGGCTCGAGAGGCTTGAGGGGTGGAGCCCTGGGAGGCTTGAGAGGCTTGAGGGGCGGAGCCCTGGAAGGCTCGAGAGGCTCGAGAGGCGGAGCCCTAGAAGGCTCGAGGGGCGGAGCCCTGAAAGGCTCGAGAGGCTTGAGAGGTGGAGCTCCGGAAGGCTTGGGAGGCGGAGCTCTGGAAAGCTCAGGAAGCTCGGAAGGCAGAGTTCTAGGAAGCTCGGAAGGCCGAGCTCTGGAAAGCTTGGAAGGCGGAGCTCTGGAAAGCTCAGACAGCTCGGAAGGCAGAGTTCTAGGAAGCTCGGAAGGCCGAGCTCTGGAAAGCTTGGAAGGCGGAGCTCTGGAAAGCTCAGACAGCTCGAGAGGCGGAGCCCTGGAAGGCTTGAGAGACTTGAGAGGCGGAGCCCTGGGAGGCTCGGGAGGAGGAGCCCTGGAAGACTCGAGAGACTGGAGAGGCGGAGCCCTAGGAGGCTCGGGAGGAGGAGCCCTGGAAGACTCGAGAGACTGGAGAGGTGGAGCCCTAGGAGGCTCGGGAGGAGGAGCCCTGGAAGACTCGAGAGACTGGAGAGGCGGAGCCCTAGGAGGCTCGGGAGGAGGAGCCATGGAAGACTCGAGAGACTGGAGAGGCGGAGCCCTAGAAGGCTCGCGAGGAGGAGCCCTGGAAGACTCGAGAGACTTGAGGGGAGGAGGAGCCCTGGGAGGCTCGAGAGGCGCTGGCTTTTGGACGGTCATGGCTACTGGCACTGGCTCTTGGACGGGCACGACCACTGGCGCTGGCTTTTGGACGGTCATGGCTATGGGCGCTGGCTCGGGGACGGTCGAGGCTACGGGCGCTGGCTCGGGGACGGTCGAGGCTACGGGCGCTGGCTCGGGGACGGTCGAGGCTACGGGCGCTGGCTCACTGCTGGCTCACTGACGGCTGAGGCGACAGGCGCTGGCTCACTGACATCGGGGGCTAATGGCTCTGGCTGGTTGACCGGGGCTGACGAGGGCTCAGGCTCGTTGACCGTGGCTGACGAGGGCTCAGGCTCACTCACCATGGCTGATGTGGGTGCTGGCTCGCTCACAGTGACAGGCGTGGGCTCTGGCTCGCAGTAATTCGGAAAACAATGAACAGAGAACACGAAAGCTAACAAGGAAACTATGGAGCTACAAGGGTGACAAAAGTGAAAACTAAGGAACTACAAAAGTGACAAAAGTGACAAACAAAGGGCAACAGTGAGACAAGACAAGGTATACATAACAGTAAGTGTTGTTAGCAATGAAAGCCAGTATCTATTCACATTTCTATCAAACTTATCATATTTTTCTTCCATAAATTATAATGGTTTGTTTATACCTCTAAATAAAATCATAAATGATCCAATGAGCCCATTCATTCACATGGATGAGCCTATAGCTGCTCTCAGTCCCAGCACCAAATATGCACTCCAGAAGGTTTAGCGTTTGTTCCTCATCTAAATATAACTTATTCAAAAGCACTCAAATCTATTCAAATTATAATGTTTTTGCATAGATCCATCGAAAGAAGCAGCAAAAGCTTATATTTCGGCTCCGATTGGTCATCAGAAACAGCAGAAAGTACAGAACCATAATGGTGGCCTTTGGTTCTCTCTCCAAACACTAGGGTGACATCGCTGTTTTGGAATGAACAAGGCCAACTCCTGTAGCCATAAAAATATCATACCAATGGCTACATGACCTGTCAATCAAATATTGACTTGCGATCCACTTGCTGGATCCTTTCACTGAAACAGCCAATGCGTATTTTGGAGTGGCCATGGAGCCATTGATCTTGTTTGATTGACAGCCCTGCTGTGAATCACAGAGAGACTCTGGGTGAGCTCAAACAATGTGGAAGTTTAAAATGAATAGCAGAGACCTCTATACTAATTGATCAAATAAGCTTTACAATGAATAATTTATTGATAATAGACATTATATATTACATGATGATGCAAGCAAAGGATGTCAAGTCGTTTTGTTCCTTGATTTTTGCTATTTTGGATAAAATGGATGAGTCTATATCAATCTTGGACACTTACCATGGGTTGTATGCTGGAATTGCCTGCCATCATCTGATCGGATCAAAACCAGAAGATATAAAAGATAAGTAATACCGATCACATGCCACTTGTTTTAAAATCCACTCTTTCAGTATTTTAATGCATTACTGTAATGACGTAATTCAGATTGCAAAACAGTGGCCATATTTCGAAGCTGGAGATGTGTAGCTTTCAAATTATATAAGGTTTGTCAATATTTAAGTTGTATTTGAAGGTAATATAGTCCAATGAACAAACAAAACTACAAAAAAGCAGAAAAACGTCCCAAATATTGGATGGTGTCAGTTAAGGGGTTTTAATGAGAGAAAAAGAGCAAGATATGAGGAGTAAGAAAGAAAGATGGAGCCCATCTTTCAGCAAATAAATCTGCCTATTACATATTTGCCACTACATAGGTTTGCTTGTTTATAATGAGACTGGTTGGACAATATAGGAGTTGGCCTGTGGAATTTCATCAGTTTTTTTATTTTTATTTTTTCACTAGCTGAAACTGCATGACTTTCTGAGTCTCCTGGGGGCCTCTGGAGGAGATTTGTTGGGGGGTTAAGGGAAAAGGCCACCCATATGGAGAGCAGCTGAGTTTCCTAGTGCAGTTTCCAACATACACATTGTACATGCATACATTTGCTCCCTTATAAATACACTTATGCATGCATTCATGCATACATACATACTGTAAATGTACACATGTGCTGTCTCTCTATATAGATCCTCCAAAAGTTAAGATACATAAACTACACCCAAGCATCACACAACTTTGGCCTGCTTCTTCACTCAAGAGTCCAGTATCCCAATGTAAGAGATGCTTTTTATTGAACAGCCAAAACAAGCAATTCACAGGCCATAACTCCTTGTCTCAGCAGTTCTTGTTTGACCATAAATCACAGGGATAAAGTGCCCTAGGGATCTCATTTATTTAGTAATGAATATCGGCAAGACAAAGTGTATGTTTGTGTGTATATTTGTGAGAATAGAAAGCAAAGGCGGTAAATACATCACAGAAACAATATGTGTTGCTTTGTGTGTATGTATAAGACAAGTGTGTTGGTGGGTTCAGCGGTTGTGCAGTATAAACATATTGTGTCATGCTTCAGCTGAGCGCTGGGAACTATTAGCATTCAGCCTGATGTCAATCACACCTCCATGCTCTGTTAAAGTGGGCTAGAAAAAAAAACACTCACATTTACACTCCAGAGAAAAGGTTTTAATAATTATTTGTAAGTGTAAAAAAGAACTTCACATGACCTGCATCAATATGACTTCCAAGCAATAGATAGACAGGAGTCTTTCACGACTTCAGGCACTGCTTTGAGAGTCATTCCATACTCCTGGTGTCAATAAGACCCCTAAAAGCTCAAAGAGTGTTTGATTGGCAGAGCCACTGTTTGGCCTCTGAGAGGGTTTTCTACAGAGAGCTTTTGGTTTGATGCCCTGTCCCCATCATCAAAAGGCTTTTTTAACTTGGGTCGATCGCTTTAATTGTGGAATTTAGGTTTAGGATTGAACAGTTCCCCCACCGATCCCCGTAAGCAAAGACACATACTTGTGTGAAGTGATGCATACACACAAATGCATGTAAAGGATGACTGCTTGTGCATACATATAGACCTGTATTTCATATGGCTTCACTTTGAAGGCCTATTTACACAAGTGTAAAGTCTCAAAGTGATTATTACACTGTGAAATCTATGATTCAAAGTGATTACTAAACTGCAAAAGGCTGCTATTTAATTAAATGCGGTTTCCGCATCGTGGAAAACATGGACGGAATCATGGAATCTATACATAACAATTATACTTATAAACGTGGAATCTCATGGAATTTGCATATTTTTCTGTGTTGGTATTCCAAACCTATGTGTTTCACATAACTCACGATAGTGAAAAAAACTTGCAAACATAACCAGTCAAATACTTTTGAATCCTGTTAAAATATGGCCAAATGAGTCAATGTTGCCTAGTAAACATGTCTCGAATAGTCACGTTCACACGTGAATTGCCATCATTGATAAGAAACATGTCTAAATGACTTGCCTCCGGCAAGACAACTGCATCTAAAAAATTTAGTAACACACAATTAATTGCCAAGTACTGGGCGAAACAATATCCCAATGTCTACGAGTCTGGCCAACAGCTTTTCTGTAAATTTTGTCAACACACTATTGACTGGACTTGTAAAGATACGTGCAAGATGCTACACATGAGTTTGTAGAGGATTTTGTTGCAATGTGTGCGGAGATGTATATACCACTTGAGAAAATGAAGAAGATGCGTCCCTTTCTTATGAAGCATTCCAAACAGGGAGGCGCACTCCCAGAAAATGAAAGTAGACTGAGACAGATTCACCTGCCGCGCATCTTTGACCAACACATGCAAAAAGTGCTGCAAGAGATACGTGGAAAGACAATCTTTGCTGTAGTCGATGAAACCTCAAGTGAGTGTCCTCAACATTGTAATAGGTAAGTGTTTATTAAATTATCATTGGCTTTTAAGGTTTAACAATGGCAAGGTATTCTATAATTAGCTCACTGCTGCTCTCTTAATTCATGTACATTTCTAATATTAACACCTAAGGCACATTAGTCTATTTGGAAGAAGTATTATAAGAAATTTTTTAAGTAATTTAGTTGACCTTTTACAAGTAAAAATTGGTTAAAAATGAAAAATCCGAAACAGATGAAAAATAACCAACAGAATGAGTACAGTACATGAGTGCAGTATCGGACCCGATTCCGATACCAGTATAGGGACATTCCTAATGATAAAGACAACAATGTGCAATAAATAGTTAATTTATTATTATTATTTATACATCAACTGTTGGAATGAAGAATACTTCAGCAGTCAAAATTGTAAAATTACCCTAAAAGGGGCTGGAGGTTGTCGCACACCAGACGTGTCAGGTGGACAATATACCGGTCCTAAAATGCGAAACCATTGTTTGCTATGAATGTATGCACATCCATTTATGGCACCCAGCTATGACTTTGGGGCTGCTCAAAATTCAAGTTAGTTAATACAAAATACAATTGTTTATTATTAGCTCATACTGCATTATCTAATGTTAACATATTCAACTTGTGATTTTAAACATTTATTTCTATATGTTGAAATGAATATTAATCAATATTAATAAAAGCTGTAAAAGTAATGTTCATTGTTAGTTCATGTTTACTAATGCTGATAACTAAAGTTAACAAATGGAACCTTATTGTAAAGTGTTGCCAGAATATTCCAGGTTAAAAACAAGTTGAGATTAATTGACAGAAATTGTGACATCATGTTGATTACCTCAAAAATGATTTTGACTCATCCCTCCTTTTCTTACAGAAAAAGAAGCAAAAATCAAGGTAACAGTGAGGCACTAACAATGGAAGTGTATACCCCAACTTTTTGAGGATTTAAAGGGAGAAATTTGAGACTTGTAATTTTATAAATGCAGTTACATAAACGATTCTGTTAAAACTTGTGTATTATTTGAGCTGTAAAGTTATTTAAATCATAGTTTTTGTCAAATTTACCAGGATTACAGGGTTTATGGTCACAACAAAGTTGCAAAATTGGATATAACTTTGCACAGAAAAGTTGGTATGCAATTTTTTCACACTAAAATCATGTTAAAACGCAAATTGTTTACATCTTGTGGCTGTACTTTTAAAAGTGTGTATTTTTACATTTATGGATTGTCCCCATCCACCATTGTAAGTGCTTCACTGTAACCCAGATTTTTGTCAAAATTAATTTTTGGGAAATCAACATTGTCACAAATGCTTAATTTATTGAACCCAGAATATTCCATTAAATTCAACCCAAAATCCTTAAGAGAGATAGATTATTTACTTTTGCCCTGGCTAGAAGATACACTGTGTGTACTGTATGTATCTTTTATATAGACTACCTACAGTACACAAAGTATTTCCTGAAACAAAATGTCTTTTTGTGGTTTGACAGCTTAAATAAAGCCTATTCAAGTATATATATATATATATATATATATATATATATATATATATATATATATATATATATATATATACACACACACACATACAGTATATAAAGACAAATGGAATAATACCACCATTTTCTCCATACACCAACATACAAAGTCATTGACATGACTTTGTGTTGGCTGTTCATGATTGCTAAGCTAGCTAACCTTTTTCAGAGAATACAACTCTTGCTTTGGATAAAGCAGTCTGTCAATTGTAAATCTGAGGGTAAAACATTTTTTTTAAGTCTTTAAAACATGCTCACAATGCATTTTCTTTTATTTCTACGGTCCTCAGTCAAAAGCAGACCACATAAAAACTTGAAGACTTGAAATATCTTTGAAAGAGTGTACCACGGGCCTGGGTGATAATCTTACCACAGTTAGCACTTCTGCAGGAGTCCACTTAGAAATCTCATAGTTAATTCCCCAGAGGAAGTGCTGTATACAATCAGTTAAGCAAGCTGCATCAGGCTAGTCTCAGAGGCATCGTATATGTTTCTCTTTGGTTGTGTAACACCACCCAGCGTGCTCTCCCCATAACAAAAGATGCCTCAGGTTTAATGTTTCGTAAATCTTTATGGACACGACCCTTACGCTTAGGGACGAAGGCCACTGGTAATTAATATTGTTGACAAAGGAGCTCGTAATTTTTCACCTCGTTGAGATGCGATGCTCACCACAGCAAAATGGCCGCAGAACCCCGTTGGCTTGCGGAACACTATGTGGACACAAGAAGAGGTGCTGACAGGGTGGCTCGGCAGAAAAGGGTGCTGTGTGATTGGTCCCTGCAGGGTGTATGATTAATGAGCCTGGGAATAAAAGCAGGGGTCGCTGGGAGATCCTCGATTCTGTTTCACTCTACCGAGAGTGTGCTGAATTTTATGTCAACAGTGGACGAAGAACAGCTCCCCCAGTCTGTACTTAAAGCCACACTTTGGCTAAAGCAAGAATCTAAGCTTCATTTTAAAAGATGATTCACAAACCTGTAATATTAAACTTGCACAAGATGAATGACAAAGATTTATAAAAAGCACACACTGCCAAAAAGGGAACTAGGGAGCCACTAAGTAACACAGCTGTGAGTTTTGAATCTCTATAAGCAAACGTTTTTCAAGTCTTGAATGAATGACTTTATTTTTGGGTTTGATGTGTTTTTTTATTTATTTATTAATTTATGAGTTTCATAGAGGCACAGCATCTTTCAATGAAACCGCCGACACAAGGTGGGCAAACACACATACACACAAGCATACACATACTTCACACTCTGCATCTGTTCAATTGCACTACATCAAAGTGTTAAAGGGGTTCTAGTTCATCAGCAAATTCTTTGGCCCAATCCAGGGGGTTCAGACGCCCTCAGCTTCAGGGTTGTGCTATGGGAGGCAGGCATCTGTCTGCCCTCTAAGCCATTTACAACATCATGCTCCACTAGAAGCTTAACAAAAATATTGCTTGTGCTTTTTAAAGGCCAGGCAGCCTCAAAAATACTTCCCACATCACAGAACGACGGTTTGGATTCTAGAATCTTTCCCTGTCTGACCCTCAAGCCATCTGCAAACTCTTTTACGGTTGAAATATGGGTTGGATAGGACTTGCATTGGAACAATTTGTCTATTTTTAATATTGAAATGTAACACTTTACACATAGGAAAGCGGTGTCCTCTGATAGAATAATAGTTTGCAACTCACGTTTGGTTTCCATATATTTAAAATATAGCCACACCAATACTTAAAACTGGGGTTTGCAAGTAGAATAGCACATTGTGACAATATTAGAATTTCAAAGTATGGAAATATGCCTAAAAATGCTCAATGGAAGGAATCTTGGGATCAGATTTTTTTTACAATGACACTATTACTGCTTATTTTTACATGTGTGATTTCAGGCAGCAAAGCCACAGAAGCATTAATTCCACCCAGTATTGTCTGGAATCAGATTGTGCATGCCTACTGAATGGGTCTTGATGACACATTTAAGCCAGGATGTTGTCTCGCCCATTACCCTCTATTCATATTCACAGATGCACACATTTATATAATCGGCAACATTAAAAGCAACAACAATGGCTCAATGGCTTCATCGTGCGTCAGAAACACAGGTTCAAAACAAAACAAAATCCCTTGTCAGAATCAGTAACGGGTCATATAGAGGGAAGAAAGAACAGGCAATTGGGTTTTGTTTCTTCATCTCAGCTTCACAAACAGAGCTACTAACAAAGTGACCCATTTGAGCAACTTCCTTCTATTCTGATTGGCCTAATAGGGACCTGTTGACAGAGAGTCCCATCCGAGCAGGAACCGGCCAATCAGCTGCTGGCATCTGCCATCCCCACCACACCAGACTTCCACCGAGAATAAATACGCTTTCTGTCTCTTCGACCTTAATGACCTTCTCATTTTATGAATGTTTTAATTGTCTCCAAAATCCTTTGTATTGGCAGCTTCAAGAGGGTTCATGCACACAGAGATATTGAGTTTCAGATAAGAACTGATTTATTTAATGACTGCAAATAAAGCAAAGGATGTTACGTTGGCTTAAAAGATAAGTTGTTTATTAAAAACGGCAGAAAATTGGACATTGGACACCACAGGTATTTTTAAAGGCATATTTCACTGAAAAATTACAATTCTTTCATCATTTACTCATGTTGTTCCCAACTCATGTGACTTTTTTTCTTCTTCTATAGAACACAAAAAGAGATGCTAGGTAGAATGTCCGCGTCAGTCACTATTCACATTGATAAAAAAAGATGTACAGAATTTTGTATGGAAAAAATATGCAATGAAAGTGAATGGGAGTCATAATAACATGTGTCCTAACATCTCATTTTGTGTTCCATGAAAGAAAGTCATAGGGGTTTAGAACAACATGAGGGTGATTAAATGATGACATCATTTTTTATTTTACTATCCCTTTAATAATGATGTCAACTTTTTTTAGTGCTGCACCCAAAAAAACGAATCGTACTATAGTCGGGCATGTTGATTTAAAAAGATTCAAATATACAAATAGAAAATATGAATAGATATGTTGACAGAGACTATAAGGAATCCACACAACAGATGAAAAAAAACAAACATAAAGCAAAAACAGACAGAGTGTTAAAAAACAATAGATAATCCACACACCAGAGGCAAAAGTTAAATAATAATCTAAAAAGTGAATGAGAGGCTTTATAATATGTACAATAAAATATATGTTACTGCAGAAATATGTAAATGTAATGGTAACACTTTCCAACAAGGTTCGATTAGTTAACATTACTAAGCTACATTAGTTATATTGAACTAACATTGAATGATACTTTAACAGCATTTATTAATCTTGCTTAGTGATCATTTCAATATAAAATAATACATGTTTTAATTATTAAATTAATTTGTTAAAATTAGTAATGCATTATGAACAAACATGAGCTTACAATGAACAATTGTATTTTTATCAAATACAATTAACCAAGATTAATACAAGCTTTAATATTATATTGTTCATTGTTAGTTCATGATACAAAATGCAATAACTAATGTTTACTAATATTGCTAATATGATTCAAATAAGTATAAAAATGCACAAATGTGCAGACAGGGTTGAAATGTATTCAACTACAGATTATAGAATACATGCTGTAAATGTAATTTGTAACATATTCTGTTAGATTACTCAAGTTCAGTAACATATTATAAATACTTTGGATTACTTCTTCAGCACTGATAGAATTTTTCACTTGTTTTGACCTTAAAAACTCAGTAAGACAAAATACACATGTTAAAAATACATATGTATTTAAATACATTTAAATACGTAATCTCATTACATGTATTCCGTTACTCCCCAACTCTGAGTGCAGATTCATTAATGTATATATCTTTTTTTTTAACTAACACATTTTAGAATTATAAGAGTAAAATTACAAAGCTTTATACCTAAATAAAATAATAAATATGGTACTTTATTTTTTTATAAAGTGCAGTCTGTTTAGACAGACTTGTATGCAGTTTCTCAAGATGTATTTTGATTCTGATTTAGTTCATTATCAAAAGGCCTTTGTAAGTTTAAAGGCCATTATCTATCCTCTTTGATACCCATTGACCCAAGCAGATAGGTGCTGTTAAAAGCAGAAACTTCAGAAAGGCGATGCTGGGCAGCTGCAGGCAGCCTTTGCTCTTTTTTGTGTGTGTGTGTGTGCATTACTGAGCCCTCCTGTCTACAGTGTCCATGTCCACACAAAAGACCCTTAACAGGAGCTGTCAACAGGCAACACCACAGTGAGGATACTAAGCATGGTCTCTCCTACAGATCCCTTCTGCTTGTATTTGTACAGACCTGAGAGCTTGATACAGTTAAAATTAGTTGTTTAGTCTTCTCTTAAAGGAAGGTTATTGCTGCTTTGCCACAATGTTTGCCCACTTTTGAAACACAGATGCTGCAGCAGTCTCCTTTTGCATCAAAGCGAGTAAAGGCGAAACACACAAAAAAGTGGCAAGGTGTCCAGCGGCCCGCTACACTTTGCACCTGAGGTTTGGATCAATACAGTCAAGTGATGACATGTCAATTTGCACTTAGAAAAGCCACGCTGTTCATTCAGTGGCTGCGGTGAAAGATGCGGGCAGGTGAATTGTTCGCAAGAGGATACAGTGTATCAACACCTTCCTTTTACCTGCTGCCAGCTTTTCAGTCTCTTTTACGCCACGGGCATGCTCTGTTTTCTTGTTTTGTGCACGTACGTGATGTTTGACCACTGTTTATGAAAACTGATACTCTTTTTTTTTTGTCCCTTTTGACCCATTAGTTTATTGTTTTTAAACAAGTTTAATGTTTATGAGTTATTGCATGGCACACATTGCCAAAGGCCAGCTGCTGCCTCTGTTATTATTTCATGTTTGATACATTCAATTATGTTACTAAGAAACACAAGCACGTCATCAGCAGGGACAAAAGCAGCTGTCTTGCATGATCACCTGATGGTCGATTCATTTGTGAAGACCATTTAAAGTTGTGCTAGACAGGTGTTGGTTTGGTTATGAGTGAACAATCAATGGCTCAATGGCTCTGTGACTCAATACTAAGCATTCAATGAGATCATACATATGTGCATTTTATATGACTTGTGGGTGCATTCCACATGCAATATGGCTCAGGTTTTAAAATGAACTGCACGCTTCATTATTATGAATGACTCGCAAACAGTTTTAAAAAGCAAAAGACCCTGAAGGGAATGCGAGGAACAGGTTTACACACACACACACACCCACACAAAAAGGCTGACTGCCAACAGATGGCACTGATGCTTCACTGTCTTCCGGAGGTGAGATGAATGTAGGCTGTAGTAGTGATCCTGACTAGCTTAGATCAGACACATGAAGCACCCAAACACCCCCCAACCCCCAAATGAAGGACCTATTTTAAAATAAGCTTGTTTTATTTCTACATTCTTAAAACACTCACAATAGTCACGATACTGTATATCTGTCCAATTAAGTACAACAGAATGCATCAATATATTGTAAATTATTTGTGATTGATACTTTGCTAAACACATTAGAGAGACCCAGCATGTCCTTGAGACAAAGAGTAAAAAGTTGCTCTGATTACACTGGGAAATGACGATCTGAGAGTTACCACTTATTTAGATGATCATTACTGAACTGTTGAACATGATATAAATGCACAAAAAGCAATACAAATATTTTTAATATTAGGCCTTTTGCGATTATTGGAGCACCCGATTGAGGTAATCTGATCTAATATGAGATGTTGGCGACTATTGCACACTTCAAATTTCAATCACATTTTAAAGTCAAAATAAGGGAATTTTAAGCAAATATAAAAATGCCATGAACGCCTTGATTTTAAGACCAATTTTCCAGTGTAATTGCATTATGTGAGCACTCCAAATCAACTCTGACCATCTCACTGACCGATAATATAAAAATGTAAATAATGCAATACAATACAATATAATAAGGTTGGCTGTGTTCCAAAAACAACAGTGTAAATTTTAAGTTTACCAAAAACTAAACTTGTCAAAAAGAGAGAGAGAGAGAGAGAGATATTTCAAGTATTTGGAGATGTTTTAATATTGAAAAAATTATTTCCCATGTCATTCTACCCCTGTGCAGTATTTTTAAAGCCTTACAGTAACTCATATATATCAATTTTATTATATGATTACAAGCTAAATAAACATGAATTAATTACATCTTAAAGGGATAGTTCACCCAAAAATGATCATTCTCTCATCATTTACTCACCCTCATGCCATACCAGATGTGTATGACTTTCTTTCTTCAGAACACAAATTAAGATTTTTAGAAGAATATCTCAGCTCTGTAGGTCCATACAATGCAAGTGAATGGTGACCAAAACTTTTAAGGTTCAACAATTTTAAATTCAGCATAAAAGTAATCCATTTGACTCAACTGGTTTAAGCAATAAGTGTGAGTGAAAAAAAAATCCCTATATGGTTCTTTGTAGCCAGGTGAAAAAGTCCTATAAAAACTGTATAACCTTTTCACCAGACTACAAAGAACCCTATAGCAATATTTGTATTCTACCCTTAGAAAATATTCAATATATGGAACCTTTTTGGCATAAATGGTTCTATAGATTTGAGTGAAGAGCCCTATTGTTTTATATAAAACCCAATGAACCTTTTTTGTCTAAGAAAAATATCAACCAAAGTGAGAGGGGACGACAAAGTATACCACAGGGACAAGTACTGGCTATCAGAATTCCTATATGTTTTGTCACCCTCAGTAGAATGACTAACCAAGTTACAACTTGGATGAATTGTTCAGATATTTTTCTTACTGCTATATCTGAGAGAGAGAGAGAGAGAGAGAGAGAGAGAGACAGACAGAAAGAGAGAGAGAGAGAGAGAGCGAGAGCAAGAGAGAGAGAGTGAGAGAGAGAGAGTTAAGCCAAAACTATTCAATTAGTGTGACTCATTTTAGAGGGATTCTTGAGTTTAACTTGTCTCCATATACTTTGACTGTGCGGATAAAGACCTGCCTCAAACTGCTAAACCCTTTTCTCTTCACACGCACAATAGAAGACCTTGTAAGATCATCCTGTCAGACAGGGATTTCATCCTTCCATAAAGAGCTAGTCCTATCTATGGTAGGTATTTGTCGATTAACAAAAAAAATTAGTGTCCGGTTAACACTGGTTTAGGGGAAAGATGCCACCAGAACATGTACATTTCCCTCCCTGAACAACCCAACCCCTAGGAAACAAAATGGTCAAAGATCTCTTTAATATCTCAAATGTCTATCCTATGAATGAGAATAAATGGAGAGAAATGTGTCTTCTTGGATTGTTCTCCTGAGAAAAATCTGTCATCATTTACTAACCCTCATGTTGCTCTATACCTATATGACTCTCTTTCATCTGTGGAAAAACAAGAGGAGATGTTAGGCAGAATGTTAGCCTCAGTCATCATTCACTTTCGTTGTATGGAAAAAGATGCAATGAAAGGTTAACATTCTGAGGGTGAGTAAATAATGACAGAATTTTCATTTGGGTGTTAAACTATCCATTTAACACCTTTATGTCTCTCGAGCTCTTATAGAGCAACCTCTGAGCAATACAAGTTTCCTCTAGGAAGTTAACACAGTAACATTTCAAGGAAACTGTCAGGAGATAGACAGGCCAGAGGGACGTCATACTTGTTTTGAACTCTGTCTAGAGCTCTTTGAGAGATGCCAAAAACATTCCTCTTACAGAAGAGCACAGACAGGGCCACTCTGTCCTAGCCTGGCTTGAATGGGGCTGCTGAACCTAAACCTGGCCAAGTTTAAGAGAGGTATTAGGCCATGTCAAAACAAATTACCCCAGCTACTGTGCTCTAAATGGCTTTTGGTTTTCATGGAGTCATTCAAATTGACAGGCAAAGAGCCAATGTATATGTTCTAGTGCTCTTAAGTCGAGAGGGCAGGGCTGGCCCATGGGCACCTAAAAAACAAAACAAAACAATTATTTTCCAGCACACCACTGCAATTCTTCTAAAATTATTATTTACGGCTCTAAAATCTGACTAGATGATCCATATTTAAAGTCACTATAAAATACCTAACATATAAACACCCATGACTGCACATCAATTGAATTCTATATTAAAAGAACAGTTCACCCAAAAAATGAAAATTCTCTCATCATTTACTCACCCTCATGCCATCCCAGATGTGTATTACTTTCTTTCTTATGTAGAACACAACAAAGATTTTTTTGAAGAATATCTCAGCTCTGTAGATCCATATAATGCAAGTGAATAGTGACCAAAATGCAAAGCTTCAAAAAGTGTATAAAGCCAGCATGAAAGTAATCCATATGACGATATTCTGAAGCGATCTTTGGGTGAGAACAGACCAAAATATAACTTCCTTTTCACTGTATATCCTGTCATTGCAGTCTCTAGGCACAATCATGATTTAAAGCTCAGTTACACTTATTGGTGCATGATGCATGCACAGAGCACTAGATGGCGCTAGGAAGTGTAACGGAGCTTAAAAATCATACCCGCCAAAGAGACTGCAAATGTCAAGGTTTATAGTGAAAAGGGAGTTATATTTTGGTCTGCTCTCACCCAAAACTGATAAGATCACTTCAGGAAACTTGGATTAAACCACAGGAGTTGTATGGATTACCTTTATGCAGCCTTTTCGTGCTTTTTGGAGCTTAAAAATTTTGGTCACCATTTGCTTACATTTCATGGACCTACAAAGCTGAGATATTTTTCTACAAATATTTGTGTTCTGCAGAAGAAAGACATACACCTCTGGGATGACATGAGGATTGCATAAATGAGTAAATAATGTTTGGGTGAACTATCCTTTAAGAGTGGGCTATGGTGGCACAAGGACCTAAAGCCAAAAGCTTGGTACAAGTTGGTCTAGCACTAGCCTGTATGCACATATGTAGGATTTCAATAATCATCTGTGACATCAAAATAAATAAATTGTTTATTTAAAATATATGTTGCACTTTAATTCAATCATGTAATTTTAATATTAGTGGAACACCTACATGGCCATACTGTACATATTATAATTGTGTTGTACATGAATTGGTATAAATCATATTTCTGTATATTACTAGGTGGGGATTCAGTTCAGAGTGAGCCTTGACATTCTTGGACAGATGTGTCCATTTCTGTCTCTCAATCTTTTCTCCTCTGAGACCGTGAAACCAAATCTATGAATCAAGTCGTGCCACTGTCCCATGTAGCAACGCTCTACTACTATTAGCTGCGCTGTTGCCCGGAGACCAAATGTTTTGCAGCAATGTTTTTATTTTCAGCCTGGGTCACTCTGGACCTGCATCAGTGAGAAGTATTCAGATTCATCCGCCATACCACACTGGGAGGCCCTGCTTTTACCCGCAATACTTAAAACACGATACCGATCTGTGTGCTAGACTCTCAATAACCCTCACTGTCTTGTTTTACTCAATGGAGTCTACTGCAATAAACTTGCATGTGAAGCGTGCTGATAAATCCAACTAAAACCATCTTAAGGTGGAAGCCGTTCTTTGTTTGCATTGTTTCAGTGTGGTCAACTATACCTACTATACCTACACTTTTGCTAAATAATTTTACATGGTTCATTGTATGTATTGAGACTGTTTATTGTTGAAATAAAAACCAGGCGTTACAACAACGACTTTTATAAAATGGCAGATTATCAGTTTATAAACACTTACTCACACCCTGTTCCTCATACAATTCTCTCTTAAAACATAAAATACTTTAACTATAGTGCATGACTTTCTAAGGCAATACATTTTAATGTTTGCATTACATAATCAATTACATTTATAAACTTATTCAGGCATGTTCTGGCAAGCTCAACTTATATAGCACTGCACTACCGGGCAACAAGTCCAGAAGAGCACAAGAGTCGATGGTTGAGCCAAAAGTACCATGGGAGCACCACAAAACGATGTGGCTGCTTCAGCTATTGCGTTTTTCATCTTACTTTTCCTTTGATCATATTTTCTGTTAGGTTCAGTTGTAAGGTAGGGGGAAGGTTTTGTTGATTTAAAACTTGCTAGAGCATTCACGTTAAAAACCTCATCTGTTTGGGGGAACATTTAACTCTCTTTTAGCTCCACACAGTGCAAATTTCACCTCAGAACAGTCGTGATATGTATAATGAAATAGTTCACAAAAATTTTCTCAGTCCACGGTCACATAATTTGCATGAGTTTCGACTGACTTTTTCCTTTTTCTTTCTTTCCTTCTTTACTTCATTTTTACTCTTTCTCTTGCTCTTTCTTTCTGCCTTTCAACTAACTAATAGAATATCTGTTTCTGAAGTCTTGCCCCCAGACAAAAGCAACAGGGCCGCCTGGCTCTGTGGCTAACCAGAGAGATGACTGATCACAGCTGCAGAGCAACTGACCATATTAACCACTGGGGTGTGTGATGGCAGGGCGATCCCTCACTCACTGACACCGCCAGAGGTTCAACGTTAGCAATGAGCTCATTGAAAGGCTCGCTACAGCCCTGCTGTGCCCAAAAATAGCTAGCATAGCTCTCCAGCACTGCTTCAAAAGGCTCCTGCTGACAAATTATGATGACAAATCATAGAAGGTTAACCGAAACAGTATTGATTCTATTCATCACATCTGTATGGAGGCGTCAGTGTTACGATGAGGAAGGTCTGTGTGAGCGGCTGTGGAAGAGAAAGTTGGCTATTCGGTAATAGGCCTATCTGTAGAAAAACCACATGGAAGCGCTATAGGACCGCAACATCCAGTGTATACATTAACAAGGTTCCCTATATGAACATTTACCATGGTTTCACTACAGTAACAATAACTGAAGTAACATATTTAATGTTATTTTTGCAGAAATGTAGAGACTTCCTAAATAATAATCTCATTAGTATTCATAGCTATTCGTACATAAAGTGTAGCTCTAGATTTGTATGCCTCTGACATTGTACATATGTAAAGAGCTTATGTTTTAAAAGCTGTCCATACAATGACAGATCTAATGTCTACCCAAATGGAGAAAAAGTGATCAAATAGACATAGATCTATTGGTGGAGTCAGAGACAGCATTTTTATTTAAAAAAATAGTTTTTACCAACTATGGTAGTTGCATTATATGTGAAATAATTTTTGTGAAGTTGGCATGTCTCAACCACTCCTCTGCCCTCTGGCGGACGCCACCTCACTCCTCTCCTGGTGGATGGCAGCGAGTCCTCCGGCCCCATGTGGACAGAACCGCTCCTCCCCTACTTTGGCAGACAGCAGTGGACCATTGTAACAGAAAAAGGATGGGCAAGGAGGAGGCTGAACAGTCAATGTAACTTTTAATGAATAAATGTATTTAAAAAACATAAAACATAAGGGCACAGACACACATGCACACCTTGTGCGTCTCTCTCTTTCTCAAACTGGTGTCTCCGGCTCCCCTTTATCTCGCTCTCCTGGCCATGCCCCTCCTCCTCGTCACAATATATATAGGTCATGGTTTAATTTTCATTATATTTACAATTGTACAGTATTTATTCATCTAATTTGTATTGGTATTTTTCCACCGGTAGTTTTAGAATGATTTTTAAGTCACTGCAAAAGGGGCCGGTGGAAGAAGTTGAAGAAGATAAAATGTTTGGATTTGGTATACATTTTTTTACCACTTTGTTATTTTGATAATATTTTAATTTAGTTTAAAGTGACATTTGAATTTAGAAATATTTTTGGTTGAATCTTTATGTGTTTTAATAAACTAATTAAATTTTCTAAATTGATCGCTAGAAGTGAAGCGCGTGCAGATAAAATCACTGTTAAATCTAACCATGATTTGTGTGTCAGTAGATGAAAATTATTAATTCTTACATTCTCTATAATTTAACAGAGCCTACATCCATATCCCGAACCACATTTTTTCATGCGTGTAACAGGAGATAAAATGATCATAAATAAAAATTTGAGCTGGGGACCTCTAGCTGAGTCGACACGAAATGACCCAAATGTAGTTTAGTAGTGTTTCTACTTTTAGTTGGTTTCTTCTCAACACTGCTTTGCAGGACTTGCTTCATACCCTGAGGATGTCAGTGGGGCAGTGGTGGCTCAGTGGTTGAGGCTCAGGGTTACTGACCAGAAGGTTAGGGGTTCAAGCCCCAGCACCACCAAGATGCCACTGTTGGGCCCTTGAGCAAGGCCCTTAACTCCAGGTTGCTCCGGGGGGATTGTCCCTGTAATAAGTGCACTGTAAGTCGCTTTGGATAAAAGCGTCTGCCAAATACATAAATGTAAATGTAATGTAAATGTCAGGCATGGTAAACCCACACAAGACAAATCATCACCACGCCATACTGTGCTACTTGCAACTCTATAGTTCATGCACCCATTCTCAAATATAAAGCATTTTACTCTGTGACCAATGAGTATGTCTGATTTTGCAGCGCTGTGCAGAAATGAGTGGGAGTCTG
Organism: Xyrauchen texanus; assembly: GCF_025860055.1. Taxonomy (NCBI): domain Eukaryota; kingdom Metazoa; phylum Chordata; class Actinopteri; order Cypriniformes; family Catostomidae; genus Xyrauchen; species Xyrauchen texanus. The sequence goes on along the minus strand of NC_068278.1, from coordinate 51,676,607 downwards.
TTATAGCGGCTGGCATCCAGTGCCACTCATTAGTGGGTCACCGCCTGGTCAGCCAAACCGCCCGCCTCAACTAGCTTCTCTTCCACATCCAGTTCTTACTTTATATGCTCAGTAAATGCTATAAAGGTTATAATGTTTTTTCTACTGCTTTTTTCCCCAGTTTCCTCTAAGGGCTCTTTCTCTCAGGGCACTGATGGTTTGGTAGGGTGTAGTCAGGTTGGAGTCCTGGGTCAATAAAAGCTCTGTGTCCGTAGTGGTGGCTATGAGCTCATGCTATCTGAGAGGCCCGACACACATGCTGGTCTGACACATGTGTGGATGTGTGTGTTTACTTGGTCATGGCTATAGATGCTGCTCTCTCTCATATCTCTCCTAATGGAGGGATTCATTTCATTGTGACCTCATCAGCTTTACTCTCCTGCCATCCTCTCAACTCAAGAGCTCTGCCCCCAACCTTAGTGAACTATGCAGTGGTGGATTACAAAAGACCCCCTAGTCAACATATTTGCCCTTATGAAAAATGCGTATATCTCCTGCATAGTAACCAAACATAGTAACGAAAGTACTAAGGGTATTTGTAAATTGGTAAAACAGTGGGTAGATTTGCATTACCATTAACATGGTTAAAATAAACTTTTTTTTTATTATTTTTGTTTTTTAATAAAAATAGTAAGTGGGTAGTAGACTAACATTTCCTTGGACTTTAAGGTTAAAATTCTATGAATGTATGAGTGAAAATGGAAGGCCAAGGTCGAGTTTATTTTACTATTTTAATCACCTTTTAAATGGTACTTAGTCGAAAAGTTATCTTGACTGTAGTGTAACTACTGTACTGTAAATTATGAGTAGCTTCTGTTTCAAAGTAGCTTCCCCGACATTGCTACAAAGAGGCATGTCTGAGATTTCTGAAGCCTAACGGAGGGCTTTAACTCAGGCAGTGGCCCTTGGATCATGTTCCTGCAGGGAACCAGTGCCAGAGAATTATCAAGAACATACGATTTCCATTGCTCTCTAATCTGCATACAGACTAAACGCATTGCTTGGCATAGTTAATGTATCAACATCCTCAGCCTTCCAGGCAGACAAATATAGATTAATTTACTTTTTTACCTACAATACAACATCAAGACAATGATGGCATGCTGGGAAGTCACTATGAATGTGACTCATTAGCCCTGAAGCATACAATTTTCAGTGATCACTTTACACCTCATTCATTCAGTTTAGATTGCACAGTAACCTTTGAATGCAATCTGACAAGCGCTGACATATGACAAAATGACAATGATCACGTTTAGTTTTCTAGCAAGCCAGCAACAAGCCAAAAACGTGTTTTCAAAACTGCTGATGAGAACAAAAAATATAAAAAAAATTAAGAGAAAAACCTAGCAGTGTTATTGAACTTGATTCTTGTGTGGTTAGCGGTATGTCAAATTCAGCTATGTGTGCTTCATAGATTCTGACAGCACGGCTTTCAGTCATTTTAACTCAGGCATTTTGTTTTTCTCTCGTTTTCTTTCTAGAATATTTCGGAAGAAGAAAAAATGACTACCATTTCATTGGACATTCGATCTAAAATAAAATGGCTTTTCATTTTTTGCTACTCATTTTAGAGCTACCATCCGTGAAGGATCTCGTTTATCCACAAAGTTGTGGAATCCCACACACATGCACTGCATGTCCTCATATCCTGTTCTCCAGTGGCACACAAAACAACAGCGTAAATGCTCCTACCCTCCACAATACAAGCTGCTATTAAGACTATTTTGAATCCTTTTACTGACTACGACAGAGAGCGTGCTGCGCCATGTAATGGCATGACACCTGTGAGAACGAGCTGTCGTTTTCATTACAGTTCTTAGTGTCTTGAGTTGAGGTGTTGAAACACAGGAGCATTTTATATTATTACTAACCTGACAATCACAGGAACAACCCTGCTGAAGTGTAAGACTATGCCTTCTGTTTTTACAAGCCCTGGAATCTCCCGCAGACAATGACAACTAGTTAGTCAATTGGCCGGTTTTATGAGACGTGTTCCACTTTATCTGGATCTCAGGCCTAGGGGAACAGACAGACAACACCAGGGTACATTGTGATTAGCATAAAGCATAATGGAAAAGGCATAATGAGACAATAACAGGATAAATTATCAACAAATTGCTAACATACACATATCTCTCAGAAAACCGCATAGTGGGCAACACATCTCCAGAATAGCTTGCAATTGGCGAACGGTACAGTACATGCGATGTTCACGAGGAAGATATTTTGCTGTTTATGTTCGCATATCTGCCATAGCTCTAAATGGAACCTGTCTGAGAGATATGTAAATGTTAGCAATTTGTTGATAATGTATCCTGTTATTGTCTCATTATGCCTTTCCCAATGGGATTATGCTAATGGAAAACATCCTTTAAATCATGGTTACATACCCTCACAACTCTTAGGTTTTCTGCCATAGCTCTAAATGGCAGAAAAAACAAGAGAAATATGCTAATATTGCATTCCGAACTCAGTCCATGTTTCTCATATTGAAGTTTGGAAGTCATATGTTTTATTTGAATGGGAATGCTACCTTAATAACATAGCAACACAATCCATGCGGTTAAGATTGCTGTGGCATGACATAAAACGTCTTTATTCAAATATAGCCTCTTTGTGGCTTTAATTCTAATGATTTCCAACTTGTGTACTGTTTCTTCGAGTGGCATTTGGTTAAAATAAAATAAAGAAATACACAAACAAACATAAAAATATAGAAATATGTAAGGAATATTCATGTTAGTACTTAGTATCTTGGGTCTATGTGAGGAATTGAGGTATTTCAAATCTTAAATTACCTCATGTTTCAAAATTAATCATGAGGCCGCGTCACGAAGGCAGGATCATGCGATCATAAACAGCAAAATATCTTCCTCGTGAACATCGCATGTACTGTACCATTCGCCAATTGCAAGCTATCCTGGTGATGTGTTGCTCACTATGCGGTTGCTGCATGCAACAACAACAAGCATAGTGTGAGCTGTGATGTCTAATTTGCTGACAAATTACTGAAAGCAATTGCAAGCCTAGCTAGCCTTTCCACTTTCCCAGCAACGGAAGTGGTTAGAATGAGAGACTGACAGAATGGGAGAAGGCTCGAGAGGACTGAATAGTTTGTATATTCTTTGTTTGACGTGGAAAAAACATGGCTGCAGCGCTGCATCAAAACAGTGAACTCCAACGGTAACGGCTTTACATTTTTATTTAGTGATCGTTTTAATGTTTTTAACATAAAAAAATTAAGATATTGTGATGTTGAAAAGACTATTTGAGCAGCTGGATCATTATGACAATCGCTTCTATCCCTCTTTTGCTGGTAAACAGCAGTAGGAATGCAGAACACAGGTTTGATCGTACGTGCGAAAGAGTTTGTGAGTGGTCATGATTTCCTACATACATTGTAAAACTACCAAATTGTCTTTAGGAGTTAAACTTTTTTAACTAGGAAACAATTACTGAGTGCACTTTTAAAGTACACAGTGAATCATTCAGAGCCAAGTTCACAGTCATTTTTCCAGTTATTTCCAATTCAATATGAACAGAGAACCATTAAAAGTTAATTTAACATTATGCTTTGTTCCCTTCAAAGTCGGATGTGGGAAATTCTGACATTTGACTAATAAACAAACAAAACTGCAATGCTCCCGTTAGCTTAGCAGGTGTTCGATTGTCACCAGGTATGTCTTCTAGCAACCAAATTGATAAACGATGCTGCAATGCTGCAAATACGTTAAGGTTTAAAGAAGTTAATATTTATCGTTTACTTTGTACATCTTCCTGGGTGCTGACATTTTTGTGTGACATCACTCACCTGAATCTGCGAAATCAGAGTTGAACATTTTCACACAAGTTTCCAAGTTGGAAGTCCGAATTCGACTGGAGTTCGATTGCACTTTCCTAATATGAAGTTGGAAATTTCCGACTGTTTGAGTTGAATGGAATACAGCATGAGTCTAATTACTGACTGGCTGCCCTTATGACAGTTAAAGATACACATTAACGACAAAGTTGCAATACATGGTATTCTAAAACAATTCAAAATTGTTACTAAAAATATTATTGGTTATTGTAATACCGGAATATTAATATTGTTGGTAACTGTTCCATATACTAGCTGATCTGATAACAATAGGGAAATTTATTAAATGCATCTCAGATTATAGTGTTATGTCTGGTCAAGTTGGTCTGCTTAAACATAGTATTTCCATTTTTTTGCCGAAATTCTCACCACAGAAAAACTATTTCCAAGGTGGAAAGGAAAATATGGTTAACATGGTCAATTTTATAAATGATTTGTAAGTATCATGTTGCATTGTGTATACTCAGCTTTCAGTACCATATTACATACTTCTGAAACAGTATATTGTGTAATAATCAGAGGCAGGTGATGACAAGTTTTATGACTTGAAAAGCTTTTAAATAATGTCATGTTTGATATCTTCATTTTATTTTAACCCTAACATTACGAATTGACAGTCCATCTCCTCTGAACTTTCCTTTTGTGACACTTTCACACACCCGTCATCTCTCTCAGCATGAATTTTCACCCCTCGCCTATAATCCTGCTCTCCTCTGAGTTGTGTGTGCTGAAGTGACAGGTGTCATGAGACCTGACAGTTGTAAAGCTGTTTCCAAACAGCAGCCCAGTGCAGTTCTCAGACGCCCTGCTGCAGTGCGAGCTCTGACAGCGGTTCAGGCTTGCTGCCAACAGATACCCGGTCTGGAGATGACAGAACATGCTGCTTTATGAGTCCTCAATAAAGTGACAGATGGAACATGCTGAATAATTTCAATGTTTGTATGTGGGGTTGTGCTGACTGAAAGAACTTAAAAATATGCATAAATAAAATGTGCATTGTATAAGCATAATGTTTCATTTACATTTGACTTTGTAAACGTAATGCTGCCTTACAGCAATTCTCTATTGAAGTGATTCAACAGGTTGTTCTTTTGTTATAGTCTAATGTTAATGGTCTTTAATGTGTTTATGTGAGCTGTGTATGACTCCAGGCTCTGGGGGTGGGTCAAGGGGAACTTCAACTCTATTAAAAATTCATAGTGGATTCTCTGTTCTTTTGTAACTGCTCAGTGGAAAGCACAAGCACTGTTATTGAGAGTCTGAATTCTTTTATGTTCACGTCCTTGCTTTGTTCGGCATGGGCATCTGCCTTACAGTTGCCCAAATATTAAACGTTCCTGATGTTCCCGAATGTCCGAGTGCTCTACATAATGGTGTATTAAATTAAAAGATGTGTTGAAGAATGTCAGTACTTTGCAAAAGTCACCAAAACACACCAATATCTGCACAGCAACTGGCATATTTTTGGTGCCCATTTTGGTGCATAGTGTGACATTCCTGTTCTACCCACTACATACAGAACTTGAACCGGCGTGCCGGCATGGGAGGCGGGTGTGCTAACAAGGAGGCTAATGGCTACAGCCTCTAGCATCAGTCGCTAGTGCACCTCTTAATGTCAGGAGAGTGAGGTTTATACACATTGCACAGCTATCTATTAGCTAGCTCCCTTTACACTCACTCCATAAACCTCACTCCCATTCGGGTCACGGCACCACTGTTATGCTCCTGTTCTACCAGCTCCGTACGGGACTCGAAACGGCGTTTCTGGCATGGGAGGTGGGTGCGCTAACAAGTAGGCTTAAGGCTACAGCCTCTAGAGTCAGTCGCTAGTGCAAGTCTTGATGTCAGGAGAGTGAGGTTTATACACATTGCACAGCTATCTATCAGCTAGCTCCAGTTACAATAGCAACGTTTACCACCACCTTAACACATGGATATATAATTTACGTCCACCACCATAACTGTGAATTCAGTGACAGTTGTTTAAAAGTTCTGCTGCTGAAATCTGTCTGTGCTTAGAGAAAGTTTAACCAATGCCCCCTGTGGCAAAAGTGGGAAGTGTTTTTGAACGTATGGGCACGTGAGATCCAGTTTCCAGTTAAATTATGAAGTAAAGCAATAATGAATATTTACAACTTTATAAATACCCAGAGTGCACTTTGTGAACAGGAATGCATATTTTATTTACCCCACGTCCTAACTGTCAGTGGGGTAAACATTTTATTTTAGAGCTAAATTTCAATCTCCAAATCACATTAATCATCTATGTGAACTTGATTACTTTCTGGTTCCCACAGGACAAGATCCTGTGTCGCAGAGGTTGCTCGCACTACATGTTATTAGTAACGCCATATTTGAATCATTTTTCATCATATTTTTATTTATGCAATAATGTCTGATGAGGTGGATAGTGCTGGTCTGTAATTCGGTTAAATGGGTCAATTACAGGGTACATAAACATTCATAGGCAACATGTACAATTTTTATGTGATCATGAACACAGATTCCCTTATGAAACAAACTTGCCACAAATACATCACTGATAACTTTCACATGCAAATGAGCTTTGAGACAAACTTGAGGCAAATTGTCTATTGTTGCCAAAGGTTTGGCAGAAGCTTACCTCACCTGCGAAGAGCTGCAAACTTCTGGCAAATATTTGCGCTGAAACAAGTCACTTGCATGTGAAAATAATGAGTGACAAATTTGCTGCAAGTTTGGCGCTAGTTTAGATTTTTCGATGGGAGAGTCTATAATGGAAAAGTAAACCAAATCAAATGGGAAACTACGCACATTTCCCTAAAAGCCCTCTACAATATTCTCATGCAGACTTATACAAAGTACACAATTTTATGAGTAAAAATGGTCTGCTGATCAGTCCTTTTATCTTTTAATTCAACCAACCTACTAACCATCTATCCATCAATCTATTTTCTGGCACAAACATTGGGCAGAGATTCATGTGATCCATCACTCATTATATATGGCCACCAGGAGATGTCAACTATACATGACACAGACTCAGTGATGACTCAAATGGCACAGAATGAAACTCATTCTGTGAAATCTCATTACTAAAATCATGTCTCTATGGTATGCAAACCTTAAGTCACTGATGAGTTTGCATGTGTAATTAGGTTTCTTAAAGTTACCTGCAAAAACTCGTTCTTTCCATGTTCACATCACTGAGAGAAGAGGATAATTATAACCATCTCTTCTCTCCTCCTCTGTACACCTCTTTCACTAAATCACCAGTGTTGCTGTTTGTAGCATGTAGCTGGCATCCTTCCATCTGGTTTTGCTGTTTATGATTACAGTGTAGACTGGATACGTTTCCTTAAAACAAGGAAAAAACCTAGAATGATGGTTTTGAACGATATAAAGCCTTGGGGTATCGGATCACTCACTCATGAATTAAAAAGAACATATCGAGCACACAATCTTGTATGAAAGCTGATAATGTTTTGATATTTGTCCTGCTGAAAACAGGCTTTTCAATATTTCAATTTGCCGTTTGATGTAAAGCCTGTTGTGGCTTGAAAATGAAGCATGCCAGTGACTTTTTGAATTTACTACAGCTAAGTGATGACTGCATAGAGAACACTAATTTCATGTTACATAAACAAACTAAATGGATTGCTCAGATATTTAGTGTTTCTTTCAAATCATTCTCAGACATCAAAAGAAATCTGCATTAGAAAGCCTTGCTTTTAAGATTGTTCTCCTATGAATGGCCTATCCCCCCATGCAAGCCTGGCACTTTGAAATTTGGTGTAGCTTCTATAGAGTACATTATCAGTAATCTCTTATTACTTAAGGATGGGTGGGGAGTCAGCCATGCAAGGTGTCTTAAAAAATAAAATTTTCCTGTCAGACTGGCTTAAGAAATAGTTTGTACGTGGATTTATGCTCGAAGGCCAACATGTCCATGTCTGTTTCAAAGACCACAGCAATTGCTTTCAAACAGAAAGGTTCCTGAAGACCTTTAAATCAACAGTAGAATGCAGTACACCTCAGTGGAGTTGAGAAGCCGCTGTGTCACCAACTAAGCAATCATTTAAAAGATGCCCTCAAATTCCCGTACAAACGTACATCTCTTTGTTTTTATGTTTATCACAAAAAATTTTGTTCAAAGTTAGGTCCATTCTTGGCTATTATGCTTTTGCTGTGGGGAGAAAAGGGTAGAAAAAAAATTATAAATTAAATAATATGACAAACAGGAATCACAATTCAAATCAGTTCAAATTTCAAATTGGTCATGTCTGTTGTGATTTTTGAGTATTATTAAGAAAGATTTGAGGTCTGCCCTGAGCTTTGACAGGCTGGCTATGAGACAGAAAGCAGAACGCCCTAATATTGTTGATGGGTTATAGTTTAAAGAGAGGAGTGAATCAAGCCGTCATTAATAATCTCTGATAAAGTCCTCTTGAGCCTCAGCAGATCCACAAGACTCTCAGACACACAGTTTAGTTTAAATGGATACTATCAGTGGGTTAATTAAGAGGTCAGGACTCTTGGCAGAAAGGCATCAGGCTCATTCAAACCAAAATAATCAGCCCTAAAGATAAAGTCAGCTTTTAACTGTCTTATGGTAGCCAAAAACAATAAAGATGGGGAAAGTGTGGTAATTAGATTAATGAGTTAATGGGCTGCGGGTGCAATAGCTGGTTGACAGGATACAATCACTTTAAAAGGGCACTATTGTGGCCGGCCTTCATCAAAAATATTTCCTTTTTAATGAATTTATAAATAATTTTCAAACTTTAATCATAAGTTATTTTGAGTCAAACCTACCTTCTTCAGCAAAGGAACAGAAAGTAACATATATTGCACTTTCCGTGATTAGACAAATTAGAAAAAGTGAAGAAAAAAAAAGATTTTGGCCTAGCCCACCTCTGTGGTCTTAACATTTAAAATCATACAACAGTGTTAAAATTGAATTGATTTTCAGTTCATTGTAGGAAACATATTTTTATTAATCTTGTTTTAATTACCAAAAATACATAATATTTTACAGTGTCCCACATTTTGTGTCCTCGATAAAAAACAAAAACAAAATGTTAACAGTGCAACTAGTCTTGACCAACACAAAATAGGTATCACTTTAAAGCTTTACAATGCATGTAGGCATTATGACCAAAACTAAACAAGTGCTTTGAAATTTGCAGCCAAATCAGAAATGTTCCGTTTTGATAATTTATTAAAGATGTTGCACTGTACAAATGATTGTGTCATATGCTGTTGGAAATATACCAAGCTTATTTGTTTTACTCACAGACAAAATATAGCAAGTAACAGCTAAGTATATGTCTTTGACATACATGATTCTTGTGAACAGGTGTAGCTCATTTGCAGCATTTTCACTTATAACTTCAAGAAAAATAAACAGAACATAAAATATCTAAACGAGCCCACACACAAAGTAATCAGATGTATAGATCATTAGATAACCCACACAGTGTGCATGTGCACACAGCATCTGGCTATCTGGCATCTTGCTATCTGGCTACAAACATGTTTGCTTTCCTGGATCAGATGACTTCTTTGGAAATGCTTTAGCGTCAAGGAAATAGTAGTGATAGTCCTCCATATTTGGGCAGAGAGTCATGTGATCCATCACTCATTACATATGGCCACCAGGAGATGTCGCCAAGTACATGACACAGACTCAGTGATGACTCAAATGGCACAGAATGAAACTCATTCTGTGAAATCTCATTACTAAAATCATATCTGTATGCTATGCAAACCTTAAGTCACTGATGTGTTTGCATGTGTAATTAGTTCTTATTTACAATTTTTATGTTTTATTTATTTGGAGAGGCTTTTGGACACTTTAAGACATTCTTGGACAATAGGGTAAATACATTTTGTAAACCTATAACTTCTGATTACTTTGTCATAATAACACAAAATTTTACTCAGTTACAGTTGACATGATTGGGAACAAAACAAAAGCAGTAATTCTGAGCTTCCTTATTTATGTACACCCTAAGATGTAGGTATATTTTCAATCAGAAAAAAAAGAAAAAAGTACACTTTTGGCTCAAGATAGTTGTGATTTTTCATCAGTTTCTTAGGCTTTGAGTCTCAGAATTTATCACAGTTTTGTTTAAAATGATGCAAAACACTTGACTCTCTTTGTTTTAGTTTTTTTGTCAAGTTGGAAGCCTTTAATTTTGGGTATGCCACTGAAACAGGAAATCTTTAATAAACCTCAGAGATTAATAAGGGTTAAATGTAAAAATGTAGCAATCCATTAAATTGTGACGCATAGGAAGAAACATAATTTGGATACAGTCTAAAGCATTGAGAGACAAATAAATAATCTCAATCCATTCTCAATTTGTACACAAATTGAAAGGAAGTTTATGAATAACTACAAGCAAACATTTGGTTTAGAACTAGCAAGCCCCTACTAAGTGATTACTTTGTAATTTAGGTAACATCTGCAATCATTTTACTCGGTGTGGCAACTATATACTTATTAATAGAAAACAGACATAGTTAGGTTGCAAACCTCATTTTGAAAGAAATAAATACACATCACATACTTTAAAATTTAGTAAGACCTCCTAAGGCTGTCCAGCATTTTCTGAAGTCTAACCACCTTCTTTTTTTTTTTTTTTAAGAGTTCAAAACCCTATTTTGTACCCTTTTCGTGAAAAGTGCAACAAACATTCAGTGTTGCAAGAGTAGCCAGTAATGGAGGACTCAATGTTGTTTTGGTTCTCTTTGAGCATTTGATATATTTTAGCACTGTAAATGCAGGTCTAAATGCATGTGACAACATCAGTAAGATTTAACATCTCCCCCTATTTCACTCATATTATGTTTCAACTATTATTTTGTTTCTGACAATTTCATTATGAGTTTAAAAACTGTGAACTTTTCTTCCAGACCTTGAATCTCTAACTATCCCACAATTCAACATCTTGAAAAACAGGAATATTCTAGCATTATATTCAGTTGGGAGAGCAGCAAACCTTCCTTAAAAATAGCGTCCAGCAAAAAATAACAGCTTTAATGCTGTTTAACTAAAATACGCTTTAATCTCTGCCACAAGCATTCATTTTAACAACTTGTGGCTCTTGTGGGACCATCTTTCTCCCTGTGCTCAGAATATTTCTATGGTCCATTTAGCCTAAACTTCTCTGGTGCTGAATTTCTAAATATTTATGTAAAGCATAAAACAATGGGTAATTTTGGCTTGCTGGACTCTGGTATTTTGAATGCAAACATTCATTTAGCAGACACTTTTATCCCAAGCAACTTACAAAATGAGGGTTCAGTAAGGTGTGCTTTAATTGGCTAGATAGGTTCTTGGGTAGGTCATATTGCTCCTGTGCCACTGTTCCCTTCATTAAATCCGTACCGCACACTTTGATAAAAGCAGTTTCACATACTGGAGAAGACTGAGAGGACTTGTCCTAACCAGTCGTAACTGTCAACAGTGTCTAGCGACAAGACATTTTATTGGTTGTTTGGTTTCTATTTTTGTTTTGTCGTGTTAGGTAGCCAAGCCCACAATAAAATCTCATTGGTCCAAAATCCCACTCCATATAGTTGTATATTAAATGTAAAATATATTCTGATAAAAAGTATATTAAACATTAAATTGCATGTTGATTGCATGAGACTTTGTAGCTAAAATTGCTGCTACATTGCACTTAGTATACCTACACAATACCTCTAAAATATCAAGGGACAGAGAAGAACCACATTTGCAATGCCTTTGAAATACTCAGGAGCATTGCAAATGACTTACTGTCAGTGTTGAGCAGGTTTCAATGAGAAATGAGGTATGAGTTCAAAATGACATTTTGCAGTGCAGAGGAGTCTGCCTGTCGTGAGATATGATGCAACATGACTGATAAGAATGGCCTGTGCTTTTCAAAGGCCTACATTACCACATTCCCCATGTAAAGGGAATATTTATCTTCTCTTGTTCTCTTTCTGCCAAGGATTGAGTGGGTGGGTGGGTGTCTTACCTGTCCGGAGTCAGGTTTAAGCAGAGTAGGAGGAGTGATGTTTTAAGGTTTGGGGGGGAAGCTAGATGTACCAAGAGAAGGCAAACACAAAGTGTGTTATATCCTTATGAACTATCATAACCTTTAGAAACTGAGTCAAGGGGATGCAACCAAACTGCACAAGATTGAGATGAAAAACTATAAATATTTAAAGTGCTGACATGTAAATGATACAGATTTAATGTCTTCATTACAACGCAAAATTGCCACAAAAGTCACATGTGAAGCCAGGAAAATGGTCCGTTATTACTGTACCAAGAAAAAGTTTGTTTCAAAGTGACTTGCAGATGTATATGCGGTTTTTGGGCAATTTGATATACCATATCAAGTTTTATTAAAACTGACAGATATACATTTTTTCTGTTTGTTACATGGTCACGTCAAAGCTGACTTTTAATGTTTTAACAGGCCTTCATCATTTATTTGTGATACTTTTCAAATGCTTTTTACATATTTGACTGTTTCAGCCTTGTCCCAGAACAAAACTTTAATATTTAACTATGAAAATCCAGTATAAAAATACAAATGAATACAAATATAAAGCTATGAAAATCTAAATAAAGACTGAAATAAACAAACCATTTCAGGAGTGGTGGTGGCGTAGTGGGCTAAAGCACATAAATGTTAATCAGAAGGTCGCTGGTTCGATCCCCACAGCCACCACCATTGTGTCCTTGAGCAAGGCACTTAACTCCAGGTTGCTCCGGGGGGATTGTCCCTGTAATAAGCACACTGTAAGTCGCTTTGTATAAAAGAGTCTGCCAAATGCATAAATGTAAATGTAAATTTCTAAATTTACTGTGTGAAAATTATTTCTCTTTAAAAATCATTATCCTCCTGAGGCCCAGCAATTCATTTTCGTGTAGGACATTTATCATTTATTTTTCTTTGTCCATACATGCTACAGTGGTAAATCTTGGGCTATTATCAGAGGACTCCCTGGGCTTTTCAAATGATTGAGAGTTCCTCTCCTTGGTCTATACATATGGACTGAAATGTATCTATAAACAAATTTTTATCATATGTATTTATATGTATGCACCAAACACTATATAGACATTCAAAAAAGGGAAATTGTAAAACTTATGGTAAAATGACATCATAATAGCTTATATAAAACAATGAGATCTTTATAATGACAGAGCAGGCTGCATTTATGAAAATACACAGAAGTATTAGTTCACACTAAATGTTTCTTTAAAAAATGTATATGTCAGAATTTTCAAAGCTCTATTAAAGCTTCAAAAGCCTAGTGTATCATATTTGATACATGGAATTCAAAGGGGGATTTTCAATAAAATAATATACAAAAGTTCAATCAAACACAGGTTTCTTATATTCAGCAAATACTCATTTTAAAATATGTGTAGCAATATACTCATTACTGTCACTTTTATTTTATTAAATTTCTTGTCATATATCACAACATAAAGAGTCACTTTTCATGCATTTTGTTGAAGAAACACATTTAGAAAAAAAAACTGTAAATCAGTGTCCCAACTTTTTGGGAATCACGTATGTGTAAGACCACAGTAAATGATAAATGGAGCTCCAGTTGTGTCAACTCCTCTTCCTGTCACAAAAATACCTGGATAATGTAATGCAGAACACACTTGAAGAATTGACTGTGTTTAAAACAACTGACACCATAACTGGATTCTGTACATATCATCAGAGTTTCGGCCCGCAGACAGGAAACCTGTTTTTTCCTTCATACGTCTGTGGTTAACGGGTGGAGTTTGGGTTTAGGAAGGGGGTGTGTTAGAGAAGAAGACCACCTGGGCCACGGTGCCGTAATAATAGGCACTTCAATGCAGTCAAAAGGGCTTAAAAGGAAATAGAGTGAGAGAGAAAGAAAGAGAGTTCCCATTTTGAAACAGTGCCAAGGTACCAATGTTGCAGTTCAAAACACATTCACAGCATACCTCTAGATCGCCCCAGGTTGCATGCTCTCTTTTTCGAAGTTTGACTGCAAACAATCCTGTTGTGTCTACCTGCCCTGACAACCTCAACAGAAATGTGGGCAACACTTCTTTCTAATCCCTTATTAGGGAAGAAAAAGGTAAAACAAACAAGGCAACTCTCTTTGCCTGCATGGGCACAGGCTGGTCATGATTCAGCTTACAATGCCAAGGTTTTATATGAGGAATATTTCAGTTGTGACACTTGGTGTGCAGATACTCTATACATTTAACTGATCCGTAAAAATGTAGAGAGACAACGTGAAGTGGAGGTTTGGAAGTCAACACTAAAAAGAAAACTGGACCAGGGCAAAAAATAGCACAACGACATGCTGAAACACTTCCTTTGTGATCTGTATTATTGTTCTGAAGTCATGCATGATTTTTACAACATGTTTTACTGGCATATCAGAAACAACCTGGCATTCACTGTCAAGAAACAACATTCCACTGGTATTTTGTAAACGTTGGGTAGACTCCCTGTTAAAATACTGGCCTACAAGCTAGCCAATGAACATGTACTCAAGGAAGACATTAGTTTCATCCAATGCTAAGGCATTGTGCATCCCATAGAGACATCCCACTAAAGCCCATCTGAATGACATACCACCTCTATGGCTGAATGAAAAATTTGAGTAGAACAACAATATTAGTCTTAAAGAGCACTTTCAATACTTCCTTTCCAAACAAGTCAAAGCTCTGGATCTCTCAACCCCAAAGTGGGTCTCCACTCTTCCACTAGGCCGAAAAGTGGCAATCTGATCTTTGTGATAAATAATTGGCTTTGTTAATCTCGCAACATAAGTTAACTTAAGTTCAAGTGATTTTTGTGATATTACAATATGATTCCTATGATTTCATCGGTGGTTACTATGGTGTTCTGGACTTTTGGGTAGTTTCTAATTGATTGCTTATTGGCCCAAGTCAAAAGAGCCCACACGAGTATCTTGATATGTCCCTAGACAATGTGAGTATTTGTAAGTATTTTATATTAAGTGTAGTTCTAGCACATGTACTGTACAGTTGCTTACGTTTGCATAGATTCAACAATAGTGACGTATAGACAACATCTAAACTTAAATAATTTATAAACAACTTGAGATACAAATGTTTATGAATACTCTGAACTTATGTAATTAATTGGTTGATTTTATTGCATCATAATCAATGACATTAATTAAATGTTCAATGCCATCACTTTTATTTAAAACAGTCTATTTTGACATTATATCATTTTTATTCTGTTCTGTTGTATTTCTGGTGCAGTATTCAACAGGTTTCGAAGGATTCCATCACTTTAACCAAGACTAAACTTTAAAATGTTACAATGTATAAAAATGTTGTTATCATTCAATCATTACTTAATCTTAAATTTTATTTTGTTTTATATGGTTGAGAAGAGGTTAGATTAAGGGTTGGAGCCAGGGTAGGGGATCTCTATAAAATACCTATAAAACAGCAAAAATGTTAAAATAATAATATATCTTTAATATAAAGGATTTGAAAAAAATAGTAAATCTGATATTTTAAAAATGTAAAACCTCAAATAATCCCACACCGCTCATCAACAATCCATGAAAGGTACTTGTGGTTTAGGTTTGTTCACCTTTTTACAGAAAACACAAAAGTCAAAGGTTATGCTTCCAATCGAACTCAAACAAAGATTTACATTTAGTCATTTAATCAGATGCTTTTGTCTAAAGCGACTTACAAATGAGGAACATAACAACAATTATTTTATTTTTTTGTAAATTGTTAAATAGTAAGATTATTGAGTAGTACTCAGAAGTACTCACTGAACAGATGTGCTTGTCTCTGTTTCTTGAATGCGAAGATCATAGCAGCAGATCATGTGGAGGTTGTAAGCTCATCGTGAAATGGACTTTGTGCCTCTTTGCGACGGCACCACAAAACGCTGCTCGTACATTGACTGCAGAGAATGAGTTGGGACATAGACCAGGAGGAATGAATTGAAGCAAGAGGGTTTTGTTGCATTGGTGGTCCTGAAGACCAAAATCAAAGCCTTAAAATTGATGCGGGCAGCTACTGGCAGCCAGTGGAGTGAAATCATGAGTGGTGTGACATGAGCCCTCTTTGGTTGATTGAAGACCAGATGCCCTGCAGTGTTCTGGACCATCTTCACCAGCTTAATCACACTAGATGGCAGACCAGCCAACAGGGCATTACAATAGTCCAGTCTTGAAATGACCTGTGCTTGGATCAGGAGATGTGTAGCATATTCAGACAGGAAAGGTCTGATTTTGCTAATGTTGTAAAGTGCAAATTTGTGAGACTGGCCGGTTGTTGAGATGTTGGGAGGGAAGTAAAGCTGATCATCCACCACCAATCCCCAAGTTCCAGGCTGTCTAGGTTGCTGATTAATAGAGAGGTTGTGGTCAACAGACAGGCTGGCTAGGATCACGAGAAGTTCTGTCTTGGCAAGGTTGTGCTGTAGGTGATGTTCCTTCATCCAATCTGAGATCTCTGAGAAGCAGGCAGAGATACGAGCTGAGACGGTGGGGTTGTCAGGCTGGAATGACAGGTTGAGCTGTGTATCATCTACGTTGCAGTGGTAGCAGCCATGTGCTTTAATTATTATGTAGTGTAGATCGAGAAGAGGAGTGGGCCAAGCACTGTTCCCTGGGGAGGACCAGTGGCCAGCTGGTGTGACTTGGACACCTCTCATCTCCAGGAAACCTTGAAGGATCTTCCCATGAGGTTTGACTCAAACATGCAAGCACAGTCCTGTGATGCCCAGGTCAGAGAGAGTGGACAAATAAAAGATACACTGGTGGCCAAAAGTTTGGAATAATGTACAAATTTAGCTGTTTTGGAAGGAAATTGTAACTTTAATTCACCAAAGTGATATTCAACTGATCACAAAGTATAGTCAGGACATTTCTCATGTAAAAAAACACCACTATCACTATTCGAAACTAGTAATTTTTGATCAAATCTAGACAGGCCCCATTTTCAGCAGCCATCACTCCAACACCTTATCCTTGAGTAATCATGCTAAAGTGCTAATTTGGTACTAGAAAATCCCCTGCCATTATATCAAACACAGTAGAAAGCTATTTGGTTTGGTAAATTAAGCTTAACATTGTCTTTGTGTTTGTTTTTGAGTTGCCACAGTGTGCAATACACTGGTATGTCTTAAGGTCAATATTAGGTCAAAAATGGCACAAAAAAAAAAAAGAAAAGAAAGAAACGTCTTTCTCCAGAAATTCGTCAGTCAATTATTGTTTTGAGGAACGAAGGCTATTGTTCTGCCCTTTATCCCAAATGCCTTGTTTGAGTCTGCAGTCAGATAACGTCTCCCAAAGACAACAGACACAGGAATTGTATTCAAGCTTTACTGCTGTCCAAGGAATAACGCAAAACTGTAATAAATACAAATACAGTTCTAAGTGTACGGAGTCAATAAAATTTTTACATAAGCACAAAAAGGCTTTTTACATCGCATATAGTTAGCATCAACTAAATTATAAACAATCGTGCAATTCACGAAATACAGAAAATAAATTAACATTTGGCATATAAGATATAACATCTTAAAGTAAATATGCATAGAAGGAATAATGTAGCAATATCTACATACCGAATGCTCTTCCTTGCTGCTGCTAAAACTAGGCTCACAATTATGATGTCATCATATAAAGACTTAAACAATACTATATGCAATAGCTAACTTTGAACAGAAGGGATCACTTTACTACACTTGTTAATAGACTGAATGCAGAATGTTCATAGAGAACAGCAAGTCAAGTCAAGTCAAGTGGTTTTTATTGTCGTTTCAACCATATACAGTTAGTACAGTACACAGCAAAACGAGACAACGTTCCTCCAGGACCATGGTGCTACATAAAAACAACAAAGGACCAACATAGGACCACATGAGACTACACAACGAAATAAAATACCTATATAAACTACCTATATATACCTATATAAAGTGCACGTGCAAACATGTGCAAAAAGTACAGGACAGTACAACAAATTACTGACAATGAACAGGACAATAGACAGTGCAGCACAGCTATACAATGCTTGAAATTGCCAGGTTGCCAACTGAAGATTTCATACAAATGTGTACTGTACACAACAAAGGGAAACTGGCTCTAAAAAGACAGAAAGAGATTAGGAAGGCCACATGTACAACTAAACAAGAGGATAAGTACATTAGAGTCTCTAATTTGATAAATAGATGCCTCACATGTGCTCAGCTGACAGCTTCATTGAATTTTACCCGATCAACACCAGTTTCATCTACAACAGCAAAGAGAAGACTCAGGAGAACAGGCCTAACGGGAAGAATTACAACAAAAACAAAAATAAATGGTTAGAGTGGGCAAATAAACACAGACATTGGCAACAGATAATTGGAAAAGAGTGTTATGGATCTTAACCCCTTTCAGATTTTGTGGGATCATCTAGACTGTAAGGTTTGTGAGAAGTGCCCGACAATACAGCCACATCAATGGCAAGTGCTACAGGGAGTGTGGGGTGAAATATCACTTGAGTATCAGGATAAACTGACAGCTAGAATGCCAAGGATCTCCAAAGATGTTATTGCTGCAGGTGGAGGATTTTTTGATGAGAACTTGTAGTAGTATAAGATGTTCAATTTAAAAAAAAAAAATTTCACGTTATTAATGTCCTGACTATACATTGTGATCAGTTGAATGCCACTTTGGTGAGTAAAAGTACCAATTTCTTACCATAAGAGAAAAATCTGTACATTATTCCAAACTTTTGGCCACCAGTATAAACAAAACAATCCAGACTACATTAATTACGTGTTCACTTGCATCAAAGATAAACATGGTTTGTGCTGACCACAATGTGATGTGGGGTAAATCATTGGCTGCAAAGAACATAAAACCATCGAAATTCAAGAGATATTTAGGAACAAAAGACTCAAGCTGTTAAGACAATTTACAGAAAACTAAATGTCATATTAATTATTTTGTGTATGGTCTGTGCAGTTCATGATAATGAGCTTCTCTCATAGTGTATTTGCAAAATTTATATTTTGCGTCGTTTCTTGCCAAATCCTACCGTGTGCCTTCAGAAAACCTGGAATTTGACGCAAGAGTCACATGATACTTTTGGGTGCTTGTTTAAACTTTACAGTGAGGCAATAGTTTTGGTAACGTTACTTTTAAAAGTAACTAGTTAGATAATGCGTTACTCCTTTAAAAGCATCTAAATTAATTAAAAAGTTTTTATGGAAAGTAATGTTATGTTACTATTGCATTTTTCTCACCGTCCACCTCTCTCTCCTTATTTTATGGCAAAATAGCTTTGAATTCCATTCTAATGAATACAAGATACAAGCATACAAGAAACATTCAGGTCATATTACCTGTACAACACTCAAAACAACATGCTAAACAAAAAGGCCACAATCATTATGTCTATTCATGTCATATTTATAATTAAGTGTCTCAATAACAAGAATTAGATGTGTTTTTCCATGTGCATGGCAGCCAACATGAATGATAAATAATAACCACAGTCTTACCTAATGCAATAAAGTCCAACATTTGAACTTGCATCATATGTCACCATATTCGGTGCCTATCGACAATGCCAGCTGTAGGGATCGAACCAGTGACCTTCTGAATAACAGTTATGTGCTTTAGCCCACTACGCCACCACCACGCATATGGATCTAACTTACATTATATAGTTTTCAATGCTACCAAAATGTATTAAAAATTGTTTAATTCATGAATCAAACAACTTGTTAATATAAAACAAAAATGCTGAATCATTTTCGAAATTAAGACATTTTCTCTGCACACACAAACCATGCAGGATGACAAGGGTGAGTAAATTAATCCAGAATTTTCATTTTGGGTGGACTTTTCCTTTAATGTTTCATTTTAAGGATAGTTTTGTTGATATTTGTAAAAATGTTCGTTTTGTCACCACTTGATATTCAACGCAAAATCTGTGTCCTAAAGAATCCCTGATTCAGATTATGACAGTAAAATGCCAATATCGATTCTGCTTGTCATCAAGGCAGATATCTGTCATTATTAACACTGATCTTCTTCCTAATCCATGTTTTATCTATCTATTATCATTGTCCAAACAAGTATACATAAACTCCTACATCCATCGCCAAACTAAAGTCAAGCTTGGATTAGGTTCAATCTTGTATCTCTTATATTATTCAAAGCACCTCCTATTTTTATCACAGATTTAAAAGAACAGAGGAAAGAGAACAGGAATGGGAGGCACTAATTATAATTTTCAGAGAGAAAAGGCACAAGACACAGCGAGGTGATGACAGGAATTGGGTTTCCTGCGAGGATCTCTTTTATCAACAGGTGTGAGGAAGAGAATGAAGATATGTGAACAGATAGCCCGCCCTCCACGGGAGAGGGAGAGAGAGTGAGAGAGAGAGAGAGAGAGAGAGAGAGAGAGAGAGATAGACTATGTGTGACAGCTTTTATCACCACTCTAGATGAACCATCTCATTCTCTCTCTCTCTCTCTCTCTCTCTCTCTCTCTCTCCTTCTCTTCTTATCTCTTCATCTCAAATAAGCAGATGTGATGAAAGGTAAACATTGCGCACCCTGCTGAATGGTTAATGTGGCCATTAACACAACAAACACACACATACACACTTCCAGACTAAATAGTGAGCTGCCTCCAGGAGAGCAGACAAGTTTTCAGGAAATTTTCATATTCACTGTGGCTGATATTGGAAATGCTAGCAGCTCTTTCCATTTATAGGCCGCTTTGGGTGCCTTAATAAAGAATTCAGACTGGTTGCTTTTATGGGTGGAGATAGACAATGAGCCTGTATTATGGTTAAATGACTGTTTTATGATGCATGCTGATTGTGTTTTGTTCCCCAGTAATCTAGAAAATATCAAGTGCAAGATCATTCGGATAAAAGTTCTATCAATAATATATCAACAGCATACAGTAAGTTCCCAGGTATACTATCAGTCAAATGTTTGGACACACCTTCTCATTCTTTATTAAAACTATTTGCCACATTTTAGAGTAATAGTAAAATCATCAAAACTATGAAATGACAACACAAATGGAAGTGAGGGGATAATGTAGTGACCAAACATCAAAATCAACCTATATTTTTCAGCTTTATAAAACTATTAGTTCATCGTGGTTTCCTCAGCCAACTTCAATAAATTAATCTGTTCAATTTAATGCAGTCACCCAAATTAAGTACTTTATCACAGGCCATACAGACTTACTGTAAATAAAATCATCGGACAGTTACAGAACCCCCTACAAAGGCACATATTCCTCTGAATTCTTCTAAATGTTCTCAATTCTGACATCCACAGTCATGTTGATCTTCATCAGAGTACTCTAAGGGAACGGTCCTCGTGTAACCGGATGGATTCGGTCTTTCTCATCAGCAGCTGTGAATAAAAGCTGCCTGTCGGCACCCTAAAGTAAGTGTCTCCTTAGCCATGACACGACACATCTGGAGGGGTTCCAAAAGGAGAGATTTACCTAATTTTGGGGACTTTTTTTTGGTTTTGAAATATTGTGACTATGTGATGAGAATAATTTCATTAAAATAATGCAAAGTCATAAATTGTGCACACTTCAAAAATGAACAGAATTTTTTATTGAATTTATTTCATTAAATTTAATAAATGAACTTTTCCATAGTTTTCCACAGTTTGCAATTGTCATAGAGTGCAAATATGTAATTTATAAAAAAAAATATCTGAAAATATGTGGTGGGCATTTTATTGTGCAGTACGGCAAAATTGTATGGTTTTGTTTAGAAAAAAAAAAAAAGTATAATCAAAAATATATTGTGCATTATCTGGGAATAAATAGGCATAATTAGTCAAATGTAATGATGAAATTATTTACATTTTGTCTTGTGTTGTACAAATGTAATCCCTCTGTTCTGTGCATATATTGAATTTCTGTGAATTGCAATTCAGTATATTCCTCTTCCTGACATTTCAATTAAATTCAATTCATGAGCTAATTCATAAATTCTACTTTTTTTGCACAACCCTGCTGCCTAGAGAAGACAAAGTCCCTTATAGGCAAGTCAGGTCACTCAGCGGCCATGTTCGTAACGCCTCTGCTTCTCCTTGAATGAGGAAAGACCGAAATCTCCAAAACGGTTGGTTAAGATTTGGTGCAAATACCATATTTTAAATCAGCAATAACATCTGACAAGAACTGTAAAATAAACTGAAAACGCAATTTTTCAGGCTGGTCCAGTTTATAAGAACCCTCTCGATGAAAACTGACCAAACTGATCAAAAAGGTGATTGGCTTTTTTGACTGTATGGAGGGACTTCCATTTCTAGAGCCGGCATTTTGAACCTTCGTTGCATAGATTTGAGGAAAGGAGGAAATCAATTGTCACTCTCTTTATCATGCTAGGGCACCTTTGCTTCCCCTTTTAGCTTAAACTGGCTAAAATGCCACTAATTTCCCCATGTGGCTTGTTAAAAGAGTAACACTTTGTCAGGCAAGTGAGGGATGGCAGGAAAGGGATGGGTTGGGAAGGATGGAGGTAGACAAATCGAAGGTGGCCCCTTGGTCTTGAAAGATGTTCATTGTCTTAAATGCGGAAGTTCTGACAGATGGACTGTTGGGCACTCTGGGCTGCGGTTCTCCAAATTAATAATGAATCAAGACAAGGGTCACAGAGCAAAGAGAGAAACAGGTTTGAAAATGAGGAATTTTTTTTTTTTTCACAATTCCTTTACGAGAAGTACTTCAAATGTGAAGAATCAAGCAGAATGTAAAAAATTATTCTCGATTCCAAACATGTTTCCCTACTGCCTAGACCTGCACCAAACTCATACCATTGGTTGAGCCAGTAGTTGACATGTCGGACTGCTGAAACAAATATTGACATTTGTCTGAAAGCGCCACTGTGCATCACTGTTTACACACTTCAGGAAGTCAACCTGCTGTACAAATGGCTTACTTATAGTTGCCTCTGCACATTAAACTGTGCTAGAAAGAAACTACACACTTTAAAAGGTCTTTGGTTTCACATGAAATTCCAAATGGCTTAACCAACTTTGCTTTAAAAGTACGTTTCGATTTGCACAGAACTTGCTTTGATGTTAGAATTTAACCGGAGAACGGAGACCAATCTATGTTGTGTTGATAGGCTCAGCCTCAGAAGGCACACCCACGGATCACCCACTGTCCGTTCTTTAACAGTCTGATGCATATAGCACATAAAACTGTTTTCTCGATCAACTTAGCGCAAATATGATTGGCTGGTTCGATGGAACATCTGTCAGTAGATGTTGGTCTTTTATTAAGGTTTGATACATCTCCAATAACCCCTTGCCTAAGAACTATGTAATGACAAATGGTTTTTCCTGCACAAGTGGGTGGTTCTTGGCCAATTGAAGCTGCTATCCACCTTTTTCCTACATCCTGTGATGCTTAGTGCGAAATGTAGGTGTTCCTTCCATTAAACAGTTGTTGTGGTGTACGTCCATTCATTCTTTCATTGCGGTGTTAGGATTTTAAGAGGGGTGTCTGATTTCATGAGGACATACATCAATCACACTGTCAGTGTGTTACTGAACGATAATAAACTGCAAGAAAAACAGCGTTTCTCCCAGATGCAGCAGAAATTTAATCTATGCACAAACGCATCATTTCGAGCAAAATTATCCGTCGTTTTAGTGGAGTAACCTACCTCTTTTTGTTCAGCTTCAGATGTGTGTGCTTGTCATCTTGTCATCCGCATGTTGAAATCAGGCAGACGGACTGAGGAAGGGCCATGAATTTCTCCTAATTGAATATGTAATCGCTTTTTCAAGTTGTCCGAATTGACGGTTGTTTCCATTTAAATCCACACGTAAGTTTAAACTTTTGTTCAGCGCAGCAGTTGACTGAGAGGTGGCGCTTCACTACCATCCGGACACATCATTCAGGACAGCATTTAAACCTCAAATGCGATGTGGGAACATGCATTTTTGACTACCTCTGTATGTGTTTTTTTGTGATTCAATCACAAAACGTTTTGCACATTTGCCATTTTCAACTATATTTAGTGATGACCATTTGCGCTCTGATCATCTGAAATGCGTCTTAATACCACCTGTAAATAGGGTCTAAAATGACTGCGCCCAAAGCGGAAGACGCACTCACATCCATTTCCCTAGTAAGACCCCCAAGAAAAATGTGGATAGAGGCCAGACCTATACTACATGTCTGTTATCAGTGGAATTATTGCCCCACACACAGGGGTAAAAGGGAAAGAGTACTGAAAAATAATACTCAAGTACAAGTACTGTTATATCTTAAAAAATGTAGTATGAGTAGAGTAAAAGTACCTGTCCTAAAATCTACTCAAGTAAGAGTAAAAGAGTAACTCATTTAAAGTACTCATGAGTAGTGAGTAGTGAGTATTGAGTTGCGAAATCTATGCCCCATTATAATATAAACTCTATGCTGCAATTTAAAAATGTTGCACACATAACGTAATTTATATTCCCTTTTATGGCTGTTTGCCAGAAAGAATAAAACATACAGGTATTTTATATGGGTTTGTGACTGACAACTTATCTATGATACTGTAAACACTACATGAATCTGATTTTAAAAAATAAATAAAAGGGCAGCATGATTACAGAAATGAAAAGATGAAAGTTATTTTCAATATCATAATATATGAAACAATTACATTAAAATCAGTTTATGTGTAGGGTCTAAATTTCCCTTAATGCTGACAGAGCATTATTGTTGTGCATAAAACTTGTTCAAAACAATGCAAGGAATGCAAAAATAAATAAATATGAAAACCCACTAAAAAAGTAGGGTCACTTGGTGCATTATGTCCCGCACAATAGAGGGGGTAGAGCAGTGGTTTGGTACAGGTTTCAAAGGAATAATTCACACAAAAATGTAACTTCTCAAATCATTTACTCACCCTCAAGCCATCTCGGATGTGTATGACTTTTTCTTCAGCTGAACATAAACTAAGATTTTTAGAAGAATATCTCAGCTTTTTTGGTCCATACAATGCAAGTGAATGGGTGCCAAAATTTTGAAGCTCCAAAAATCACAAGTCAGCATAAAAGTAGCCTAATCCATGTGACTCCAGTGGTTAAATCCATGTGTTCAGAAGAGATATTATAAGTTGGGTGAGAAACAGATCAATAATTAAGTCAATATTTACAATATATTCTCCTCTCTGCTCTAGTCAATCTCCACTTTAACTTTCACATTCTTCTTCTTTTGTTTTTGGTGATTCACATTCTTCAAGCATATCGCCATCTTCTGGGGAGGGTGAAGAATTTCTAGCAAAAACTGACTTAAATATTGATCTGTTTCTCACCCACACCTATAATTTATGAAGACATGGATTTAACAACTGGAGTCATTACTTTTATGCTGCATTTCTGTGCTTTTTTGGAGCATACATATTTTGGCAACCATTCACTTGTATTGTATGGATCTACAGAGCTGAAATATTCTTCTAAAAATCTTAATTTGTGTTCTTCTGAAGAAAGAAAGTCATACACATCTGAGATGGCATGTGGGTGAGTAAATTATTTTTTAGTGAAATATTTCTTTAAGTAGCACATGGGGTGCAAGGGTCCTCCTTTTGAGATACAATGTTCCACATTGTCATCCTTTTAAGATACAATAATTTAGTTCTTGTATCTTTTAAGACCAGAAATAGTTGTGTTCTCATTCTAATGCATGATGCACAATTTTCTGAAGTTTGTGACTGGTGGAAGGATCTGCCTGTGTAGCAAAGTGTAGCAAAGGTTGAAATCTGCTACTTTCCTGGTAATTTATTATATAAATTAACACACTCTCTATATCAGAGGTCAGTTTTATAAAAAAAAAATAACTAACAATATTATTAAAAAATATCACTGTTATTCTATTACATTAATACTTTTAAAGCTACTCAAGTTATCAAGCCAAAAGTAGTGAGTGGTTTTCTCGTCTCCTTGTTTGATTAATAGCTTTTATAGGGTGTAGCCTTCTAGACAGTGCTCAATTCGGTTACATGCACACTTCAAGTCCAACATTTTGATGCAAATGCGATTTTTGTCCCACTGTTTGTGCTCATTGTAGACCAGACCAACTGCGTTTACATAATGCCTCATCAAGATGGGCATTGGCGGAATTATAAATTGTATTTGATCATTTAGGCGGGTACCTCAAACTTGCAATAGCGCTCAAACTTCAGCCGCCTGTCAATCAAACAGCACGCAGCTACAGACAACAGGAAATAAAAAGTTAATCTTTTATATTTGATCTAGATCAGTGGTTGTCTTGCTATAAAGATCGATGTAATATACACCCCTCTTCTAGGTGTAGAACATAGGCTAAGTATAGAAAATGACTCAAAGTTTATCATCGATATAGAGCGCTCTTTTTTTTTATTTTTCAGATAAACATCAAGATTGATTTATCGCCCAGCCCTATTGAAAACAGGTCCTTAATCTCTCACATCAACCCAATAATCTCAGTGATAGAAAGCTCATTTACAGGCTACATTATAGACACACAGAATCTAGTAAGCAGAAATATGAAATTTACCTCGATTTGTTTCTTCAAATTAGAGGCAGGATTAATGCTGATATCTGGCTTGAGCAAGTTAAACTCACATGATACAATCAGGCAATTGGCCTTTTTCATTGCGAAAAGCCCTTTCAGGTGTTGAACTTTGCTTGAGGCATCCTCCACAGTTGGCACCAGATCTACAACTGCCCTTCAAGTGTGTGATTTGATTTGATGGGAGTCACAAGACTCTCTCTAGCCAATCATGTTGCTGGATAAAAATGAAATCAGGACAGGGAAGTAGTTAACACAGACGGTGGGAAAATAGCACAGTGAAAGTACAGTTACAGCACTTAAAATGAACTCAAATAAAAGTACACCATTTTTAAACTACTTAAAGTACAAATCCTGGGAAAAACTACTTAATTACAGTAACGTGAGTATATGTAATTCGTTACTTTACACCCTTGCCCACACAACAACACAGTCATTTTAAACTGGTTATAGCAGTCCATCTGCTTTTCCAAGACAAAAAAAGATCAGTAAAGCCAACTTGCTAAATTTTGATATGAATGCATTTAATTATGTATACAGAGCAGTTCTTTTGTGATATCTATTTGTGATGTAAGCAGACCTCAGGCTAGTGTCACTTATGTTACTACATGAAAGAGTAGTTGTAATTTGTTACAATAAAAGCAAATTAACACAACAGCATGTGTGTACAATGTGAGTTTACATTATGTTCCCTACGAGAGCACACACAAGAAATTTTACACTAAAGCATGTGTTTAGATGGCGAACGCACACGCATACAAATGCAGACGTTGAGAGTAACTCGTATTTCAGTGTTTTAGGTGAACTGAAACGCATATCAAAATTCAGATCAGACTCCATGTCAGCACTGTTTACAATGTAGTGATTTATGGTTCTTTTTCTTTCTATGTTGTTTTTTCCCCTTTTTTAGCATTCAGCAAAATTGTGGTGAGTGGTAAGTCTGACATCACAGCATGGATTTTATTTATTCCTTTATTTTCTACATTTAATCATGAAATGCAGGAATTGTACCAGCCAATATGTAGCATTATTAAAGAGATAGTTCACTAAAAAAGAGTTTCTTCTATGGGACACAAAAAGGAGATGTTAAGAATTGTATGGAAAAAAAAAGATGTAATAAACGTTAATGGTGACTGAGACTAATATTCTGCCTAACATCTCAGGAGCAAATCTGAAAAGTAGGAGAATAAAAATTATAATAATAATAATTGCTTTCTAGGAGAAACAACTGAGATATCTCATTGTTATGTTTTCTTTCCAATTGGTGTGCTCACTTTACCTCTAAGAAAATGTGACAAGAAGTGTAATGGAATGCAAAACTTGGCTTTAAAGTTCAAATCAATGTCAGTCAAATACTTTTAAGATTTTATCAATGGCAAACATGAAGCCAATATGACAGTAGAAGCCATGAGTATCAATATAAATAAGATCAAGTTCAGTGTCACTTTAGTGTTACTTTAAACGTTACCATGAACAGAAACAGGGCGCAGTCTTGTACATGCGTGAGGAGTCTATCTTTGGCACTTTGTGCTTTGTTTCTGGACATAACTTGACAGGCTGTATGACAGAAACAGTGTAGATTGACTATGCGAGTCTGTGTGTGTGTTTTTACAGTGAGAATAGGGCAAGGAGAACATATATTATATATAGCGTGCGTGTATTCTCATGAAAATATCACAGGCTTTAAAGTCACCTTTGAAAGCATGCCGGCGCATTATTTGAAAAGATACAACCATCCACAGCTTGCCACATGTCACACCATGGATTGCTTAGCTCATCCAATTAGCTTAGCTTAAGTGTCATAGTTATGGGAACAATGTTGGTAGTTCATTGAACAGCCTTGCAGGGTTTGAAAATGCAGCTTTTCGTTGACAGCCCAGACTGTTAACCACTAGGCTACACCACCTGGGATAGTGTATATGAGCAGTTTTCCATTGAAAAACAATTAACATCATAGCCTGTCCATTTTACACTCATGCACTTTTTTTTTTTTTTTGATGGTGGGGTGTGGAAAGGTATGTGTATTCCATTTCTTTGTTATGTTAGCAGACTATTTATGCCAATTTCTCAGGTTTCAAAGGATGTGTTGGGTGCCTTTGAGTCGACTGAAATGAATAAAACACTCTTTCTCCTCTCAGCAAACCACGGTACCATTCTGATCCTAACAGAATTTCTAAACACTTACTGTTTGTGTTATTCTCCATATTTTTCCCTAGTCTAGATTTCTGGAATACCTGGAAGCAGGCGGTGCACAACCCAATGAGGCCACCGACGGAAGAAAAAAAAAGAGCTCAAAATCCCCAGAGACCAGATGATTGAATTATTTAGTGTATATCTGTAATTGGATCTATTTTTCTATGACGTAGAGTTACTAGAGAAGTTCATTTGTCTTGTGCCACAGCATACTTTGGGTGGTCTTTTTGTTTAGAGGGTGGTTACCAGTCTTTGAGTGTCTGAATAGCCATATCTGGGTCGGAGAGCCCCCTTGAGCCCCTCTACCCAGCCTGCTCTGTTTAATGTGGTCTGAAGTTGCAGCCGCTTCATATGGGTTTTATTGTCTGACAGTGTTTGTTTTCATCCATTTCTTTGTTTATTTATTAAGAGATTAAACACCACTACTTAAAAATGTAATATTAGCAAATGTTAGTATTTTAGATTTATGTGCTGTTTCATACAAGAAGGTTTGTTAAAGGAATAGTTCATCTAATAGTTCAATTATGTCATCATTTACTCACTCTTATTTTGTTCCAAACTTGTGAATTGAAAGAAATTAATTTCTATCAGCGGTCTTCAATACAATGAAAGTGGATAGGGATCAGGAGTTTTCAAACTCCAAAAAGACTGTATAAAAAAGCTTAATAAAAGTAGTCCATACAACTTGTGCTCTATATTACAAGTAATCTGAAGCCATGTGATAGCATAAGTGAAGTACAGATTGCTTTTTAAGTTATTCATATGAATTCTGGCTTGACACTTACGATCACCATTCACTTTCATATTTGGAAAAGAGCAGCTTGGGCATTCTGCTATTAACAACTCTTAGTCAACCTTGGAAAATGCAAGTCAAATGGGGTTCCAGAAGACGTGATGATAGGTAAATAATGAAAACATATTCATTATTGCTTAAAAGGAATAGTTCACCCAAAAATTCAAATTCTGACATAATTTACCCAGACTGATGTTATTCCAAACACATAAGATTTTGTACTAGCCACTCATTTCCATTAAAAGAAAGTGAATTGGCACTTGAGCTGTCGAGCTCCAGAATTATAAGTATGAAAGAAGTATCATAAAAGTAATTTTTGCCACTGAAACCAAATGATAGCATTGTGTGAGGAACATCCTTACATTTTAGTAGTTATCAATGATAATCGTATGGAAATGTAAAATAAAATAAAACTTGTTTGGAACAAAATGAGCACAAGAAAATGATAACAGAATTTTCATTTTTGGGTAAACTATTTCTTTATACCTTGTAATAAGAAAGTTGCTTCTGATAAATTGCCATTTTAATGCAAATGTGACATGCATCTCACAATTTGACCCTCCATAACGTACCAAGGCGATCTTCTTCCCTTTCCTCTTCTGTTTTATTTCTTTATAACCTGATATGCTTGCAGACAAGGCTCAGCTCTGTAGAGCTATCCATGTAATGGAAGCAGAGTCCATCAACTTCAACATAAGGATGAAAACAAGACCCAGCTGCACACCACCGTCATTAGCCCCAGTTTCTCTTCTCTGTAAACCACTCAGCTCGCAAAAACATGTACAAGTTCCTTAGGCTTTGTGCAGACTGCTTGCAATTCTGATGTGTTTTTCAGATCCAATCTTTAGGACTTGGTGTCTGCGCTATCATTTTGGAAAAGATGAAACCATTTGTTCAGTCACTATAGCAATATATATGGTATTTCTTCATTGATTTCTATACTAATGATGTCGGTGACAGCACACCCATGTACCACATACAGTAGTAGGTCATTAAATGTAACATGACCAATTCTGAGATTAGACTGAAATGATTTAACATATACAAAATGTGATTTGGTTCAGATTTGTTGAAATTCATTCCTTAGAAATTAAAAAAAAAATTCAAACTACAGAAATCTGATTGAAATTGCATTTGCCCTAAACATCAGATTTGGGCTGTCAGTTTGAACAAAGTCCTAGATGGAAAAATGAATAGTCATTATTCTTTACGGAACTTAATTTTGAGGTAGCTGATTGGCCGAAGGCTTGAAAGGCAAATGGGTTCAAAGGAAGACTGCATCTAGCAATGGCTGTCCGTCTGTGTTATAAGCAAATGTCTTTTTCATTTGTAAGTGAGAAGTTATTGTAGGCTGTGCATTTGTGTGTGTGTAGTCCATATGTGATGTCTATCCTGGCCAGACAGAAAGATAACTATGGATGCCCCATTAAGAGAAAGCAGGAAGACCTGATAAAGTCGATCAAGGCCTTAGAGAGAGAGAGAGAGAGAGAGAGAGAGAGAGAGAAAACATCTGTTTTTCTGTTCCATGTCTCCATGATCCAGACACTTTACGTGCAATGTGTTGCTTGTGAATACACATTCAGCTTCTTTCATTTTCTTGTTTTCTCAGTCTCTCTCTCTCTCACACACACTTTTGGTACCAGCATGAGGGTTGTATGAAGAGAAGGCAGAGATACTATGGTGAGTGAATAGTAAACATACAGAGCCTTTATACCAGGGCCTCACGCTTAGCACGCCAGCACCAGAGAACATGAACCACTGTTATCTGACGTCACTTACACACACACACACACACACACACACACACACACACACACACACACACACACACACACACACACCAGGGTGTGGCCACTGTAACAAAAACAACCATATGCAATGTGCATACATATATACACATAGTGGATAGGGAAAAGAAAGACAAAAAGGTGTGGCTTAGAGTTGGTGAAGTTTGATCTGATTGGATGAGCTCAGAGAACTACAGCCTGGACATAGACTTATTGAGAACAAGGGGAAAATTGAATGTTGGAAGAATGTGTCTTTGGTTTGGAAGTATTTTCTTTGTCCGTTACATACTCCATTTAAGTATGTGAACGCAAAAGCTTCAAGCAAGGCATGCTTGATTTCACGTCATTACAGTCCTAAATCATAACTTAATTCAATGCAGTGCATTCTCTAGGATTATTATTGCAGCCATTATTTTTGCAATTTCGTTTGGTTTATTACACACTTTACCTTTAATAACACAGAGGTAGGAAAATCTACCGCCCCCTTGAGATCGGTGCTTTGTTGCTGTCACAGTAATGCAAGAACAGTGGCAGATTTAGGCATGGGCGACATGGGCATCTTGTGTGTGTGTGTGTGGCGGGGGTGGGGGGGCTTGATGCTTCTGAGTTTAACAACTTGGGGGTGTTCTCATTTAGAATCACATAACCCCGTCGTGTTGAAGCGGGTTTCACCCAGGGTGCCAAATATGCTAGAACCGCTACTGTGCAAGAACACACTTTATGTGTTTAACTAAATACTTGCATTGCATTGACCAAGCGTTTGCCTCTACGTTTGATCACATGCACTTAATAGGTTTCGGCCTAAAGCACCGTTCACACCGCCAGCAACATGCAGCGACAAAGAGACATGATCTTATTAACTTTCAGTGAGATCAGAGCAACGTCCAGTGACACGAGCGACAGCAATAAGAGGGTGGCGAGCAACACGACAATATCGAGCACCATTCAGCACAACTACAAATGGGAGTGAAAACAGTGGAGCTCACTGAAGTTAAGTGCAGGCAAGATGGAGGAGAATATTCAATATGGTTTGTCTGTAACCACAAACTGTACATGGATATAATTTTTAAAAATGATGCGTGGAAAACGGTGTTAGAAATTGTCTGCATTCTGATGAGTTTGATACATATATTGATAGATTGTTTATCTTGGTATTGATATGATGCAATTAGCACTGCTGCAGTTTATCTAAAAACGCTTTCATTAGTGTCATGAAAACTGATTCTCTGTCAAATTACAATAACACCTTAGTTTTACCTTGGTTATCTTTACAATATATCTCTTCTGAGATAAAATTAGCATAGCCTATGACCAGCTGTGCAGCCCACCAATAATGTTCAAGCAACCAACAGTAGGAACACCCACTAGCAACATACAGTACAGAGACTAGCAACACCAAGCAACAAAATCGCTGGTGGTGTAAACTGGGCTTAAGGGTGATTAGTGCTAATATACTATACAGTACTGTTGGATGAGTTGCTGACATTTGCTTGTGTATAATGGTGTAATTATTTTGGCTTACTTGGTACGCCAAGTGTTTTGCCAATTGTATAGGTGTTATCAAATACCTCCAAGAATATCTTTTTTTTTTTTTAGCTAAAATAAGCATGCATATTATGGAGTGACTATTGGTGTAAATAGCACCTACCACCCAGGGCGGATATTTTCAATCAAATAGTCTGATGAAAACAGAAATTGAAGACAATCTGCACCATCAAGTGTTGATGTAATGGCGTAGTGTGTAAAGTAGTGTGTAAAGACAGTAATGGGATGACCCGGGTTCAATTCCCCATTTTGTCCCACTTTTCCCCATCCTGTTTCCAGTTTCCACTCTTAATATTTCCTTTAATACTACTTATAATAAATAAAAATTTACATAAATGTTGGTTTCCTCACAGTGATTTGATCAGATTTGACTGTGAAGGTCGGGGGGTTGAAAAAGGTTTGATCTGGGTAAAATTGTCCATGGTGTTACTATAGTAATATTGTAGTAACTATGTTATTTGGCATACAGAAATGTGATTTTAATATAGTAACCATGTTTAATTTTGTGGTTTCTATGATTTAACTACAAAATACCATGGTGATCCTACGTTAACTGTAGTAAAACCATGGTTATTTTTGTACGGTAAGGTAAGGGTTAGGTTAAGGGTACAGGTTGTTGTAGGGTGTCTGTGGGACTATAATTAAACACAATAAACACACTGCAGTGGATTCTGTATGTTTGTTTTTACAGTTTTTCTGAATTGCTAAAACACTAAACCCCATGCTCTGAACAAAATGCTCAGTGGCCTAAACCCATTTGTTGAATCAATCACTTTTTTTGCAAAACTCTAAACACATTCTCACTCACTAAAACACATTTCACACTGTGATGCACTTGTGTTGCAAAACGGACAACACGGGCAGCAAATGTTTAAACACAATGACTCACCATTTTCACACTTGTTTCTAATGATGTGAAAATGTGATGCTGAGGCAGAATGAATCTCTCATTGACTTGACTTTGCAGTTGCACAGCATTTTTGAGTTTACTGTAATGTATTTTTTCATTTAGAGTGTTCTCTGTTCTTTGGGGTTTTGCAGTTGGACTACTGTATTTTAACAGTATGCAACTGCTGAATACACAGACATTCAATACAAGCTGTGTCTCGTTTGGAAGGCTACGTCCTCCGGAGGTCACATTTCTTGGCCGCATACGTCATCAAGGCCGTCTCGTTTCAGAAAAGCATGTAGGACACTTCGAATGCTGCCTTCAAATGCAACCTTCTGTCACTGGAATTCGGAGTA
This sequence comes from Xyrauchen texanus, assembly GCF_025860055.1. Classification (NCBI taxonomy): domain Eukaryota; kingdom Metazoa; phylum Chordata; class Actinopteri; order Cypriniformes; family Catostomidae; genus Xyrauchen; species Xyrauchen texanus. Next base: position 51,642,585 of record NC_068278.1, on the reverse strand, counting down.
TGCATGAGGTGTATCCTTGGTAGGCACTCACAGCCCACGATTCTTTGCTTCAAAATAAATAAAACAAAAAAATAACAACGCCAATTTGCCGGTAAATATGATGTTCAAACGCAAGTAATGTTAATTCCCAATTTGAAGTACCTCAGTAGATATGTAATATGGATATAATATGTATTATTTTAATTATATAATAATATAATTAAGTATTAGACTAAAAGTGCACCTGTATAACTATTTTCTTTTATCTTTACATCATTATAACTCTCTAAAATTTACCTCATACATTCCCTTCTAAACGGAACCATCTAACTCGAAGCGCTTACGCTTGTTAAAGAGTGGCGTAATGTCATAACAACCATGTTACGTTCTGTTTCCATTTGTCCTACGCAGGCTGTCTCATATAAATTAGTTTTGTTTAAAGGAGGATGCTCGGTATAATGTAGCCTACCTAACTTTTCTGTAACTACGTGCTCTGGGCACTATGTTCTCCATTTTCTAATGTAGTGTCTAATGAATGCTCTGTAGTGTTTATATATTGACTTGCTGTGCATATGATCTGAAAGCATTAGTTTATTTTGAGAACAGATTAAATAGTTTTGAGGCGATTGTTTGATTTTGCCAGAAGAGTCAGGGATTTAGTGAAAAACTGTAATTAGGAGAGCAAATAGTATCTGCCACTATGTGCACATAGTGCAAAAGGTGCTTTTGGTTGCTATTTAGAATTAGTGCAAATAGACTCTACCTATGAATTACTATGGATTTAAACTTTGGTATAATATTCTCATATTGCAAATAATAGTTCAAAGTGAATATTTTCCTAATAGTACATAATAACTGAATTAAAATTAATTCTTGAAAATGTTTCACTTAATATACAGCCAGATGAACAAAACAAACACACGGAACATACACACTTGTTTCCTTATGGGATATATCTAGTCCAGGGCATAGGGCAGAAGAAATACTGATCCATCACAGTAAGAGGCTGTCTGAAGACTTAAACCCACACATGCACACATGCACAGCAGTGGCAGCAACAACAGCTGCTGAGATGATGAAGTCCAGGTGCACTTTAAAAGTCCATTAGAGATAAACGTCCGGTGAATTTGAGTGTGTGCGCGAGTGTGTCTCATTATTCCCCTTTATTCTAATATTCCTAGAGTTTTATTTAAAAAGCCAAGCAGGGAAACGTCCCTCTTGGATCATAAAAGTCACACTGGAAAACCTTTGACATGATCGTGCGACTTTAAAGGTATTTAAATGGTTTCACACCTTGTTACACCATCTCTGTCCTACTGGGAAAATAAACAGAGATACCAAGACAAATGATCTCAAAAAATCTGTATATAATTTTCCCGAAAAATCAGCAAACAACAGAATCTCTACAAAGTTCAGAATGGAACACTGCACACACTTAAAGTGGTTAAGAGTGTTGTGCGTATAAGTGCGTGAATACGAGAGCCAAATTATTCTCAAATGCTGCCTGAGCCCCTCCTGAAGAGTTTGTGTGTGCGCGTGTGTGTGCACACGTGTGTGTTTGTGTGTGTGTGTGTGTGTGTGTATTTATCACTTTGTGGGGACCAAATGTCCCCATAAGGATAGTAAAACCTGAAATTTTTGACCTTGTGGAGACATTTAGTCGGTCCCCATGAGGAAAACCGTTTATAAATCATACTAAATTGTGTTTTTTGAAAATGTAAAAATGCAGAACGTTTTCTGTAAGGGTTAGGTTTAGGGGATAGAATATAAAGTTTGTACAGTATAAAAACCATTATGTCTATGGGAAATCCCAATAAAACATGGAAACACACGTGTGTGTGTGTGTACGTACACATCTAAGTGTGTACAAGAAACGTTTTTGTCTCTGCTCCTTGACTTTGGGATGCCTGGAAATTTGTGACAGTTTGATTTAGAACTGTTTTGACTGAAACTGCAGAAGCTCCTATTTAACAATCAATCAAATTAAAGTGAAAGCTATTATTTTTCTAACCTGCCATAAATGGCAGAGGTATGAAGCAAACCTATAAATTCACCCAATCATGCAATGCAGACACCTCTCTCTCTCTCTCTCTCTCTCTCACACACATTGGTGCAGCTATTCTTATGAGGACTCTCCATAATGATTTTTATACTCTACGAACTATAGGTTCTATAACCTAACGCTCAACCAACCCCTCAACCTAACACTCACAAAAAAAAAAAAATTCAGCATTATTACATTAAAAAAAAAAAAAAAAACATAGTTTAGTATGTTTATGTGATTTGAATTATGGGGACACTATAAATACCCTCATAAACCCCATTTATAGCATAATACCCTTGAAATTACAAGTTTGTAACCTAAAAAAATGTCCTTGTAAACCACCCAAACCCGCCCACACACACACACAAACAACCTTCCTCCACTTGGAGCCAAATAAAATGAATCAGTGGAATTTCTGAAAAGTATACAATACCAAACAAGATATTTGATAAACTGATATTTCATGTTCAGGAGCCAAAATCAACTCTCTTCATGAGGTACTTTCACTGAATAGAAAATATACTGACTGACGTGTCAGAGAACATGTCCTAACCACATTAATATATGGAGCTCATGCGGTCATTACAGGTTGCTCACATAAATTCTTAATCTTTCCCCGCACTGCATCAGTTGATCACTTTACATGAACAACCTATCATCAATAATGCTAAGCCGACAGTGTGTAAGGTTAAGGTAATCTGGATAAGGTCATAAATAGCTTATGAATAAACCGATCAGCCCACATAGATTTTTGCGAATGACTGTTTACGTTCTGACTAGGGCTGTCGATTAAAATAACGCGGTACAAAATTTTTACGCAATTAATCGCATGCCCACGGACCATAATAAGGAAGATTCCTGAGTAATGCAAGCTTGTAGTACCACCTGTTTCCTCCAGAGGGCAGTAAGTGAAATTTCAGCTCTATGAGCAATGCGCAGTTTACACAGTGAAGAAAACACTTCAGTAGATAGAACAACACAAACATGCGTTACAATCTTGCGTTCAAAACACTCGAACGAATGCAAATGCGATCTAAGGGATCTCAAGATGTGTTTAAAGATTGAGTATTAAACTATATTTAACTTGACACAGTGACCTAAACATTTTATGTTTATGACGCAACACACCCGAGACGTCTGACGTAGGTGTAAATTGACAGGCCCTTAAACAAGCCTTCATAATAAATCTCCAACTGATTGACAAATTCACTTGTGAAATGGATTGCTGTGAACTGTATGCCAATAATTGACTTATGATCAATAATATGGTAGTAAACAATACATTGTATTCTAAAGCCGCTTTTTGTATTGTCTTATCAATGATGAACTCTTCTGCTAAAGGAATGTAAAGCATTTTAATTATCAGAATATTTCTGTATATATATTTTTTTTTATATTTAAAGATAACTATGTATAATTATATATTGATATAAATATGTATAATCATTATATACTGAATTATTGTTATATGAGGGGCTTTCTCAGCAAATATTTTTATATACGATTAATCGCGATTAATTAATCGGGACACCATGTAATTAATTCTATTAAAAATTGTAATCGATTAACAGCCCTATGTCTGACATTAAAAACAAAAAAGAATCTGATGAGTTAAATTCTCTTGTAAACACGTTTTCTTGTGTTGACTGATTTTTTGGAATAAGCTGTTTTTGGCTAATGTAAACACACTCACTGTATAGCTATTGTAAGCTATTCTTTGAGAACACCACACATAAAATGTCCATACTACATGACATATCACTCTTTTCTCTGTGACAGCCGTAAGTATACTTTATACTTATTGGGCAAACAGGCGAACATTATTGATGATTTTGTTCTGTTAAGGAGTTAATTTGGCGATATTTCTCCTGTTCGTGTACATGCCTGAAATTCTTGACCTAGGAGAACTCAGATTGTCGAAAAGCACTGATGATTGGTTAAAACTAGGGGTGTTGATTTAACGCTTTCATTTAGTGTGATTAATTATATAAAAAATAATGCATTCAAAAATTAACACAATAAATCGTGCCCCCGACCTGTTTGTAAATTCCGAAATAAGGAATGTTCCTACCATCAGAGATATTCAAGCTTGATGTACCACCTTGATATCGCAGTAGGGGGCAATCAGCACACAGGCATCATGCCTCATCAAACCAATGAAAGCAACACACAACACAGTTACAGACTTCCACAGACATGCTTTTTGCATTCGAAGGCAGCTGGACGGAGCACAACAGAATGCAGAGATTTCGAGATGTGTTTTTCAAAGTTTCAAACTATGTTTAACATTATACAGTCTCCTAATAACACAGTGCTTATGACTAGAAATACTGAAAACTACTGATTTGCGATGCAACCAAAGTGAGACACTTCAAAAACATCAGTCTGATGCATGAGTTCATATGCCAACAATATACAGTATATACTGTGTGTGTATATATATATATATATATATATATATATATATATATATATATATATATATATAAATTCTATCTTAATTCTAAATAACCTTTATTTGAGGGCCTATTTCGGTAAATATTGATATGCGATTAATTGAAATTAATTACATTAATTGGCACATCATGTAACTGGATAAAAAATTTGGAATTGATTGAAAGCCCTAGTTAAAGCAAATCATGGGTGTGGTTTAGATGTGTCATTATTTAATATTTTTTTATTATAATATTTATGTATTCCTTAAACTTATTTTAAAATGATGCAGCACATCTTGCTTGATCCAATGCAGAGACCAGCATTCTAGGACCCTCTTTGCCAGTAAGACTGCAGATAAAAGCATGCTTGTCTCATTCCTTGGAGAACAGAATGCTGCAGAGAGGAATGTGGCAGAAGACAGAAGTGATAAAACAGATTATGTAGAATGCGCACATGCATGGCGACTTGTTAACTGCACATCCTAGATATCTTTATCATTGAGTGCCTGAGAGAGTCAGGGTGAGTCTGCTCTTGAGGGTCATTCAAGTTGATCATATCAGACATTTCATTCACAATTAATCAAATAACTATATAATCCTTAAGACTGCATTTGTTAAGTAACATTTTTCAATTGTTCTTTGTAGCACACAATTTTCACAAAGAACCTTCCTCCATTCACTGTCTATGTTGGTTCTTTGGGGACTAAAAAGTCCTTGATGTTACATTACTTGATTCTTTAGATCATGCATCATGTCTGGGTTATTTAAGGAGCAAGTTTATCCTTGCGCGACCCCACGTTCACATGAATGGACGTTATACTTTGATTCACAATACACAATGCATCATTTAAATGAATTTAAACTGACTGAGCTCAGTTCACAAGACTCAGGACAGCAAATTAAGTGTTAAATTTTTGATGTATAGTGTCATGTGACAAAACAACATGGCTCTTATCACAGTGGAGTTCGTCTTTGGAAGACGAAAACTACATCTGGTAAGAAACCTAATTAAGTTTTTACATTAAAACCTGTTTGAGTCACAAGATTAGAGTCTCTTTCATCTGATTTTTAAATTTGAGCGATTTATCGTGAAACGCCCCACTGATAAACACAATGTACACTAATGTGTCCTCAAGCATATTTTTTCCTTAGAAATCCTACATGTACTGTACATTATCATATTGAGAATCAGCAAAATGCTAAATGTTTTTTTTCTAGCCTGGAGAGGTGAGGTATCCAAGCCACATCAGCTACTTACTGGGATACCTCAGGGATCAATGCTTGGGCCACTTCTCTTCTCTATATACCCATCATCACTGGGACCCATTCAGTGACATTGTTTCTCTTACCACTGCTATGCTGATGAAACGCAACTCTACTTGTCTTTCCAGCCCAACAACACCACAGTGATTGCTTGAATCTCTGCCTGCCTGGCAGAAACCTCGGCCTGGATGAAGGAACACCACCTGCAACTCAACACAGCTAAGACCGAACTCCTTGTCTTTCCAGCCAAACCTGCTGTTGAACACAACATCAACATGAAGCTGGGTACAACTACAGTATCGCCTTCCAAAATGGTCAGAAATCTTGGGGTAACCATCGATAACAAGCTAAATTTCACAGACCACATCTTAAAGACCGCAAGATCATGTAGATTTACACTCTACAATATCAGGAAGATAAGACCCTTCCTCTCTGAACATGCCAAACAACTGCTTGTTCAGTCACTTATCATAACTAGACTGGACTACTGTAACTCTCTCATTGCAGGCTTCCCTGCATGTGCAATTATACCTTTGCAAATGATCCAGAATGCAGCAGCATGTCTGGTCATTAATGAACCAAAGAGAGCGCATGTTACACCACTCTTTGTCTCTCTCCACTGGCTGCCGGTTGATGTACGTATCAAATTCAAGTCTCTGAGGTCTGCTCCAGCATACCTAAAATAATTTCTGCAGAGCTACACGCCCACCAGAAGCTTTCAGTCAGCTAAGAAATGTCACCTTGTTGTACCAACACAAAGAGGCACCAAAACACTTTCCCGGACTTTCAGTTTCATCATACCATGTTGGTGGAATGACCTTCCCAACTCCATCAGTGAAGTTGACTCACTCTCTGTCTTCAAAAAATGACTTAAAACACATCTTTTCCATGAGCACTTAGCCAGTCACTAAAAAAAAAAAACACTTCTTTTTCTTAAACCAAACTTTGTAATATGGAACTTTTCGTACCACGGTTGAAGATGATTCGCTTATGTTTTCCTCTTTTGTAAGTCACTTTGGATAAAAGCATCTGCCAAATGAATAAATGTAAATGTTATTTGTCAGAGGATTTATATGGATTTAGAATAAAAATAAAGTGCATGGAGTGGTGGTGGCATAGTGGCTAAAGCACAGGGCTGTTAATCAGAAGGTCGTTGGTTCAAACCACGGCCACCACCATTGTGCCCTTGAGCAAGGCACTTAACTCCAGATTGTTCTGGGGGGATTGTCCCTGTAATAATTGCACTGTAAGTCGCTTGGGATAAAAGCGTCTGCCAAATGCATAAATGTAAATGTAAATTTTGAACTGTTCTGAGACCAGTGCAGTCAGACAGCACACTGGAGATCAAGTCATTCATTAAATAGGGAGTAAAAGAGCATCCTATAGCTTTCCTATGCAGCTATGTGCATTTACTCCTAAAATCCTAAAGTTCAGTTTCAGGCCACTCAACATGTTTGGCAGATAATGCAATGGTAATCAGTACATAGATTCAGAATTTATAATGTATCATTTATATTAACATGGTTGGCAGTGATTGAATGATGCTGGCTATTACTTTGAATCAGAATTAATCATGTTTTTGAAATGTTACAGACATTACACCATATATTAGCATAAGTAACCAGCACTCCTGGAAACTTAATAAACAATTTGCTAAAAATAAAAAAATTAAAAAAAATTCTATAGCTTGGTGTAACTTAAAATGTCACAACTTAGTCCTGCTAATATGATACCATACATTTTTAGGAAAACTATTTGATCTTGATTTTCCTTTCTTTTATTCATGTTTATTAGGTGCTACAAGTTACAAATTAAAAAGTTAAATGGAAAATGCACACAGCAGTCAGGTTTAGGTCTCAGGAGGTTATAGAATGTTTTCTATAAACTGAAGGCAACAAAGTTCTTTAAAAGTTCCTAGTTTATATAAAGTAGACAGATTTGATGTGATATAATAGAGGTCCATAATAGAGATTTGTAGTAATAAACTATCTAGATGTTTAAAAATATAAGATGGGGGTTGGGGAGGTGAAGGAATTGTCAATGAAGTAATGTAAGAAGTTGCTTATGTATCCTTAAAATATGACTGGACTTGAATTTACAACTTCATTTGTTGAAATGAAAGTAATAGTACATTAATAAATGAAAATTCTGACATGATTCAATCATGTTGTTCCAAACTCATATGACTTTATTTCTCCCATGGTACATAAAAGGATTTGTAGGCAGAATGTGACGGAATGCCAAGCAATTAAAAAAACATGTGAATTTTAACATGTTAATTTTTTTCATGCTTAAACTATAACATGACCCAATTTCCCTACGGGATCAATACAACAACTCTATCATTCTGCCTGCAACAGTCTGCTCCACTTCATAATCAAATTTCAATGACATTTTGTAGAGAATTAAAGTTTGCATCAGTATAACTTTGTAGTGATTTATGGTTGTTATGGAGGTTTTTTCATTAATACAATAGTGCACAAGACAACGTGTATGCCTAGGTATCAATTGTTTCACTCATTTAAGTGCAATGAATCAAAAGGTGAAGAAATGAACAATAGTATATAAAGCCTTCTATTATCATTATTATCTCGCTCTCTTACACACCTGTGTCAATTACTATACAGTGGACGCAAAGTGGCTTGCATGTCATCTCAATGCTCATAACTCAGCTTTGTAGTTCTTTTATAAAACACACCCAAAAAAGGTTCTGCAGCTATTCTAGACTTTATTTTTATGTTATGAAGTCTATAATGGCAGCGGTCGTGTAGACAAACTTAAACTTAAAGTTAATAAGTTAAATTGAAGTTAACAGATTAATAGCCAGACCATGTTTTCATTGTCAAATAATGAGAGAAGCCTGCTGTTAGTAACAAGGAGCCATCAGACCGTTTGCATGATCTGGGGCCAGGGCACAATTAACACTATTGTCCCACATTAATACATTTTAATACAATGTGCTGTAGCCTATAAGAGAATAAAATACAAAATAGGCCTAATTAATGAAAATGTCGGTCCAGCATAATCTGCATAGCACACCAGCACCTCAACTAAGCCTTATTCCAGATATATTATTATTATTATTATTGTAATATATAATAATAGTCATTCATTCATTCATTCATTTATAACTGTCTGTGATTTGTTTCCAGTCATGGAGTCTTGAGCAGAATCAAACCAGTCCCATCTTCAGTCCTAGCCTTTTCATATGGCGAGTAAGCAATTTCAAGTCCATCACTTTGCTAAACCAGCATATAAACTGTCACAAAAGCAGTCATAAAATTAATTCTGGCTGTTACGAAGTTTTTACTACATACTTGTTGCCGTGATCATTGTGGAGCATCTGTAATGCACAGTTGAATGTGTTCATGTCCCTTATTACTACCTGCATGATTATTTCCAGGTATTGCAGATATAAACTACTGTATGTGTGTGGTTCTAGAGAGCAACAATAATAAGCTACTTTTTTTTAAATCCTTGTGTTTACTTAAATGTTTTTAAGTGTTTAACACTTACTTCTCAGGTGAATGGCTTTAATAAGAATTTTCAGGGTGGCCTTGGACTTTGGCACAGTAGTGTACACCTGCTGTCAGGAAAGCCAAATCAAATTACTACCTGACCTAATTACACCTCTCATTCTAATCCTGAAAGTATTTGAAAGGCTGCAAATTCCATCAAAATGGACAATATCATCTGCGTACCTGATAATATGCCCCCTGCTGGCCATATAGTCTAAATTGTTGTTTGCTGTTTTCCAAAGACAGATATCAATTACAATGGTCTGTATCCTAAACCAACACTGAGTGAGTACCACTGCTGTGACTTTTTCCCCACAAAATTGTTAATGTATTTAATGTTAGAAAACTAAAGTTTGATGAATGGTGTTAAAGCTACAATGTCCACTAATGTGTTTATTAATTTTATCTTGTTGAAAGTAATAAATAATATTGATAAAACTGCAATCCAAATATTTTATATTTACAGGCTACATAAATAATGAAGAAAAGGACCAAATAAGAGCATCCATAGCATGTTTAATAGTGGTAGCATATTCTATGAATGGTAGGCAACCCCCAAAGGCTTACAGAAATGGTTTAACCCAAGTGCTCAGCAGCCAATGAAAACTTATGACACTCACCCATTCAAACTGGAAAAGTGGCCAAATGGTACAGAAGTATGTGAAAATGGCGTCTGAGACCACGCATTGTCAATGTGTTTGCGCATTTTCAATTAATTGTTTACACATTGATTTTTCACACGTTAACAGCATACTTTAGGCTTTTTTCCTAATGGCATGTATAATAAACATGCAGAATGTGCACGTGTCATGAGTTTTTTGCACTAATTAGTGGGTCTTCAAGTTGGCAACACTTACATTTTGAGCTGTACAAAGAAGCGCTAGAATTGCTGCTAAACATCAGGAGATGAAGGTAAAAACAACAACAGTGGATGTGGAAGTCAAGAGCACGTATGAAAGGAGGTCTAGAGATAAACTGCATTTGTATAACTCGAGTCTGAAGGAATAAAACAGGGGTCGGCAACCTATGGCACAAAAATATGAGTCTATTCAAAATATAAATTAAACCTGGAAATAAAGTTTTAGAATTTTGCAGGGACGATTCACCGAAAAGGGCTAAATATTTGATTAGCTTGTGATGCGTGAATGGCTTGCACACGTAGTGTGAGTCTTGTCACACATTATTAGTGTTTAGGCTCCCATTCAGATGATTAAAAACACGCTGCGTGATCATGAGGAGGTGGTTGACGACCCCTGGAATAAAAATGTCTTTATGGGTCTAAACTCCTGAAGAGAAATCCCAGAGTCTCATAGCAGTCGTAGCGGGCATGCGTCAACCGCCTACGTATGCAAGCACAGTTAGATGCAGTATATTTTAACAGACTCGCGTTCGATTGTACGCAGACGCTGAGCATTCATGTCAAAAAGGAAGTGAACCTAGGGCTTTAAGTCACCATTTACTTACATTGCATTTTTGCCCATACAATGGAAGTGATAATTCTGCACTTATATAGGTTTATAGAATATAAAACATGAAATAAGGACTGATAACTTCTCTGGCATTGGTGTTTCCACAAGTTGTGTTTATCAGCTACGTGTAAAAGCAGTACTCACTCTCACTCTCTCTCTCTCTCTCTCTCTCTCTCTCTCTCACACACACACACACACACACACACACACACACACATCAAAGACAGAATGTAGTGGCACAGAGCCAGTCACACAAGAATGAATTTCTCTCTCGGTCACTGTCTCTCCCTCCCTCATGCATGCTTTCTTTCTGAGGATGTCCATGTTCTTGATACTCCCCCCGCTTATGTTGACTGACAGCTTGTATGTGTGATAGAGATCATTTGTACATCTTGTTTTTGTGAATGACATAGGAGCTGGTCAACGTGACAGCATAGCACTTAACTCATGTCTGTTGGCAGTTGCAGGAAGCACACACAAAGACACACACCCATGACATTTAACACACCTGAGGTGTCACGTGAAATACTTTCAGGTTACTGCTGGCTAATATGCAAATGCAAAACAAATTTTTTTAATGCACTTTTTTTTTATCTAATTTGTCTTTCAATGATGTGACGAAAGTAGACTTAAAGACTGCTTATTTCCTATTGAAAAATGAAGTTTGGACAGTTCAAATGGAATGTCTCATCCATTTTTATATATAGCCAACAGGCTTCGGTTTACATTATAATCATGAACCATGATTTGCTACCTGCTATTTCTCATTGGAGGTAGGTGGTATTGGGGGAGGGAACATTCTGATTCTAGAGCACTTTATAGAACAAAAATGTATATAAGCCTGTGCAAAAAAAGATGATGTCATCAGTACTTTTCGTCTATTATTCTGGAAGAGAAAGAGTGTAAATCTAAAAACATTCATCTGCTAAAAGTCAATATTGTCAGCTTTTAGACATACAATATAGATGACCTCAAAGCTTACAGAGATGGACTAAAAAACTCACAAGTTTTATTTTAATGGGGTCTTTAATGACACAGAAGTGTTAGAATGGTCGGCGATGGTATATGGGTAAAATTGACTTGTTGAGGAATGGTTACAGTAGCTTTTCCACCTGGGCACGATTCAGCACGGCATGTTCTCGGCCGGTAATTCTCAGCACGGTTAGACAACTTTGCTGGTGCAATGCCTGTAGTAACATTGCGACTCACGACTGGTCACTTGTCAGTTGCCAAGGTTACTAGTTTTTTCTCTGTAGCTGGCTCAGTAGCGGTTCTAGCTTATATGGTGCCCTGGGCGAAACCCGCTTCAACATGACCCCAAAGTTGTTGACCAAGGGGGCAAGGTTATGTGATTCTAAATGAGAACACCCCAAGTTGTTAAACTCGAAAGCATCATGCCGCCAATCAATGTTTCAAAAGTACATCCACAAGAAGTCAACATTATACATGTTAACATGCCTTTAATGTGATAAAATCAGGCATTTATCAGCAGTAAAACACTTACCATAAAACAAGGTTTACTGCTAATGTGCACTAAAGCACACTAACATCATGTTAACATGTATAAGTCTTGTGGCTATATTTTTGAAACATTGTGTATTTTAACATTTATGGACTGGCTCCATTCACTTCCAATGTAAGTGCATTACTGTAATGGCATTTTGTGCTTTTTTCAAAAATAAATTAGGGAAATATAAATGATCAAAATGATATTTTGTGGTAATCGATATTATGCCACAAATGATGCCGATTGAACTTAACTTGTACTGAACGCAGAACACTTCTTTAACATTCTCACAATGTACTTGTGTTTATAGATTACAATCACGTGACATTTCTGATTCTGTTGGGCTGCAATATTTTGGAGAAAGATCTTCAGTGGTTTATGTTTGAATTTCATGGGTTTAATTTAATGTGAGTGAGGGCCAAGAATAGATGGCATGCAAGAAATTTCCCCCATCACCGATTACACCATTACCTCATATGACTCTTTGGAGGGTGTGGTGTGATTTTCCTATTCCAGCAATTAAACTCTACTGAAATAAAGCCAAAATCAACAGGTAGTTTGACTATTCTTGGTGGAAAATTGGCATCCAGAGTTGTCTTTATGTTTAATTTTACCACTGATCAGCGACTCATTTGGTACAGCGATGGTAAAACAGCTATGAGGAAACACAGCTCTCATGTTTTGAAGTTCTGTGGTCAGTGAAACTGCTCTGTAGAAGAAAAGAGTAACATGTAAAAATACATTAATTGCAAATCGTTCAAAGGAGATATCTGGCACAATTGGTCTATGTTTAAAATGAAAGGAGTGCATGAGCCACTCTTCTTCTTTTTGGGAGTTTTCTACATTAATGTGATGTAAAACCTATGGGACAGGGCTGCCCCGAGCTAAACAACCCACCACACATGTTGTCAAAGCTTGAGGAACGAGCTGCAGCTCGTTGGTTTTCCCAGAACAATGTGGAAAGTGAGAAAGAGTGGAGAAAAAAAAAGAACAGAGGAATCATCATTTATCTCCACCGGACTCCTTGACCATCTTCATAATTTCCGACGACTTTAGCTTCTTATAGCAAATTCCCACATATATGAAAAAATAAATGTGGCTTTGGAATCTAGTCCAGATTTCTAATCAAATCAAGTCCAGGGTTCAAACTGATTTAAACATGTAAATTTAAATATATATTATATATATATTTAAAACATAGACTAGGATCCTGAAATCTGAAAGCAATGCAAAATCCATCAGTAGTTCCGTTGTTCTTAAATATTCTTCTTCTTCATGTTGAGAGGTAGACTATTCTATAAAGTGTTTAGGATTTCATGACAGGAACCGTTAACGAAACCGAAAATCCTATGTCCTATGCTTCCAGTATTTTTATTTATTTTATTTTTTTAATGGAACCGGTTTTAGACAAGAACCGGTTCTCAGCACCCAACCCTAGAAACATTCCTTTGCATACATTCAATAGCATTACATTCAAATTTTATGCAAAGCTCCTATCATTACAGCACCAACTAACAGCGGCATTAAAATCGGCAAACAAATCATTAGTCAGACAGCATGATAAATTGCTAGATGATTCAATTCATTTAACAGAAATGTCACTATATTTTGCCTCTTGATAACAGTTAAAGGACAGGCAAGGAAGTGGCGTGAACCATCTGAATGGTAAACAAAACATTTAATGATAAAATACAACATAAAACATAAACGAACAGACACACATGCAAAGCAGCCACGTGCGTCTCTCTCTCTCGAACTGGCATCTCCAGCTGCCCCTTATCTTGCTCTCCACTGAGTGCTGGCCGTGCTCCATCACGGCCCGGCCACGCCCTCCTACTCATTACAATACATTACAGATTAAGGTTTCAACTCACTGATTCCAACAGCACAGTGAGTAGAAGCCTGACAAAGCCTGCTAGGCTAAGCGGCTTCCACCATACATCAGATCTGTCAGCTCACTCACAGCGGCTGAGCAGAGGCTAAGAGGACTGAATAAATCACACTTTTACCCACAAGCACTGCCACTCAGTGGGATAGTGATTTATGTTTTTAATGCACCAGAGGAGGAAAGTTAATTCAGGTCTTTTATTAATTCTACATCACTTTTTGATAACACTTTACATGATGTGCAGTGTTGGGTAAATAACTTCTGAAATGTAATCCAGGCACTGATTGCAAATTATATGACTTAACTTGTTATCTATAATTTAATCGTTTTGATTAAACTTTTTTTTAAAGGTAATCTAATCCAATTACTCATTGCATGTTTTGATGAAAATCTATGTTGTAAAATTGTTTTGTGTTAAGTGTAGTAAGGTAAATACTGTCTTTAGTGGAAGAGGTGGAGCATCACCTATCAAATCTTCTGCAAACATGGGCTGAAAAAAAATAAATAAATAAATCTGCTGACTTCACTGCCAAATCATTTGTAAATTATATACAGCAGGCTGCACCATGGAGAGCCAGTCTTCTTGTGGAAATCTGTGATGTGTAATGTGTTTTAACTGGCACGAAGGGGAAATTCATATGGGAATTCTTATATTGAAGCTATTGGATGACCTACATAATGTTTCACACACGTGCTTCGGTAGTGATAAGGATCGGCTTACGTTTATATAAGGTGTCACAAGAACAGAACTAAGCTCCATCCTGTCAGGGTACAGGCTGATATGACAGCAGCCAAAAAAAAAATACAAAAGAAATCACTGACATTATATTATGTGTAATATGACATTACATGGTATTTTCATGGTCTCCTGGAGTGTTTCGATTTAATTTCTTCATCTACGACTAAACAAAATGTTTTGTTTTACCTACAAATTGCGCTTTATGAGTACTTATATGACAGTCAGTCATATGGAGTTTTAGATTTGTACATTTTCTGAAGCAAACATTCTGGGGGGAATTCACTAGGAATTAATTGTGCCCGATAAAACTGTTTGTATGCAAAATTTGCATTTTGTTTGCTTTTTAGCACTTGATTCACTAAAGGAATAACGCAGAGCAGGCAACAACGCAAACACAGCTAAAATATTTGTGCTGAACGCAATTTGCATAGCACAATTATGGATCGGAGCGCTGTACAGAAGAGGACCACCACAATCCGGCACAAACCTGAATCATCTCTTTAACATGCCGAAAGTGCACTTGAACGCACATCTGGATATTTGCCAGGTTAGAATGCTCTTCTCTATCATTTGGTCATTTTTTAAAGAATTTCTCCTCCCATGATGTTTGTAGAAAAGCATAATTCCATTTCAGAAATAGTGCCAAGTTACGACACTTGCTCTTAATGTGTTCATGACCTCAAGACTAGATTATTGTAATGCATTAATGGGAGAATGTCCTGCAGGTTCCATAAATAAACTTCAGTTAGTTCAAAATGCAGCAGCTAGAGTGCTGACTAGAACCAAGAAATATGATCATATTAGCCCCATTTTATCATCATTACATTGGCTACCTGTTAAATTTCATATTCATTTTTTAATTCTGTTAACTACTTAAAAAGCTTTGAATGGTTTAGCTCCACAGTACTTAAGTGACCTTCTATTACACTATATTGCATCACGTTCACTACGATCGCAAAATTCTGGCCTGTTAATAATACCTTGAATATAAAAATCCACAAAAGGAGGTAGATCATTTTCCTATTTGGCTCCTAAACTTTTAAATATTCTTCCTAACATTGTTCAGGACCCAGACACAC
This sequence comes from Xyrauchen texanus, assembly GCF_025860055.1. Lineage (NCBI taxonomy): Eukaryota > Metazoa > Chordata > Actinopteri > Cypriniformes > Catostomidae > Xyrauchen > Xyrauchen texanus. The sequence goes on along the minus strand of NC_068278.1, from coordinate 51,626,664 downwards.
TCTCTCAGTTTAAGTCTAGACTAAAGACTCATCTTCTCAGCCAGTCATTCAAATAATTTATCCATCAACTCATAGTTATGCTGCATTAGTCAGGTCTGCTGCAACCGGAAACACTTCTCATATTCTATAATCCTGTTTTAAAGTGAATGGCATCTACGCTAATATTATTCTATTTGTTTCCCTGTCTTAACCTCGGGATACATATCCTGATGTTATCAGAGCCTGCCAGATCCAGCTCTGGTCCTGTATGATGTCCAACTCTGACTACTACATGTTGCTGAGTGATGGTGACTAACTGCAGCCTGTGCCAGCCAGATATCATTTCAGTCTACTACGATGGACTTCACAGAGGATGAACTGTTGCCAGCACCAACTGTCAGACATGGGATATTTCACTGGATACTGCCTGAAACTTCAATATATAGATCATTAAATTGAGGAAGTTTATTTCCACCGTTGGTGCGTAGAAAAACATAAACACAACAACACCATACATATTAACCGTCAAAACAATCACAAACATAGAGGGACAAAAAAGAAAAAATCTGAGATTATACAACAAATGCCAGAGCATACGATGGCATCATAATGGCTGATTACCTATGTGTTTTGTGAATAAAGAGCAATCTGCAAGGAGCCTAATTTACATATAAAGGAGGCATGTTCAAGTTCTCAATGGAAAAGGAATGACAATGACTTAATTTAAATACTTGAAACACAGTGCTATTTCAATGCTGACTGCACCGGCTTAAAATAGATAGTGGGTGGATAGTGAATAAGACAAAGCTTTTTGCACTGAAATCACTCAACAGTTGGGCAACTTTTTAGTGTAATCGCCCCTCTAAGTGGTGCTGGCCAGTTTAAAAGATGCAACCATCACGCTAGGGTGTTGTGGGTGGTTGCAGACTGTTGCTATGCTGTTGCTAAGGAGTGTTTTTTAGCATGTTAGTATGTGGTTGCTAGGCAATTACTTACTAGCCCAAGTCAGATGATCCCATCCCCAAGCCTTATATCATTTTCTGGTTCCTATAGATAAGGCTTGGGTCCCTCCTTGTATGATTTTTATTTTATATTTTTCATTTTTCCTATTTCCTACCAAGCGAAAATAATAAGTTAAATTGCTATTAAAAGTAAAAGCATACCTCTCCTTCACAATCCACAAAATTTGAGCTATCGCTCATGTGGCTTAATGGTGCAGGATGAGCAGGGATTAATACATAGCATTAGGGGTTTGTTCAAATTCCTTACCCTAAGTATGAGCAATAGTAATGTGTTTACAAATGGGAAATAAAAAGCCCAGTAACATGCATTTAATTGGCATTCAAAACAAAAACTGCTTTCCGCATGCAGTGTGCTTGGCTCCGCCTCTTACCCCCCACCTTTTTGCTTTGTATGGCGGCCCCTCTAAAATAACCAGATTTCTGTCCAAACACACTCTCTTCACTAATGTTTCCTGGCTCACAAATTAATGGCTATGTAAGTGTTTCACCGAGATGACTGCCTGAGGCTTAAACGAAACCTCACTTTGATTCTCTGCACGTCTCCGATGACCAATGTTACTGTTGAGGCCTCCAGAGGAGGTGTGTGAGACCACCTCTGTGTTATCAAAAATAGCTCAGTTTTAACTTGCCTGCCTCACACATGCAGTTTTCTGCATACGGCGTGCCAAGATTCTAAATCACATGAACACTCTGAAGAGTTAACAAGCACTCTCTCCAGATCTTTATCAGAAAGAAAATGACCTTCAATCTTCCTTTGCACAGAAATAAAAGCTTCTCTAGCAACATATAACAAAAAAGAAAGATTATCTGGACTTATCTGGAGCGTTGTGAGACCAAATTCAAACAGACGCAATAAAGCTGGTTTGTAGGGATAATATTACACACAAATCTTTTGGCTGTATCTGCAGCAGCTCTGTAACGTAAATCTCTTTCCAGCTCAGCTAACGTGGTATTAACAGCTCATTTAGCTTCTGATGGGCTCCATGTGCAAAAACGGTACACCACAATCGCAACAGTCAGATCGCATGGATTTTTCAGGCCTTTCCTCATCGTTCCATGCAAACCAGAACAAACACGGAGAGCCTGGAGATAAACAAATAGCTTGTCCTGGTATGGGAGAGTGTTTGTGTGTATTGATCTCCTTGGAATCAAATGAGTAAGCAGAGAAATGGAAGGTCCATGCCGGGCTGTTACAGGGACTTTGCTGTATTTATTTGCTCTTATTGGTGCATTGCATAACCATACGTCTTCTTTAACAGGAAGCCATCGGTCTGCACTGTGGTGGTGCTTTGAAATGGGGAATTTGTGAATGTTTGTGAACACAATATTCAGTCGCAGTATGAAAGCATTATTGGTGTCTAGAGTATTTGCTTTTAAAGTCAACATCAAATCAAAATTAACATCTCCATTTACTATTCAGGGTAAACAAAGGTAGGACACTTTCTCATAATTTTTTTAAGGTGTTGCTTTAAAATACTGTGCTATGAAAAAATATTTGCCCCTTCCTGATTTCTTCTATTTTTGTGTATTTTTCATACTACATTGCTTTAGATCTTCAAACGAGATATAACATAAAACAAAGGCAACCTGAGTAAACACAAAATAAAGTAAAAAAAAAAAATAAACACTTTTGAAGCAAAAAAGTTATCCAACACCTATATCACCCATGTGGTCACTCGCCTACACGGGACCTCCTCCTCAGTCAATAACCTGCCCCCTGCTAGGTGTGCGGAGCAAGGTAAGTGCTTCGAGTCCTCTCTGAGCACTAGAGCCTCGGGATGCGCTTTTGCCTCCCGACACATTACTTGCTCCGCACCGCTGCTAAGACTCGCCAGGTATGTCAAAAACGACCGTCCCCTTAGTGCCCCTCGCATGGAGCTTGGACGCGTGGCTTTCACTTCCCAACCCATCGCACTGGTTGTCCAGGACCATCCAACTCTGCTACTTGATTCGGTTCGCCAGGCCCCCGCCCCCTTTCGGCAGCGTCCACTTTACCACGGTGCATGGCAAAAACGCCAACACCCTGCGTGCGGAAATCGTGACTCTTCTACTCAAAGTTGCGTTAGAGCCTGTCCCTCCAGCCGAGATGAAGAAGGGTTTCTTTAATCAAAAGTGACATCCGAATGAGGACTGCAGCAAAAGCGATACAGAATATACATTTCATATATCTCTACATTTCAAAAAGCTTTTTAAATGAGGTTTCAGTAACCAAACATTTTTGACTGAGCCATGTATTTTTACTAGTGCTAAAAGTCCAATAAAATATTTAATCACGATTAATTGCATGATTTTATATCATTTGACACTACTGCATATATACTTATTTTCCTGTATTTAGTTTCTTCTCAGAAAAAAAACAACATATAACAATAAGGTTTTATTGACATTTTACAAACAAAGTATTTCACAGTTTAAAGATAGAAATGCACTAAAATAGCACCAGTTCAAGTAACATTAAACGTTTCCTAAGTCTAAGGTTGACTTATGAAAAGAACTAGTCACTACAGGTTGAGTATTCATTGCGATTGGCATTAAATCTCTTAAACCCTCATCCTCTACAATATTAGTCATGGCTATTCACTTTACTACAGCAATCGTGAAGTCACATTCACATGATTCGGTCCACTTTAAACTCCACAAGAAAAGCACTAATGAGAGGTCCCATCTTGTACAAAGAATACAGTTATGAGAATACAGTCCTTTCTCCATCACTTGATCTCTGACACAGAATCACTGTTTCAGTGTAATGACCCCAAACAAACGCAAAGGTTCCATCCTATTCCAACCAGTGTTCATAACTCACACATAGCTGAATAAAATGTCAGATACTAATTTCAAAATTGATAAATGCATTACTTGTATTAAAGACAAAGTAACACATCAAACATTTTAAATCAATTTAATGCGTCAATGCATTAATTTCAAAAGGTCAAATTTGTACCTGTTGTTAAATACTGTAGATGCTAGCAGCCAGGAGTTGAGTTTGTCTGATGAGGTGACAATGCAATGTTCAAGTGCTTTCCGTCGGGATCAGTATCTGCAGCTGTGTTCAAAATTATTAAGTCATTATTAATCACTTTATTATAGATTACTATATCACTAATAAATGACAAAATAAAACATGTTTTATTTAAAAAGTCTTTCAGTTAATTGATGTTTAGCTACTAGTAAAGAGAGATGTCAGCATGCCTTCACAGCAGTGTATAATGGCGCTCTGTGGAATAGGAATGACAGCAGAGAGAGTGGGAGAGTCGTTTATGGGAAGCCCCCCACTGTCCCTACTTTCATCATGGAGTGATGTTGTTGGTTTTGCTGTCTTTGCTCAGCGTGATCTGGCAGAGTGTGTGGAGAAGGGGACTGCAAGTGAGAGAAGAGAGTTTCATGGGATCCACAGGTCTGTCAAAAGCAATCAGACAGCCATTCTTGCTCTTGAGGGCCATATATCTAGATCTTTATTAGGTTTTACAGCTTTTGCGTGTGCTCTGACTTTGACAGGATGAGTGATTACAACATCTTACACAGCTCTGACAATAACATGCTTTGTTGATCCATTTGTTCCAGCAAAACACATCTGCATCCACTAAACACCAGCAGAAATATTAATGGATCCACAGATGCAACTCAAGTAATTGGCAGAGGAACAGACAGTTAACATAATGAATGCATAGAGATTTTTGCCTGTCAGGTTGATCAAAAGGTTTGGTTTGTTTATTTTTGATGATTGTCGGGAGTGGTGGTGGCATAGTGGGCTAAAGCACATAACTGTTAATCAGAAGGTTGCTGGTTTGATCCCCACAGCCCCACCAATGTGTGCTTGAGCAATGCACTTAACTCCAGGTTGCTCCGGGTGGATTGTCCCTGTAATAAGTGCACTGTAAGTCACTTTGGATAAAAGCGTCAGCCAAATGCATAAATGTAAATGATTGTAACTTCAGTTAGGGTTAAATTAGATAGTTTACCCAAACATTTACATTGTCATTATTTGCTTACCCTCAAGTTGTTCCAATACCGTATACATTTCTTTCTGCAGTGGAACACAAAAGGAAATGTTTGGCAGTTACTTTAAGTCTCCATTCACTTTCTTTGCATCTTATTTCCACACAAAGAAAGTGAAAGGTGACTGAGGCTGTCATTTTGCCCAACATCTCCTTTTGAGTTCAACGGACAAAAGTACTATGGGTTTGGACCAACGTGAGGGTGAGTAAATAATGAGAGGATTTTCATTAATGTGTGAACTACCCATTTAAGCTTGGATAGGAGAAAGTATTTTAACATAAAACATTACACATCCCCATTTTGTTGTTTTTTTCAAGCAGATATATGAGTCAATAAACCACAATACTTTAACAGTTAGAATAGACAGAAGTTCATTTTAAAGTGAAAAACAAGAGTTTGCTTGCTCCTTTGAAATAAAAAAACACTTTAAATGGTAAATGGTCTGCACTTATAAAGCGCCTTTTTAAGCCTTAACGGTATTCAAAGTGCTTTACACTGCGTCTCATTCACCCATTCACACACACATTCATACACCAATGGCGGCAGAGCTGCTATGTAAGGTGCTAGCCTGCCATTGGGAGCAACTTGGGGTTCAGTGTCTTGCCCAAGGACACTTCAGCACGAGGAGTCATGTGGGCGGGGATTCGAACCACCAACCCTGTGATTAATGGCCGACCCACTCTACCAACTGAGCCACAGTAAAATCTACCTGCCCTATCCACCTGGACTATTTATGGAAAATAAGCTGCAAAAACAGGTAAATCAGAAATTGGTGTGGTTGCATCGGGCTGGGATCAGGTCAGTTTTTCCAAATATTACCTTGGGTTCGAGTGTGCAGTTAAAGGCATAGTTAACCCAAAAATGAAAATTCTCTCATAATTTACTCACCCTCATGCCTTCCGAGATGTGTATGACTTTCGTTCTTCTGCAGAACACAAACAAAGAATTTTTAAAAAATATCTCAGCTCAGAAGGTCCTTATAATGGATGTGGATGGTAATACATTTTTGCATTCAGCAATGGCATAGCAACTTTCCATTTGTACCAACTGTTCAATTTGAAATCTTTATATCCAAAGGAGATTATTTTGGGAAGTCGACAATCATCTGTCATTTTGGCACGTTGTGAGCACAGTGTTAACGGTGCAGACGCAGATCAATGGTGATATAATTGTTTTTTTTTTACTTTTGCTCTGGAGGGTCTGCCATGCCTTGTAAAAATCGAGGGTTTCCGGTTACTAAACTGTTACTAATGTTGCCTACGATGCCTAAATAAAATAGTGTATTCCAGCAAATGTACTTGCTAGGAGAAGAAATAATAAATAAATTTAGCAATTTTGGGTTCAGTTAGGGTTCTGTCTTAAAATTTTACAGTACCAGTCAGGTCAGGTCACACAGTCACAGCTACAGGCCAGGTTCGTCCTTCAACTTAAGGCTCGAGCACAGCACACCTCTATTCAGTATTCAGCAACTTAGCGGTGGCCAGCTACAGTATAAAAGACTTAAAGGAATATTCCGGTTTCAACACAAGTTAATCTCAGTTGACAGCATTTGTGGCATAATGTTATGTAAATTATTTAGACTCGTCCGTCCTTTTCTTTAAATAAAGCAAAAATCGAATTTATATTTAGGCACAATGAAAATTAATGAGGCCAATTTTGGGGGGATTTAAAAAGGCAGAAATGTGAAGCATATCATTTTATAAAAGCACTTACAATAATCTTTCTGTTAAAACTCATGTATCATTTGAGCTGTAAAGTTGCATAAATTGTTATTTTTACTGACGTTTTAGGCTTTGTTGACATGGTAAAATTGATTATAAAATGTACACAGAAAAGGTTAGTAAGTGTTTTATCACACTAAAATCTGTCATATTCCCTGTTGTCTTTTGTTTTTGTACTTTTATGTTGAAATTCTTGTTTAGTTTCTGTTTCCTGTAGGTTTTGTAGTCATTTGTAGTTTTATTCCTTTATTGGTTCTCCCTGATTATTTCTCATTCCATGCTCTGCCCCCAGAGTCTTCCACGGCTCCGCTCCCAGAGTCTTCCACGGCTCCATCTCCAGAGCGTTCCATGGCTCCGCCCGCTCCCCCAGAGATTCTTCCTTCAGCGGTTCCGTCCGCCTTACTAGCGGCGACTCCTATGGCGGCTCCACCCCCTGACCCAATCCCCGTCCTGTGGCCTCCTCCCAGGCCTCCTGAACCAGTCCCCATCCTGTGGCCGCCTCCTGACCCAGTTCCCATCCTGTGGCCTCCTCCCAGGCCTTCTGACCCTGTCCTGAATAGAGGTGTGCTGTGCTCGAGCCTTAAGTTGAAGGACGAACCTGGCCTGTAGCTGTGACTGTGTGACCTGACCTGACTGGTACTGTAAAATTTTAAGACAGAACCCTAACTGAACCCAAAATTGCTAAATTTATTTATTATTTCTTCTCCTAGCAAGTACATTTGCTGGAATACACTATTTTATTTAGGCATCATAGGCAACATTAGTAACAGTTTAGTAACCGGAAACCCTCGATTTTTACAAGGCATGGCAGACCCTCCAGAGCAAAAGTAAAAAAAAAACAATTAAATCACCATTGATCTGCGTCTGCACCGTTAACACTGTGCTCACAACGTGCCAAAATGACAGATGATTGTCGACTTCCCAAAATAATCTCCTTTGGATATAAAGATTTCAAATTGAACAGTTGGTACAAATGGAAAGTTGCTATGCCATTGCTGGAAAGACCTTGTGACCTGAGTCCTCTTGTGAACATGCATACCGCTGCAGACCAGACGCGATGATTTAAAGTAAAAAGTACTTAAATGTTGACCTTTTTTCGCAACAAAACCGATTGTATCACCTTAATACATTCATTTAGCCACTGGAGTCATACGGATGACAATAATGCTGATTGTCTGTGCCTTTCAGAGCATCAAAAAATGTATTACCATCCACATCCATTATAAGGACCTTCTGAGCTGAGATATTTTTTAAAAATATCGTGGCCTCCTCCCAGGCCTCCTGAACCAGTCCCCATCCTGTGGCCGCCTCCTGACCCAGTTCCCATCCTGTGGCCTCCTCCCAGGCCTTCTGACCCTGTCCTACGGCCGCCTCCCAGGCCCCCTGACCCAGTCCCTGTCCTACAGCCGCCTCCCAGGCCTCCTGTCCCTGTCCTACGGCCGCCTCCCAGGCCTCCTGACCCAGTTTCTGTCCTACGGCCGCCTCCCAGGCCTCCTGACCCAGTCCCTGTCCTACGGCCACCTCCCAGGCCTCCTGACCCAGTCCCTGTCATATGGCCACCTCCCAGGCCTCCTGACCCTGGCCGTCCGCCTGATCTGCTCTGGTTGCCTTGGTTTTCTGGCTGTCCACCTGTTCAGCTCTGGTCTCCTTGGTCTCTTGGCCGCCTGTCTGGTCTGCCCTGGTCTCCTGGCTGTCTCCCGGATCTGCCCTGGTCTCCTGGCCGTCTCCCGGATCTGCCTTGGTCTCCTGGTCCCCTTTGTCTCCTGGCTGCCCGCCTGATCTGTTCTGGTCCCCTTGGTCTCCTGGCCGCCCGTTTGATCTGCTCCCTGACGATGCCATGTTCCTCTGCTCTCCTTGCCCCTTGGACTGCCTGTTTGCCCCTTGTGCACCCCCCCCCCCGAGCCTCATGTTTTCTCCTTCACTCCATGTACGATTTGTTTTTTGTTTTATTTTGTTTTTAGGAGCGTCTGGAATCCGCTCCTTAAAGCGGGGGCTCTGTCATATTCCCGGTTGTCTTATGTTTTTGCACTTTTATGTTGAAATTCTTGTTTAGTTTCTGTTTCCTGTTAGTTTTGTAGTTCTTTGTAGTTTTATTCCTTTATTGGTTCTCCCTGATTATTTCTCATTCCCTGATTGTTTCCCCAGGTGTCCTTCATTCCCTTGTTTGTTCCCTTGTGTAATTAAGCCCTTGGTTTCCCTGTTTCCTGTGTCAGTTCATGCATGTTTAGTTTCAAGATCTGTGCTTGGTTCCCTGTGTTTTGGTTTTCTTTACATTCTGAGTTTGTTTGCTTTTTCTTTGTTAATAAAGCTGTGTACTAGTTCCAAATTCCTCGACTGCCTTGTCACAAAATCATGTTAACACATACACTCACATAAAGGATTATTAGGAACTCCATACTAATACTGTGTTTGACCCCCTTTCGCCTTCAGAACTGCCTTAATTCTACGTGGCATTGATTCAACAAGGTGCTGAAAGCATTCTTTAGAAATGTTGGCCCATATTGATAGGATAGCATCTTGCAGTTGATGGAGATTTGTGGGATGCACATCCAGGGCACGAAGCTCCCGTTCCACCACATCCCAAAGATGCTCTATTGGGTTGAGATCTGGTGACTGTGAGGGCCATTTTAGTACAGTGAACTCATTGTCATGTTCAAGAAACCAATTTGAAATGATTCAAGCTTTGTGACATGGTGCATTATCCTGCTGGAAGTAGCCATCAGAGGATGGGTACATGGTGGCCATAAAGGGAAGGACATGGTCAGAAACAATGCTCAGGTAGGCCGTGGCATTTAAACGATGCCCAATTGGCACTAAGGGGCCTAAAGTGTGCCAAGAAAACATCCCCCACACCATTAAACCACCACCACCAGCCTGCACAGTGGTAACAAGGTATGATGGATCCATGTTCTCATTCTGTTTACGCCAAATTCTGACTCTACCATCTGAATGTCTCAACAGAAATTGAGACTCATCAGACCAGGCAACATTTTTCCAGTCTTCAACTGTCCAATTTTGGTGAGCTCTTGCAAATTGTAGCCTCTTTTTCCTATTTGTAGTGGAGATGAGTGGTACCCGGTGGGGTCTTCTACTGTTGTAGCCCATCCGCCTCAAGGTTGTGCGTGTTGTGGCTTCACAAATGCTTTGCTGCATACCTCGGTTGTAACGAGTGGTTATTTCAGGCAAAGTTGCTCTTCTATCAGCTTGAATCAGTCGGCCCATTCTCCTCTGACCTCTTGCATCAACAAGGCATTTTCGCCCACAGGACTGCCGCATACTGAATGTTTTTCCCTTTTCACACCATTCTTTGTAAACCCTAGAAATGGTTGTGCGTGAAAATCCCAGTACCTGAGCAGATTGTGAAATACTCAGACCGGCCCGTCTGGCACCAACAACCATGCCACGCTCAAAATTGCTTAAATCACCTTTCTTTCCCATTCTGACATTCAGTTTGGAGTTCAGGAGATTGTCTTGACCAGCACCACACCCCTAAATGCATTGAAGCAACTGCCATGTGATTGGTTGATTAGATAATTGCATTAATGAGAAATTGAACAGGTGTTCCTAATAATCATTTAGGTGAGTGTATATTGTCTTGTGGCTATTCTTGTGAAATAGTCAGTATTTTAACATTTATGGATTGGTCCCATTTACTTCAATTGTAAGTACCTCACTTGAACCTAGATTTTTGCTTTTAATTTAAAAGAAAAAGACAAACAAGTCTGAAGGATTTTTACTGGTAATCAGTATCATGCCACAAATGCTGCAGATTGAGCATAACTTGTACTGAGCCCAGAATATTCCTTTAATAACAGCTTGTTTAATTTTTTATTGATCGTATAAAATAAATGACTGTGTTCGACATTAAGTGAAACAGATAAAAAGTTTAGAAAATGACCCCTTGAAATACTGCTAGTTTGAATAGTTGTACAAAATCAATTTTGAGTGTTTCATTGAAGTGCTCTTGGAATAGTGAAGCCTCTGAGGAAGTTACCTCTCACAGTGTAGTAAGTACACTGTCATTTTTTTTTTTACTTAAAGCAGCTGCAACTACCAAAACCAGATCTAGCCTCAAACAAATGGCAGGCATTTTTCACTGCAGTTAAATATTATACAAATATATCAAGAATTGCATGCATCAATGCTTTGTCAATGAAAGACTGTCAAGTTAAAGACCTGCACATATGAGTTATCAAAATGAGAGAGTCTGATGACAAACCACAAAGCTTTACCTTTTAATGTCAGACTTGGTTGGACATGTAATAACATGTGAATCACTGACTGGAGTGATGTAGCATCTATTACAATTTAGAAGACAGTATCTACACTCTTGCTCATCAGACAGACAAAAAAGAATACAAAACTGAGTTCACAACATGTTTTAGCCAAAATTCTGTGAGAGCTGAAAAGTCATTTTTGAATTTTTCTAGAGGAGTTTATTTATTTTTTCTCCCCTTTTCTCCCAATTTGGAATGCTCAATTCTCACTACTTAGTAGGTCCTTGTGTTGGCGCGGTTACTCACCTCAATCCGGGTGGCAGAGGACAAGTCTCAGTTGCCTCCACTTCTGTGACAGTCAATCATATCACGTGGCTCGCTGTACAGGACAACCCTAGACATTGTTGTGCGTGAAAATCCCAGTAACTGAGCAGATTGTGAAATACTCAGACCGGCCCGTCTGGCACCAACAACCATGCCACGCTCAAAATTGCTTAAATCACCTTTCTTTCCCATTCTGACATTCAGTTTGGAGTTCAGGAGATTGTCTTGACCAGGACCACACCCCTAAATGCATTGAAGCAACTGCCATGTGATTGGTTGATTAGATAATTGCATTAGAAATTGAACAGGTGTTCCTAATAATCTTTTAGGTGAGTGTAAATCAATATATTAAACGCATATTGCAAAATATTCAGATATGCAATTATATAAGTAGTTTGGGAGTGTAAGGAGACTGATTTTCCTCTCCCTGCAGTTTGTTTGCTGCGGTTCTCTGATTGTAGGATTTTCTCCCTCAAGATCATGGGTAGTATAGTTCTTCACCAGACATTTTGCCATTAAACACTATTCTTATCAAATTAAGTTGAAATAACACACAGTAGTGACTTCAACTAAAGCATATACCATCAATGAACAACCTCAGAGCTCACTGTAGATCTGTCTATAAAAGTTTATAGGTTGAAAATAAATTCTCATTCTAGAGAGCATTTAATTGCTCAAAAATGACATATGACCTCAAGTGCAAGATGAGTCATCAATATTTTTCTGTAAGTAAAATATGAAGAAATGTGTATGCATATAAATGATTATATATGCTAAAAAATAATTTAGTTAACTTTTAGTACACTAGCATACAAATGGCCTCAAAGCTATCAGACAAGGACTAAAAGCCACAAAACTTCTAATTTCAATTCATGAGGTCTTTAAGTAGTGCATGGTCCATGAGCCATTATATTGTTACTTTTTGTAGGTCAGCTCTCAGGTTGGTCATGCACTCTCAGGCGGTGGGGGAGTGGGACCGGACATGTAAAAATTTGTGTCATGTTGCACATTGTGCGTGTATGTGTGTATTTGTGTTTTTTCAGATGGCGCACTCAGGCAAATACAGAGCCAACCGCAGACCTTGGCAACATGCCCTGTCAGGGCAGAGTAAAAGCCAAGAGAAGATACCTGCAATTTGTCATCCATATAAAATAACAGCGCCTAGCCGTACAGTCATTCTAGAAGGCGCGCCTGTGTTACTCTGGGGATAATTTTCAGCTCTGCATCCGTGCCCTTACTGTTTTGTTTTGTTTTTATGATTATGATCTTTTTTCCCTCTTGACTTATATTTTTTACAACAGATGGCAAGCCACAGTAACATGCTTAAGACTGAAGAATCCATTGTTGACTGCATTGCTTTTGTAATCCACTTCCAAAGGAGAAAGGCCAGAGGGCAGCGCATTAATTCTGTCTTTGACAAGACTACAGGAAAAATGCCAAGGTTAGAGTTCTTACATGATGTGTAAGGCTTGTGCCAGTCCACACTTGGGCCAGCCAAATTTCATGCTAGCTGCTAGGGATTTCACCCTGTCATTTACCATCAAAAGCTACAAGCCAAACTGGCACGAGCAGGAAATGAATCGCCTATTTTACGACCTACAATATTCCCTTCGCTTTCTTGTGATATGCGAGAATTGTGAATGAACAAACTTTCTGTCCTGCGAGTCTGCTGGAAACAAACCTGTAGGATATCCAGAGTTTAAACTGTGTACTGTATTAGCCATCATAGTATGTTTAACATCTCAAAATACATACTTAACATTGAAGCACCAGGTTGAAACTTTTCCTAGTCTTAAAAGAACTGATTATAAACTAAATTTGAATAACATTGATCACATATACTTCACCCAATTACTTTTGTTTTGGGTCTCAGAAACAACAGATATGAATTTTTTTTATATACATTTTACATATGCCACACATTCCTGATCAGTTTAGTATTTCACCCCTGCCAATTTTCTAAAACTCAAGTTAATTCTAAGTTCATACATTCTTTGTTTGATGACAGAAAACAGCACTGCATCGCTGCTTTAAAACAGTCAGCTCAGACGGTAATGGCTTTGAACTTTTATTTTGTGATTATTTTAATGTTTGTAACATAGATATTGTGATGTTGAAAATACTATTCGAGCAGTTGTTTCATTATGACACACCTCTGATCCTAGTGTAATCTCACCAGTTTGATTGAACTTGTGAAGAGGCAAATCTGCTTTAAGATACTCTTTCTCTTTCTATCTATCTGACAGTTATGTATTTGACCATCTGTCTATCTGACTATCTAGCTAGCTGGCGCTCTGTGGTCAGCTATCTGTATAGACACTTTTCACACTTCCGGATTTTGGAAAGCGGATGCAATTGCAGGGTAAACTTCGACAGAGGGAGTGAATGGAAGTTAATGGGAGACCATGGCAAATATAATTTTTGCTTACACTCCAACATCAAAACAAAATGCCACTATTATGTTTCTACAACTTCCCAAATGAATGAGTGATGGATTACGAAGATGGCAAATTTACTGTCATTCCCTCAGCAGCTGTATTAGAAACCTCATTGCATCTGTGGTAACTCGTTTTTAAAACTAATTCCAGGGTAATATAATACAAAGTACAATGTACACTAAATAATAAAAACAAATACAAAACGTTTGCCAGAATTACGCTGCTAAATGAGATGGAAACGCAGGATCACAGTCTGTAAAAAGCTTCCATACAAGACATGGTCAAGCCAACATAAAAGTTTGTCTTTTCAATCTTTAACTATCCATTTGTTTTATTGTAGTTTTCGATCATACACTCACTGAGCACTTATTAGGAACACTATGTAAAGCGCCCGACTTGTTCTTCTGCTGTTGTAGCCAATTCACCTCAAGATGCGACATGTTGTGCATTCTAAGATTATACTCTGCTCACTATAATTGTACAGCGTGGTTATCAGAGTTACCATAGCCTTTCTGTCAGCTCAAACCAGTCTGGCCATTCTCCATTGACCATTCTCATCAACAAGGCTTTTCCGTCTGCAGAACTACCACTGAATGGGTTAATTGGTTTATTTTTGGCACCATTCTGAGTAAACTCTAGAGACTATTGTGCTTTAAAATCACAGGAGATCAGCAGTTACAGAAATACTCAAACTAGCCTGTCTGGCATCAACAATTATGCCAGGGTCAACTACCAAGATCACGTTTTTTTCCCCCATTCGGATGTTAACATTAACTGAAGTTCCTGACACCTATCTGCATGATTTTATGCACTGCACTACTGCCACACAATTGGCTGATTAGATACTCACATAAATAAGTAGGTGTACAGGTACACTAATAAAGTGCTCAGTGAGTGTATGTTTGAGTAAGGCTCTAACTGACCCACAAGTCTTTTTAGACTTGTATTACAACAGACAGGAAAAACTTGAACATTAGATGTTAAGTGGGTTTTAATTAGAGCAGGGGAACATATGAAAAGATTCAGATGAGAAAATACATTAAAAAAAAAATTATATTATTATTTTTACACAAATCTTTGGGGTCTCTAGTACCGCAAACATAAAGACAGTAAATCAACTTCAACAAAATATAATGGTTAGCTAGCTTTGTACTGTAGAATTAACTCTTTTCCCCTTCAAAAATGTAATTTGAGTCTGGAGTGTTTAAAGCTCTATATAAGAATGGGTGTTGTCTTGCTTTCAATTTGCATTACTCAGGAGTGAACAGCACAGTTAATCTTGAGTTATGTTTACAAGTGTGCTCAGGTGTAGCACCTTTAGAAGTAAATTCCTGCCGGATTTCAAGTGTCTGCTTGGCCATAGGTGACAAATCTTGGTAGGGTGTACTCAAGCTAATCTTTAGATCTAGACTCATCGATCTTTTTCACACATGATAAATACGACAGAATGTGAGCACATTCCTGCCTAAGCGCGACCGTATACAGGTAATAGTGAACGTTTAAGTGACTGATCAAATAAACATGGCACTGTCATGTTTGTATATCTATATTTTAGACAAGAAAATAAATACTAGGACATTAAGTACAAAGCAAAGAAAGCACCAGTATATTGTCATTAGACAAAGTCATGTGATTTGTCATTTAGCGCTCTATTATCCAGCACAACTGGCCAAATCAAAGGCAGATTAGTTCACAGTGAGTATCTAGAATTTACTTGAGTCCTCTTAACAAAGTGATAAAGAAGTTCCCTTTAATTAACATTGTCCTGGCTTTAAAAAGGGGGTTCAGATGTCTTTTGGTTCCACTTAACTCAAGATTTGGTCTCAGTCATCTTTCCATTCACACTATAGCTTGTTTGATTTTTTAGACCCAGACTACTACAATAATATTAATAATAATGTAGGGGTCTGGGTAGCAAAATATTAATAATTTTAGAAAATGTAATTGTTACACTATGTTTAATTATTATATAAAAGGAATAGTTTACCCCAAAGTTTACCCCGGTCCTAACAATTGTCTATTAGGAAATGTTTTATTAAAGCCCTCTATAATGTATTTTTGCTGGGGTCAAACTGACCTTAAACAGAAGTACATTTACATTTAGCAGACGCTTTTATCCAAAGCAACTTAAACATTTGGAAAATAGCAAACAATTTGTCATACAAAAATCAACAGTATATCTGCAGTATCGCACTGACAAATTCTGCAATTTGTGCCTGAAGTAGAAGGTAGGGTAGAAGAAAGAGACAGACAATATATATATAGCTGAATATTAAGTGCATTTAGTGTGGATTGGTTAAGTGTTCTCAGAATAGATATGTTTTCAGCTGGTTCTTGAATGTTGAGTTGGTTTCAGCAGATCGTGTTGAGGTTGGAAGCTCATTCCACCACAGAGAAACAGAGAAAGTGATTGGTCGTGAAACTTTGTGCCTCTATGCGACAGGACCACCAGGCGCCCGCTCGTTCATTGACCACAGAGCACGAGTTGGAACATAGAACTGAAGGATTGAACTGGAGCAAGAGGGTACTGTTCCACTGGCTGTCCTGAAGGCCAGAGTCAAAGCTTTGAATATGATGTGGGCAGCTACAGGTAACCAGTGGAGTGAAACCAAGAGGGGGTTGACGTGAGCCCTCTTTGGCTGATTAAAGACCAGACACGCTGCTGCATTCTGGACCATTTGCAGTGGCTTAATCCTGCAAGCTGAGATGCCAGCAAACAGAGCATTAAAGTAGTCCAGTCTAGAAATGACAATAAGTAATGCAGACAAGATAAAGCTATTAGATGCTGAATTGTTTTATAGATCAAAATAAATATAAGGAAAACAATAGTTCTTAAATGACTATTATTTTTACACATACCAGTGATTCCCATTAATTGACTAGACTATGGTGGCCCGCCACAGTCTCGTAATGAACCGACATATTTTTACACCTTTCATCTAAAATAGTTTGCACTTCTCAGTCTCAAAATAACATAAAATAAAAGGTTGTGTTTTGCACTCTCTCTCTCTCTCTCATGCGCCAGTCAGTTCAGTCAGCTCCTCCCCCGTTGCTGTAAACTCACACGCTCCCACACACACACACTCGCAGATATCTGCACTGGAGTGTTCCTGGATCCGTCTAACGTCATTTGGTTGAGGAGGATGACACTTTTTGAGGTAAGTAACGTTAACCAGCCCTCTACATTGAGAGTAAATTTTGCATTATGCGACTAAAAAAATGTCTGTTATTAGCCACTGGCAACAAGTAAATATTAACATTTCACAAGCCAGTGATAGAGCTGTGTAGTTTCAAAGCACGAGTCCTTTTAGTAAGTAAAAAGCAGTTTATTAAGAAGCTGGATTCAGCCTCATCTTTCCCTGCATGATGTCTCATGCACGCAGGAAAAACACTTGTGTCTCATTCAGTTGAACTCCAAGCATCTCAGGGAACCGCACCGCAGACTTCATGTGAAGATTAACCACTTCTCAAGCGCTCTGATGTGCACGCCGTCTACAGAGACTTGCGCGAAAATATAAACAAGATATAAACGTATTCATTTTGTGAACGCAAAGCACTCCAGTTTCACTAAACAGCCATGTAATGTCAAATATCCGTGGTCATTGTGGGTTTATTCACACAGTGTTAATAACAGGCAGTGAGACAGAGGAGATGTCCTGCTCTATTTCTGTGGAAATGATAACATCTAAGAAACAGAATCTCGAAGTCTTCCTTCATGAGAACTAAGGGCTTGTGAGTTAATCAGAGAGCCTTAAAATAATGTGTAAAACTGAAGAATTTAAGGCAGAAATATTTTACTATTGTATAATATAATATAATACAATATAATGTAATATAATGCAATATAATGTAATATAATAGCTATAAATGGTTGGCTGGGTTACAAAAGAAGCAAAAGAAACAAAATGTTACAATCATGATGATTAACGTAAATTAAAGTTAGCATTACCAGGTTAATTGGCATAACATTACACTGCTTACGGCTTCACTAATAGTCTGTGGTAACGTTAAAAGATTAAAAGCTGAAACTGACATCACTAGTTTGTACCCTGATGTTTAGAATAGTTAGAGCACAAAATTGTTAAAGCTACAGTAGGTATTATTTATTCATAGAATTCTATATAAACGTGGTGTCTAAATTAAATAAGTCCCTGTGAGAAATTAGTAAGCACCACAGACAGTGAAAGGCAGGCCTTGGCTCTGTTTGTGAACAGCTGTCAAGTAACCCTGGCTGGGGGTGAAGAGCATCATGTATATGAGGAAGAATTGGGGGCGCTGTTTCTCACAATTCAATTTATTTCAAAATTGCCTACTGCAGCTTTAAGAGCACAACACTAGCCTCTTAATTTTGCTCTCAAAGTGCACCAGATGGAATTATTTAACTTTAAAATGTAAAACATTTTCTTACAGGGGACAAATCCCCCGGACCCCCCAAGAGGGTTGGAGGTCCACCTCCCATAGTCTCACAAAATCCTGTGGGAAACACTGCATACTGTAAATTATTGGTGTTTTTGGGAGAACATGAGGGTTACATTAGCCATCTTTGCACTGAACTAACATAAGTTCATCTCTGATTATCGTTCTGCAAAAATCTCCTTTTGAGTTCCACAGAAGAAAAAAGTCATAAGGATTTGGAACAATATAAGAGTGAGAAAATTACAGGATTTTACATTTTGGAGGAACGACCCCTTTAAAATTAATACAACCTGATATGCTTTACATTGACAATGCACATTATAAACGATCGCACCGCAGATTTAAAGCAAACAGTACTTAAAACGCCAAAAGTCATTTTGGAGCCACCAAGTCAAAATTCGTGTGAATCGTTCTCACACCACTTAAGCAACAGTGCTTCTCTCAAGAGCAGTGGCAGAGTTTGACTGTGACCTCAGTGTTCCTCACACCTGTTGAGCTCTGGGATTAGCTGGCATATCACATCTAAAACTCTCACGCTGCCACCATTCCATTGGCTGCTCTGCTGGGAATATTACGTTTAGGTTGAAAATTACTCTTTTTCTCATACTTTTCAAGGGCCGCCAAGCATTAAAGGCACAAACTGAAGAATCCAAGTAGTAGTACAGAAAGTATATTCAAATGCAGTAGTTCAAAACTGGTGGGTTGCAACCCAAAACCCATCTAACCATCTAATTATGCACAGTTAGGATAGAAAAATAAAAGATTTATTAGCTTTTAAAAGGAAAGAGAAACTACTTTCCACATCTTTTGATGTAGAAGTCCAGGGCCGTTTCTAGGCAAAGGCGAACTTGGTGGTCGCCAGACTGACCTTATTGTGAATTCGATAAGGGTTATGAATCTTTGGATTGAAAGTGAATCGATTTGATTCAAGATTCAAAGATTTCCGAATTGATTAAAAGCGTTTTCTTTTCATAACTATTGAAATTCGATTTGATTCTTAAAATTCCCTGATAATTCCAGGTTTTTCATGACCATGCTCATGTGACAGTCAGCGGCCATCCTGAGGAGAGATCAGACACGAGGTGCTCGAAAGCTGCTCAGAATAAGTTTCAATGAGAACTGAGAGCGGGCCTGATCCTGTGAAGGGCGACAGAAAAGTGCAGTGCGTGTCTGTGAGAGGAGAGCAATGAGGATGCACGTTCCGCCCTAGAGAAAGACGTTGTATACATGTATACAAGTCTCCATTATATCTCACATGTAACAAATGTAATATTTTTTAAATAATGTACACTGTTTTTTTTCCCTACCCATGATTCAAATGATTCAATCGTAAAATCACATTTCAAGATCAATCCATATACAGATCGTCACGATATGCAAGCAATGTATCGAGAAATCGAGTGAATCGGTACCACCCTAGAATTTGGACTTTGGTTGAAGAATTTGGACTTTGGACAAGTTGGTTGAAGGTTGTTCAGCTGAAATTCGTCTGTGCTTACCAAAATTCGAACCACTGCCCACAGTGGCCAAAGCTAGAAGTGTTGTTGAATGGATGGGAATGTGTGAGCTCCAGTTTCCAGGCAAAATCACCACAGAGTTATGCCAAAAGCGAGTCGTAAAGTAAGGTGTCTTTAGTTGTAAATCTAGACACCAGGAATGCATATTTTATTAACCATATACCCTAACCCAAACCCCAACCCTGATAATAACAATCAGTGGAGTTAAAATGGACATCTTTGTTTACTTCTTTATGGTAAAAAATGTTTATACTGTTTTGAAATCTGGGTCCTGAAGCAAAAATATTTGAGAACCACTGCTCTAAGTGATTGGCAGGGCCCTCTGTGTCATGAGGAGCACAGCTGTAGACAGACACCGAGGGGCCACGGGTCAGTTATGGAGGGGAGAGGGGGCAGACGGCGCTGAGCAGAGAGCCACCAATTCGCTTTGCTGGGCCTCTGTGGGCTTTAATAAACACATCTACTGCCTGCAGAGCAAGAGCAAGTGCAAGTGCAAAGCAGAGACAGAGAGACAGAGAGAGAGAGAGACAGAGATAACAGAATGGCCCAGGAGTTAAAGGAATAGTTCATCAAAAACATGAAAATTCTGTCATCATGTACTCATGGAACACAAAAGTAGAAATTCTGAAGAATGTTCAGACAGTTCTTTTCTACTCAACAAACTTTTTTAGTGACTACAGCTGACAAGCTCCCAAAATAACAAAAAGGCAGCACCATAGAATTTGTTCACATGACTTGTGAGCTTTTATTCCAAGTGTTCTGAAGCTCTGTGTGTGAGAGGAACCAACCACAATTTGAGTTACTATATTCATTTCCACCCCAGAACTCTTAAATCTTATTTATGCTTGTGTTAAATTCAAACATGACGTGCTGTTCCAGGATTGATGTCTTTGACACAAACACGATTGTTTCGAGTGTGTGTTGTAACTGAATTCAACACAGCAGTTTGAATATGCAAAATGGGAAATGAGAATTGAGAGCTAGCAGCACAGGAGAAGATTTTCATTGAATAACAACATACATTTTAGTCTGTTTCATTAGTCACACAAAGCTGACGTACGGTATAAAATATATATGGTTGGGTTAGATTACGTATTTAAAATACAAAATATAAGTAATTGTATTCCACTACGGTTACAATTTCAATCATTGGAAAATTAGAAAACAGTTACATTCAAAAATTATTTGGATTACTGAAGAGATTACTTTCCATTTTATAGTCATTTGTTTAATTTAATATTTAGACCTTTCAGGTGGACAACATTTATAAATATAAATGATGCCATTCAAAGTGCATTTGAACAGCGGTGAAACACTTTCTTATGATGTGATACATTCATATGAGCAGACAGAGAAGTTTGAAGTGTGGAGCACAAGAAATAGAAATAAACTTTGTGTAAATTTCAGCTTTCCGCTAAGCTAAAATGCTATTTCTAGCCATTTTACATGCACGTTAATGGTAAATGGTCTGCACTTATATAGCGCCTTTCTAACCTTTACGGTATTCAAAGTGCTTTACACTGTGACTCATTCACCTATTCACACACACATTCATACACCATACATACAAGGCACTAGCCTGCCATTGTGAGCAACTTGAGGTTCAGTGTCTTGCCCAAGGACACTTCAGCATGTGGAGTCGTGTGGGCCAGGATTCGAACCACCAACCCTGCAATTAGTGGCCGACCTGCTCTACCAACTGAGCCACAGCCGCCCCACGTTACCTTTGATATTAGGTCAAAAATCGTATTCTTGATAATAATTTTTGTATTGTGTTCCTGTAAAAATATCTATAAATATCTTTGTAAAGATCAGTTTGATTTATCTTGTTTTAGAAACAACATGCATATTATATTTAGGTTTTTCAGAGAATGTATTTTTAACATGTGTATTTTGTCTTTTTATAGTCAAAACAAGTGAAAACAAAATCTAGCAGTGCTGAAGAAGTAATCCAAAGTATTTAGAATACGTTACTAACCTTGAGTAATCTAATGGAATATGTTACAAATGACATTTTACAGCATGTATTATGTAATCTGTAGTGGATTACATTTCAAAAGTAACCCTCCCAACCCTGAATATAGCACAGAATTCAATTTGATGGTACTTATATGGTGTTTTTTGTCCTTTTTGGAGCTTGACAGCCATGGAAACTATAAACCATCATTGTATGGAAAATGTAAATATTCAAACTTTCTCCTTGTTCCACCAAAAAATATAACAGAATATAGCTTTGGTAAAAGATGATATAACTCATCAATTAATCACTATTACCTTAAGACACACTCTTGAAATCCTTCATGGCTAACCCATCCCGGTCAGACATTAATATAATCACAAGCTTCAAGGCATGCACAATGAGGTTAATCTGCTATATTCTGACTTCTTCAAAACTGCTGCCATGTGGACTCCACCTCTGGAGAACATCAAGGTTAAATAACATTTGAAACCTTTTAATTACAGGCATCTGCTCTATTCTAAATCTCATCACTAATCCTCTTCTTAAACCTTATATCATCTACTCCCCACACCCATCAGCCCATCTTGCACGTACACTGCACGAGGCATCGGTTAATGCACCCATCGGAGGAACAGAAGGAAGACTCAATAAAGCAGGCTTAGGTGAACGGGCCTGACCGATATTAGATCTCACACAGACACAACTGCACACATATGCACACGCCAACCTCAAAGACTTGTAATCCTCTCTGCTTCTCAGGTGCTGTGTGTTTAGACAGCTTTGGGAGCACAAAGACATGTAAAACCCCCACCCAGAGAAAAGATTCGGCCAAGCATCGCATCTCAAATGAGCAATCTTGATCATTGAAACCACTCAGAGGTAGCGGAAGTGTGTGATTCTATAGAGAGGTACCCACCTGAACATGTCTCTGCCAGCGTGTGTGGTTTTTGAGGTAATGTTTGTGTGCCATGAGATTTTGCCTTACCGTTTCTTGGATGGGGGTGTTGGCTTGGCTTGTACTTCCAGCCAAGGGGTAAACAGCAAACAGGTTTGAGAGGATAGTCCATGTCTTTGTCCACAAACATTTCACATTATTCACGTCTAGGTGACAGAGTGCGTATCCCTGCCTGGAAATTAGTGAATCATGTAATTCTGTATTCCACCTGGCTGAATTAAAAGCATAAATCTACATTGAGTTTATCTATTTCAGAGATTGCCCACTTTGTCACTTTCTTCCTCATTCTCAGTATTTTTTTAAAATACGTAAAAAGAAAATGTACATGCGCATGACGATAAGACTCTAGTCATAGTCTTAGAGGAAAAAGCTGCTTTATTTTATATGGATGGAAAGTCATGAGCATGTTTAGATGATATGACCAGCTGAATATTACTCACTTTTTCTCAATAGCTGGTAACAATTTTAAAATAGCACATTTTCACAATTACAATGACATCGGTAGCAAATAACTTCTTCTGTTTTTGCCTAATACTGCATCATTTCATTAGATGTCAATGCTACATAAACACACATTTTACAGTGTGCACCTTTACTGTCATTTATTGGCAGAACCAAGGGTATAGATTTTGCTTGAACAATAGTTGGGGTACATTCTGAATGCATGGAGCTATTGAGCTATCATGGTCATAATATTATTGCAATTAATGATGACACTGATACTACTGCAAAGATGGGTGTATAAAAGAGTTATAATGGTCAAAATACAGACAAAAGAATGATGATAAGAGAGGCATATCTTACTTTGGACAGATGCGTGAATGGCTTATGCTGAGATGGTACATGAGTGAATGGCCACTTGAGAGTATTTAAGTAGATTTCATTCCTTTTTTAGACTAATTAAACAACAAAAAAAATTACAGATGCAGGTCAATTTGGACCTTGTTGACTGATGCTGACTGACTGAACAATGTAAACAGAATTAGCAGTCGGCCTCAAGGTAGGTCATTTTAAATGACGTCACATACACTAATAAAAGATTATTAGATTTAAAATAAGAAATTAGTTATAATGTTCTAGTGTAGAAAGAGTAATTATAAAAGCGACAGATTACTGACTGAATCTCTCTCTTTTCCCCCCTCATTCCTCTCTCTCTCTCTCTCTCTCTCTCTCTCTCTCTGTGTGTGTGTGTGTGTGTGTGTGAGAAATCTTGGCTTTGCAAATCAGCATTAGATTGTAATGGGCTTTGGAAGAATGTACTGGTAATGTGATACTGCAATTAGGGATTATTGTCTTTGCATGAATTTCAGAACGGAAGGGAGGTGAGGTTCCCTCAGGATAAGTGAGAAAAAGGCTGTCTTTGAGAGGCAGACAGATCTGCCTCAATCCCTAGGGAGGAGTTGAGGTGTTATGGTACCACAAGAGACAGCCCGGAACTGATATGCATATAGAAACATACACACATGCACACATATTTGCCCCTCCACAAAAAAAGAAGCCACCTACAGGTAGAATCTTACGAAAGTTTATTATATTATACATACACACAGTGTGTGTGTGTGTGTATATATATATATATATATATATATATATATATATATATATATACATATATATATATAATACATATATATATGTGTAGTCACACTACCCAGTGTTTGCAACAGTAAAATATTAGCTAGCTTTGTGTGCTACTTAATGTGACTAACCTTTGAGAATGTTTCTGTTTCTGACAGGGCTCCAGACTGCAACTAAAATGGTCGCAAATGTGACCAAAAATAAAAGATTGCGACAATAATTTAAAATCTAGTTGCCATTGGTTTCATCAGATATCATATTGTGAGTTATTGAATACATCTTTAGAGCACCAGTGTGTCTCGCGACACTTTTCACCCTTTCTGTTGATTATATGAGCT
This sequence comes from Xyrauchen texanus, assembly GCF_025860055.1. NCBI lineage: Eukaryota > Metazoa > Chordata > Actinopteri > Cypriniformes > Catostomidae > Xyrauchen > Xyrauchen texanus. The sequence goes on along the minus strand of NC_068278.1, from coordinate 51,602,203 downwards.
CGCTGGCTGCAAGCAACAACACACACAGCACGAGCCATAATGTACGATTCGCTGTCCCCTCAAAATAACAACGCACAGCCATTAATGTCTAAACTGCTGGCAACAAAAGTGAGTACACCCCTAAGTGAAAATGTCCAAATTGGGCCCAATTAGCCATTTTCCCTCCCCGGTGTTATGTGACTCATTAGTGTTACAAGGTCTCAGGTGTGAATGGGGAGCAGGTGTGTTAAATTTGGTGTCATCACTCTCACACTCCCTCTTACTGGTCACTGGAAGTTCAACATGGCACCTCATGGCAAAGAATTGTCTGAGGATCTGAAAAAAAGAATTTTTGCTCTACATAAAGATGGCCTAGGCTATAAGAAGATTGCCAAGACCCTGACACTGAGCTGCAGCACGGTGTCCAAGACCATACAGCGGTTTAACAGGACAGGTTCCACTCAGAACAGGCCTCGCCATGGTCGACCAAAGAAGTTGAGTGCACGTGCTCAGTGTCATATCCAGAGGTTGTCTTTAGGAAATAGACGTTTGAGTGCTGCCAGCATTGCTGCAGAGGTTGAAGGTGTGGGGGTCAGCCTGTCAGTGCTCAGACCATACACCACTGCATCAAATTGGTCTGCATGGCTGTCGTCCCAGAAGGAAGCCTCTTCTAAAGATGATGCACAAGAAAGCCCGCAAACAGTTTGCTGAAGACAAGCAGACTAAGGACATGGATTACTGGAACCATGTCCTGTGGTCTGATGAGACCAAGATAAACTTATTTGGTTCAGATGGTGTCAAGCGTGTGTGGCGGAAACCAGGTTAGGAGTACAAAGACAAGTGTGTCTTGCCTACAGTCAAGCATGGTGGTGGGAGTGTCATGTATGGGGCTGCATGAGTGCTGCCAGCACTGGGGAGCTACAGTTCATTGAGGGAACCATGAATGCCAACGTGTACTGTGACATAGTGAAGCAGAGCATGATCCCCTCCCTTCGGAGACTGGGCCGTAGGGCAGTATTCCAGCATGATAACGACCCCAAACACACCTCTAAGATGACCACTGCCTTGCCAAAGAAGCTGAGGGTGAAGGTGATGGACTGGCCAAGCATGTCTCCAGACCTAAACCCTATTGAGCATCTGTGGGGCATCCTCAAACGGAAGGTGGAGGAGCACAAGGTCTCTAACATCCACCAGCTCTGTGATGTCGTCATGGAGGAGTGGAAGAGGACTCCAGTGGCAACCTGTGAACTCCATGCCCAAGAGGGTTAAAGCAGTGCTAGAAAATTATGGTGGCCACACAAAATATTGACACTTTGGGGTGTACTCACTTTTTTTGCCAGCGGTTTAGACATTAATGGCTGTGTGTTTAGTTATTTTGAGGAGACAGTAAATTTACACTGTTATACAAGCTGTGCAAATGAAATTAACAGTTAGCTGCGACATAATGTATGATGCCCAAAGGCAAAGGGTGTCTTATTCATTGTGAAATTGTGTTTTCTTAATGACATGAATCACACTGAAGGCCTAGATTTTTAATGCACGGCACGCCACTGGAAGCAGATGTAATAAAACCATAAAAATAAAAATACAAATTCAATCTATAAAGACATTAATAAGACAATGTTTTTAAACATTCACAATTCTTTTGTGACAAGTCAAGTCTGAAGTCATTTTAGGTAGAGCCTGGAGTCGAGTCTGAACTCTATTAAAATGAGACTCGAGAGTCTCTAGCTCGAGTCCCCATCTCTGAGCTCTACACATACACAACACTCTCCTACATGTGACACAGACACACTGCAGAGTGTGTAAAAAACACGTGTACCCACATTGCAAGTAAACACCTGAGGAACCTCACTGCATATCTGTGGCTTGTCTCCAGGAAATGAGATTTTAATTGTCTCAGTCTTTTACTGGGCCTTGCAAGTCTGAACAGGATCTTCCCACCCCATTCATTCAAGGAAAAGGATCAAATTTTATTCCCTAACTCATCCTTATTTTCTTCATCTTTCTTTTTTCTAAAGACACGTTGTTCAGAACAAACAAGAAATTCTTGTATTATACTCAAGAAACTTTCAAAACATTCTTTCAAACATTGTTATGATACTGTAAAATTTCTGAAAGGTCTTGGATTATTTTGCCTGACTGCACACTTGATTCTGATTGTGTCCTCTCATTTGAAAAGGAAGTGAAGAGTTTAATTTAGAGTCAGTCATTTTGCTGTACAAACTTGGAAGATTCATAGGGTATTAGCTAGTCATTTGCTAAAAGCTAAAAATTAAGTCCTACAGCCTCAGTCATAAATCAATTGCTCTCTATCTATTTCCCTTTTTCTCTCTCTCTCTCTACACACATATAAATGTACAGTGTACACACATCCTAACAAAAAGCCACATGCATATGAATCCTCTCTGATACACACACACTTATGCTTTGTTGTTTTAAATGATCAATAATTTATGGTGGTGTGTAGTGTGAGCTGACAGGGGCAAGCCATACACTAAACACCGCAGTCAGAGAGAATCCCAGCCCCATAAATCACAGCTGTGCTGGACCACACCAAATTCACCACACACGCGCGCACACACACACACAAATATACATAAACACACATCAACTCAACTTCACACATAACGTACCTTCCCTCGTACCGTCTTGTAAGAAGAAAAGAGACAAATCATTTTTAAAAGCAATATAAAATAAACTGCCGTGTATGAGAACGCAGTGAATCTGCAAACAAACCCAAACACCTAAAAAACAACTGTAGTTAATGGTTATCTATCTTGTCCTTTCCCATAACTGATATAAACAAATGGTTTGACAGCACAAATCTCTCAATGTCTGATCCAGCAGAAATTTAAGAAAATGCCGAAAACCCCGAGAATTTTCTAGCAATTTGGAATGCCCAATTCCCAATGTGCTTTTAAGTCCTCATTGTCACGTAGTGATTTGCCTCAATCCAGTTGCCACCACGTCTGAGATTGTCAATCCACGCATCTTATCAAGTGGCTTGTTGAGCGCGTTGCCACGGAGACATAGTGTGTGTGGAGGCTTCACGGCATCTACGCTCATCTCACCACGCGCCCACTGAGAACGAACCACATTATAGCGACTACGAGGAGGTTACCCCATGTGACTCTACCCTCCCAAGCAACCGGGACAATTTGGTTGCTTAGGAGACCTGGCTGGAGTCACTCAGCACACCCTGGGATTCAAACTGGTGAACTAGAAAACTCCAGAGGTGGTAGCCAGCGTCTTTTTACCACTGATCAAATCCCACACTGTCTGTGCAACAGACATGAATGATACCTCAAATTGTGTGGGTTGTTAAGAAGAGGTGTGCTATTATGAACAAAGCAATCAGACTTATGATTTTCATCTGGCGAATGTTGACCCCCTGTGGTGGGGGATCTTTTGACTTAGACCAGTAAGTAACCACCCAGAACACCATAGCAACACACTAAACTGCATTGATTTTCCCTGCTAACCACCCAAAACACCCTACCATCATGACAGCAACATTTGCATGAGCAAGCAGCACTAGTGATGTCAGCTGCTGTGTTTATAGATTCTACACATACTCTCGGTTTAATCTAATCAGAAATCAACTCTATTTTGTAAATCTGTAATTTTGTAATGGAGTGGTGGTGGTGTAGTGGTCTAAGCACATAACTGGTAATCAGAAGGATGCTTGTTCGAGCCCCACAGCCACCACCATTGTGTCCTTGAGTAAGGCACTTAACTCCAGGTTGCTCCAGGGGGGTTGTCCCTGTAATAAGGGCACTGTAAGTTGCTTTGGATAAAAGCGTCTGCCAAATGCATAAATGTAAATGTAAAATGTAATTCATATCTCTGAGTGTTTACAGAACAGTACTTTGTCATCAGGGCCGGGAATCGTGGGATAGGCCCAGCAGACTGAAGGTGGGTTGGATGCCAAACTCTCCATCAGTGACTAATGAAAAAGCTGCAGTCAGCCTAATGATCACTCAGGGAAAGTAAATAGATGGATCCAAATCTCTGACTCCTAATTACAGCGCTTTCCTGTGGAACCCTCAGTGGACAAAAGCACCATCAATCCACACGTTTCATCTGTACGACGGGAAAAACATCAGTATAAAATGTCATTAGCTTAACATTCTTTATACAATTAATTATTTAACAAGCTGTACTGTGTAGATTCCGATATAGCAAAGGTGTTTGAGATGGTGTTGGGAGTAGGACTGAACGATTCCAGTTCTGATTCCTCTGAACGATTCTGATTCCTTAATGGTTCTATAAACCCTTTTTTTAGTACTTTTGAAATAAGAAATGCTATTCTTATTGGATTTACTGCCCCCAGACAGTCTGTTACCAAAAGTTGAAATCATGTCATATTGACAAGAACAGTTTCTTGCAAAAAGTGTTAGCTTTTTTAATGAAGATAGTTTATTCTTTTTTTTTTAAATACCACCAATAAAAACAAAACTCAATGTGCTTACACCAAAGTCTTTCTAACAAGTCCAATGGCGGCCATCTATGAAACACTCACGGGCACCTATTTATCTATGTAAACAAGCGGCATATAAGAGCAGTTCCTATCTACTTAAAAGGGGAAAAAGATCGAAATTTTCAAAATGGCTACTGAAGATTACAATCAAAGAACATATTTCAAATCAGCAGTAAAATATGACCACACAGGAATCAAAAATTAAGTCCGATATTAAAATCAGTGCAACACACGTTGTAAAAGGCGTGGGCATTGTCGATATGGCTTCGGGATATGAAATTAAATTCTTCCATCCAGCTGTTGTTAAATGTACATGTATATTTTGTTTTTATCACCGGAGCACCAGCTGAGCCTTCTCCTCCCCTCTACCAGTGATGCTTGATTTAACATCCCGCGTCTACTGCCTGCGCAGATATCAACAGCGCAAATGGGTTGTAGGTTGCCAGATTGTGGTCATAAATGATTTGTAATTTGTATGAGGTGCCGATTGTGTGAGTAGGATGCGTTTCATTCAAGATCTGGCAACTGGACCACCTTGGAATAATATATTGATGTGATTATTCATATAATGTGGTTTGGGCCATACAAATTACGGGAGTTTTTTTGGGAGAAATAACAAAACGGGAGATTCCCGGGAAAAAAGCAGTGCTCAGTTTTACAACTGATATTTAGACATCTAACGTAAGTTGAGCGTATTGGACACTTCAGTTTTTCAGATCTTTGGAATTGTTTTGTTAGATGAGTAATAAAGAGAAAAAGGTCCATTTATAAAAATAGTGGAAAATGACATCTGTTTTATAAAGCAACTCATTTGCAGTTAATTGTTATTTCTACCTCTTTCCAGTCACAGAGCAATTTATTTTGAGAGTTGTTTAAGTGAGAGAAGATCCTGTAACTTAGTGCAGTTTGGGGGAAATTGTAATGTTTAATAATTTATTTTATTATGAAAATAAACGCATCTTATCACGTGGCTTATCACGTGGTATTTCAAATATGTTGCGTTCACTAATTTCTAAGCAAAAGCAGTTAATAGCAACTTACCTTTAAGTTGCACATATTTCAGTAGAACTTGGCAAAGGGTCATTGTTTTGGTGTTGTTGTTCCTTGGCCTTAGAACTGGAACCCTAAACAAGCTGAGAGGAAGATGGCACATACCACCTTGGGGCAATCCACAAGGAGCCGGAGGATGTTAAAGGGATGACTGATAGTGTAAACTACATAGCAACCTACCAAGGTGGATTGATTTATACTCTCAACTGAAAATTCTGATTATTCCAGAAGTTACTGATGAACTCAAATGAGATGTTATAGTTTGAGGAGGCACAACATTAAGAATATTCACTTAACAGCTGGGATGCCTTTATTTCTAAAGCATTACATTTGTGCAAAACAGCAATTTTCTTACTATGTTCTTTTTTTGTCAGTTTACATGTTTGATATGTCTCATCTGGAGCAATTGGAACATAATAAATGTTTGTGAACCTGGGAAAATGTTGTGAACATCCAGTTATTTGATAGATTCTAATGAAAAGCTAATGCATACAGCAGGTAGCAATTAGTAATCTGAAACTAATGTATGACACACACACAAATCCCAGTTCCCATCAATTATAACATTTATTTAAATAATGTAAAATAAAAACATAATAGTAATGTGAACTCTTTCATTGGATTTATTTTAATGGAAAATGTAGGCCTACATGTAATTATAATACTTAAGTTTGGGTGTACTTTAAGTTTTGGGCATACACTCATGCGCATCTTCCACTACATGTTGCCATATCAGTAAAGTAAGCTGTTGATTCACTTCAGGGCTGGACTGGGAAGAGAAATCGGCCTGGGATTTTATATAATAACTGGCAGTTTGTGGTCCATTCTGCATAACGCGGAGGCTCATTTTTGCTTATCGCGGTTGCCAGTCTGTCCCTGTTTGACGCCAAAGTGTCGGCCCACTGGGAAAATGCCTGGTATGCAAGATTACCAGTCCAGCCCAGATTCACTTAAAAGAACAAGTTGAATAGTATTGCAGGAAACAATGTCTGAGTATTTAATATTTTTAACAGTATTAAACAGTTTTCTGTACACATCACTCGAAGAATGCCCAGAATGTACAGAACCGTTAACAGAACCACAAGTCATGAAAATCATTCAGTTCTGGCATTTTTTTTAAAAGTGGACCTGGTTCTTATTCAGCTCTCGGTTTACATTGGGGATTAACTAACTAAAAGTACTGACTCATAACTGAATTTTTTATTTTATTTTTTTTTTTAAACAGAGTAGCTTTTTAGGTAATTAGCAACTTTTCCCAGTGAGTAGCGGTGTAGCCTGACAAATGCTCCACTCTCTTTTATGGGGCTTTGGGAAGTTTGATTCATTTGAGTAAATCAGTTCATTCAAACAGTTAATTGAAATGAACTAGTTCAAAGGAGTCTGTGCAACGTCTGACAAGCTACAGTTTCATAGTAGCTTCGAAGACTGTTTAGAGAACATTTGATTAAACTGTTAAATGTATGAACAAATGTGTGTACAAGACATTGAGAGAGAGAGAGAGAGAGAGAGAGAGAGAGAGAGAGAGAGGTGATGCAAAACCAAACTAATCCCTGCTGTGGTGAGCGTGAAGACCATACAATACGTTTATGGAGGTGATGGAATTGCATTGTGCCGTCATAGCACACACGCACATACACATTTACATAGGACCCGCACTCATAAAAGCCACCTAATCCCGCTGCTTTGAGGGCAGAGAAAGTCAGGTGGCTGCCACCAACAAGTTAACGTCTAGAAAATGTATTGGATGAAAACATTCATATGTAAGAGTGTGTGTTTGTGTGTATGAGTGTATGGACAGCTGTATGGAAAGAAACCGCACACCTGGAGTTTGTGCAGGTCCTCATTACCAATGTGTTTTTCAACCTGAGTGATTTTGCTGACTCCTTCATTCAGGGCTCTCTCTTAAGCAGAGCCTTGTCTACGTTCACAAGGTGTATGTATTGTTAGCTTGTCTCAAAGCAGTCCACGGAACTTTGATGCACTTTGGGCAGCTGAAAGAACATGTCTGGACCAAAGCCTGTACACGCAACCAATCTGGCTCAGCTGTGTTTGCAGTGAGTGAGCGATTAGTCCTCACCCAGAAAAAGCCCCTTTTAATAGTCTATTTCACTATAAGAGTCTCTTAAACCACATTTTAGAAAACACGTAAAAAAAACTTTACTCTGCAAAGATAATGTACTCTGTATTAGAATGCTATATCATAAGTACAATAATAAAATAGTTACACGGCGAGGGCACAAAATATTCTCTACACAACAGGGATTCACTATTGTGATATTACTGTGATTATTTTGAAACATTTTGTGATTGAGATTTGAACTGAAGTGATTCCTTTTGACATAAATTTGGTCATTTTTTGTCCATTTTCTACTGCCAATAAAAGGACTTGAGCCCTCTTAAAAAAGAAACCTTTTCCACTTCAGCCACAAACAAATATTCAAAACATATTTGGAAATATGCAAAAGTAAAATAAAAATTAATCTGAAGTGCTTTAAATAGAATGCGCTCAGCGCACGGAAGCAAACGGAATGGAACTCGGAGCACATCTGTTACTCTGAGCACAAGATGGTGTTATGGAGAATACAACCACTCTAAAAAACACTGTAATAATGCACGAACACAATACAGACAGGAAAGAGCAGCACACCTAAACTTTGAAGTGAGCAGCGCGAGCAGACTATTTATTAATTTAATAGAATCACATCCCTTTAATAACTGCACGTTCATATCACGATTTCAGCCCTACTACACAAGAATGTGAACGCAAATGTAAGTGCAATTTCACACATTGTTTCTTTATGAAATGTGTCTGAACACAATTCACAATGCAACACAAGTACATTATGCATTCTCAGCATTGCCACAAGGGGCGCTAAAGACAATTATTTTACACTTGAAGCCTAAGCCTTTGCCCCAGGAGTACTAAGGTTTGTTTCATCATCGGTAACGCAGAAATACACATCAAATCCAATTAGCTAATTATTAAAAAAGCTCTACAATATGCCCCACCCAAACTTTCATTGTCAATAGAGCACAGCAGTCTGGGTTTGGGAGTAAAAATCCCTTAAATTTGTAATTTTATGAGGAATAACATTTTCCTTGATATTTTGACATACTATTAGTGGTCTTTCTATTATGAAAACTTACTGTAAATTTCAGAACTCAAAACATGATCCCCAATGCAATAAAAGCATTTATTGAAACAAAATTGCCAAAATGCCTCGTTCTATACCTCTGTATATTAGTGCTGTCACAAAAGGTACTTATTAATTCATGACCGCCTCTACAGCAACTACATCAACGCCTACTTTAAAATCATCACACCCATGGCCCCACTCACTGGTGCTCACTTCGTTAACAGAGAGACAGAGAGAATGACAAAAGTCCTGCTGTGGCCTCACTACTGAACACCAGATGAGACCCATCTGGAATATTTTGAATTATTTTTGTACATAAGCATGCCCTACACATATGTCTTTGACTGTTGTCATGTCTCTAGCATGCTTTTAAAAGACACTATTTCAAGTTTTAACTCTGAAGATAAGACGTGAAACGGGGTGCAAAATGAACATTTCATGGCCCCTTTAATTTTTTCTTAAATTATCTTAAACAACAAATTATAACATTTAAAGACAGACCTACTATAAGCTCTGAGGTTTTTAATCAATAGTAAATACTTCTGTTAAAACCATCAGTCTGCCTTATTTCAACATCATTTTTTTAAATTGTGTTTAATGGCAGAACTTCTGGTGAAGAACTACAGTACCCATGATGATATTAAAGAGAAAGATCCACCAATCAGAAAATCATGGCCAACATAGCATACATCAAAAGATGCATCAAATCTCTGCAGCAAGCAAATTTCTGAAATGTAGGATGGTAGAGGAAGTTATTTATATTCATTATATGAATGATTGGACAAATCAGTAATATTAATTGTAAACGTGCTACCTGATTGGTCGGAGAAACGATAACCCAACTCTAACACCACCCCTACTAACCCAATGAATGAGTCTTCACCTGCAATAATCTTCATTTGAAAAATCAATAGTTTTATATTTTTCTATAGTTTTTAATTTGATTGTGTCTTTAACAATTCTTAATGGGATTGTAGTTCATTCCCTCATTAAAGATGGTAAGTACGCAGTCTTGTTCATTTGTTTTTTCATCAGATATTCTGATATTCAAATCAAACTTTGCAATTCAGAGCTGGTTGGTCTAGTTCACAGCTTAGAGCTATTGTGAAGTATTTTATGAAAGCCCTCTCGAAGAAATGAAGATGGCTGAAGAAGTGGACGGGCACTTTTGTTCTCACATAACACTGCACGATTTCATGGGGACTTCAAGTGACCTCTTTTCATTGTGTTCCTTTAATATTGTTCATATTGTTTTTAAAATAGCTTTTAAAGTTCGTTTCACAGTAGCAGCTGCTTTTAAATTACAGAAATGTAAGATGTTACTGCTTTGAATAAATTAAAAAAAAACGTGAATGGCAATTTATTATTGGTGTTCAGCAAACAGCAGGAGTCAGTTATTTATGAATCAATCTTTTCTCTATGGTTTCTTTCTCTTTCATTGCCAGACGTTCTGTATATTTCCTACAAAATAAACACACTGCTTATTAGTGCCATATAAATCATCATCTTCCGCACTGACACTACGTGACAAACTTCATAACCTCAACCACACATGAAGCGGATGTAGCCAAAGGTGTTTTACCACAAAATTACTACAATTACAGTGCAGACTACAGCACCATCTGAGTTACAGAAAAAACTCAAGATCCACTTTGTAGCTTTACCAATATAATATATTTTCAACCCAGATCAGACAGCTCTTTATCATATGATTCAGCTTCTGTTTGCCTAATAAGAAAAAAATGGAAAAAGGATCTCCTGGTATCTGTTCAACTCCGGGCAGAAATGGTGCAGGTCGGCTGAATGGCTTTCTTTGACAACGAGATTTGAGGTTGGTCATATGCGTGTAATGATAAATGTTGTTTACTTTGGGTATACACATAACTGAGGCAGCAGGTAAGCGGAATGGAAATGATATACAAATGTGCTTAGCCATTGATTGCAAGTCATACATGCACATACTCATGCATCCACAATCACACTGAAGAGGGAATTCTAATTGTAACAGTTTTGCTTGTGTTTTGTCTGTGTCGATTTTCCAATTAAGGACAACCCCAAACTAAAGCTAAGTACTGTATAGCTTACTATAGTATGGTGTGGGCAGCAATGACCCAGACCTAGTCCTTTTCACCACTATGAAATTCCGAAATTTCTGCTGTATGGATAAAAAAAGGACAGCTCATTTTAAAACCCACCGCCCCGTTTAAAAGTATCCCACCCATTTTTCTTTTTTAGGAGACCTGGAAAGGCAGTTATGGGATTTAGGTCACTGAAATCACACAGTACCTCAGTCAGCACACTCCCCGGGAACCCCTTCACCAGGACCAGCACCCTCTTTACCCCCTCCTCTCACACTAGGAGTGGGGTACAAGGGTTCAATAGCTTCCACAGTTCACGCAGTGTTGGATGGAAGAGAGCGTATGCTTGTATCTGCTTGAGTGAAGCAGGTAATGGCTAATGTTCAGCTTACTGTATTCAGTATATACTGTATACTGCCTACAATTTTTAGGAAATAGTATTGGAAACAGTATGTAATGTTTCAAACCATTTTGTGCTTTATTTAGGGTTCCTAGTACATGACTTTTCAATTACTTTTCAAAGGTGTTTGTCATGACTGGATACAGATTTTTTTTAAATCATTTTGATTTAGACTAATTTGCTAATGAGTCTTTGAGACCGATTTGTGAACTGTTTCAACTAATTGAAAAGAACTGACTCGAAAGAACAATTCACTGACAAATCAAACATTACTATGGCTTTTGAGCTTGTTTCCTCTTCACAAAAAGAGCAATATTTAGCCAATTAAATATTTTAGAGCAAATGAAAACTAGAAATATATATATATTCATTATAGCAATTGCCATGCCTTTTTCATAACTTTTGAGATGTAATTAATTTCTATGACTTTTCCAGGCCTGGAAAACTGTTCTGATGTTTCCAGGTTTTCTGTAATGATGGGAGCCATATGACATATGAAGCTTCTAGTTTATTAGTTACACTAAAAATGGAAGGTCAAGTCTTTTGCATATCCTTTGTGGGATACATAATTCTATGCAGCAGGATACATAATTCTATTTGTTTGGCTCTTTTGGTTGAATACTGCACATTTTAGCAAATGCAGTAGTAATGTATGCATCTAAGCTCAGTATAAATACTGCATGCTGCTGTATATAGAATACCATTACAAACATACTGCATGATGTACATTATACTGTTTATTTTCAAGGAAATGTACAGAATGAAAGTGAAAGAAACAAAGAGACAGACTGACATGAAAAGATTCATTCAAACAAACTGACTAATGGTGTTTGCTGTACACCAGTACTAAATTACCATTTGTGGTTTTTATATTTTTAATTCAAGGCACTAACATCTTTCATTTCCGTAATTTAAAAGCAACTGCTACTGTGAAACAAACTTTAAAAGCTATTTTACAAACAATATGTTTAATGAACACAATGACCAAAAATTTATGTTGGTCATGAAGTATACATGAAATCGTGCAGTTTTTTACAGTACAACAGTGTCCGTCCCATAAGTTTTGTACGTGTGCTCACTATCACACTCCACATCTCTCTCTTTCACTTTAGCGCATCTTTGAGCTTAGCAGGAATAATATTGAGATTTCCTGTTTCCCACATAGACCAGTGGCCACAGGAAACCAATGAGTTGCCAGCCAGGGAGCTGCGGAGGACTTAGTAAATCATACTGCAGCCCAACACACACACATATGCACACACTTCACATAGCCCACTGTTTATTTGCGAGAACGATATTTCCCAGCTCTTTTGAGATATCATGAGACTGGTCAGTCCCTACAGATTGCAATAGTGGGTTTCTGGAAGTAAAAATATTACATGCTGCATTTATATTGTGTGAGAACGTCTCAGTTACAACTCTAACCTTAGTTCCCCGAACAGAGGGAATGAGACGCTGCGTCAGTAGCTGACGCTTTGGGAACTCCTCTCAGGACTGATGATCTCTAAAGCTCTTTAAAAATCACACACATTTTTTGGCAGATAACACATGATGCTTTAGTCAACCAAGGTTACAGTTCTAACCAAAAAGTTCCCTTTCAAGTCGGTCATTTCAACACTGCTTCATTGGCTGACGCTGTAGGAACTGCATACCACATGGCCGTGATTCACATGCACAAGGCAACACCTACCAACCAATAGGAAAGTTGAAAGGCATCAACATAGACCCCTTTCATATTAAAAAATTGGGAGGAAAGAGAAAACTTTAATAACCTTGTATGTTAGAAAATATAACAACAAAACTACATGCAGGGTACTGAAACATTATACAGAAATACTCACCCATGCCATGGCTGGGAAAGAGTACAGACATGTCAATGACCAACAGAATAATGTAATGCCTGTAACCAAAAGGTTAGCACACATTAAAAACATTATTGTTCATATAAGAAGAGTCAAAAGATGGCAGTTCACAAGACCAACAACCAATATAAAATGACACCAGCCCCCAGAGTAGTCAACACAGATAAATGAACTCTCTTTCACAACAAGGACATTGGAAGAGAGAAAATAAACATCCAAGTTATAAACCCTGGTAAAGGTATTGTGGGAAACCCAGAGTACAGCCAGACAGTTGTCCTCCAAGAACACACCCTTTGCCCAATCTCAGGAGAAAGCCATGCTCCTGGTCAAATGGGCCTTAACCCTCATGGGACACTTTACGCCCTGCAAACCGTAAGCAAGCGTAATGATGCTGACAACCCAGTGAGAAAGCCTTTGCTTGGAGATGGTCAAACACATTGTATGGCCTCCAAAGCAGACAAAGAGCTAATCTGTCAGCCTGAATTGGCTCATATGGTCAATGTATAAGCATAACACCCATACAGGGCAGAGCATGTGAAGTTTCTGTGCCATGACCGAATCCAATGGAGGAGGGGAGAAAGCATATAAGGTTACCACCTGAGCTCAAAAAGGAGTGGCAAAAACCTTAGGCACACAACCAGTTTGGGCCACTCCTGCGCAACCGACAGCACAGTATCCCTGTCCTCCAGGATTTTGCACAAAACTTGGTGGTGTGGCAAATGAAGGGGAGGGAATGCATACTTGCATTTCACTGGCCATTTGTAAACTAGGGCATCCAAGCCCAGCGGAGCCGGAGTCGTGAAGTACCTGAGGCGATGGTGTGGTCTCTGGGGACACAAACAGGTCTACCTGGGAATTCTCGAATACATCCCAAATACTCTGAACTGTGTAAGGGTAAAGTCTTCACACCCCCTGTGTGACACAGTAGCAAATCTGCTCCACATTTTAGGTGACTAGAGTCATCAGCTTACCCAGAAAGCAAACTGAGAGCCGAGCATTATGAATGTCATGCTCGCAATTAATACAATCGATCGCAGCGTTCCTTTGGAGAGCTGCATGAGTTTGGCAGAAGGAAAGAGGAGCGGCTTCGGCCGAGAGCAAAGCGTCATGAGTTTCATGTGTTCACAGTGAACGCAATCAGTATCAATGTGTGCCGCTTATATAAAGCATTGCTCTTACCCATCAGACAGAGGGATATATTGCTCACAAGATAAAGACTATTTACGAAATCTTAAAAAAGATGTTTTAAGCAAACGGCTCTTTTCTGTGCACAGACAGGGAGATAGAAAATAATCCACTTGCTGTTAAGGTGTGCAGATTTGTGGCGAGGATTTGGGCTCCAGAGCGCAAGAAATCTCATCATGAACCTGAAGAAACCCTGTCCGTGATGATGAGTGCATTGGGTTAGAGCATCAAGCTCCATTTGCCAATAGATTAGTGTGATTTTAAAGGGCTTCAGAGATTGTCACTCCTGACAGGAGTCCCATAGTATCAGCTAATAATACAGCATTGAAGTGACTGACTTGAAAGGGAACTATCATAATTACCAGAAGATAACTTGTAGTTTCTACTCAGAGTATAATTTGCAATAAAAAAAAATATTTGAAGTACTTCATGGTAAAGCACCAAAGACACTAAAAAGTGGGTGGTCATTTTTGCAGTCAATTGGGTTTATCACCCTGCCTGAAACCTGAACACAGCAGACTGCAAGAGAATAAATTACTCATATGTAACATAAATAAAATGGATGGAAGCAGAATAAAAAGTGGAGCGACATGAAGAAGGAGAATGCTTTAGAAAAAAAAAAGTCCACGTCTGTGTTTCTCACATGAGTGCCGAGGTTTAGTGACCTCAAGTGAATACAGACCCTGGGTGGGCTGTCTTACTCCCTCCCTGAGGTCCTATTATCCTGGAATATGAGAGAGAGAGAGCACGAGAGAGAAAGAGAGAGAGAGAGAGAGAGAGAGAGAGAGAGAGAAAGCAATGGCCGATTCTTTAAGCAGAGCACAGTGGCTAGACACTGGATCTCCATCTCACCTCCTAGCATTCCTCTAAGCTGTCTCGCTTATTACTGGAGAAAATTTATGGGGTCATTTATTTAACTGGATTTAAATGACATCGGTTCTGGTTGAGGAAGCTTCATGCAAACTCCAGGATCATGTGGGCTAGAGAAAACAGACGACCATATAAATCAGCAAGAAAGAGGGTAAGGTAGAGAGAGAAAAAAACACAGAGAGAGAAAGAGAGAGAGGGTGAGAGAGTGAGAGAGAAACAAAGATAATAACTATATGCAACACATTTCATTAGAGGTCCCAGCATCCCTTTTGTTCTAGTTGTATGTGGATGTAAAGAGTGTGTATATACGAGTATGACTAAATGCATGTGGGTCAATGGTGTGATGCTCATTTCTCATTTTTTTGCAGACAAATTGAATTCAAAAGTACATCAAAAATGCAATTCATACAAAAAAAATTACTTGACTACCTATGATGAACATATATGATAAAAAATTCATTTTGCAATTTCCGTCATTTTGAAAAATGTTCTGGGGTTTAAAGTAAAAAAATTTAAAAAGTGGAGTAAATGTTGGGAAACAGTTTAAAGCTGAAATTCTTGGAAAAAGGAAATATTGACGCAAGTATAGAATAATCTTTTATGTCTTTTTTTTTTTAAATAAACTTTTTTTAAATAATCAGTTAGACCATTTGTAAAAAATATATTTTTTTACATTGAAAAATATAAAAAAATATGTTTATTAATGATTGATTAACGTGTATTCAAGGTGGAAGGAATGTATGACTCCAGTGAGGCTTCCTAAGCAACCAATTGGCTCGGTTGCTAGGGTGGGTAGAGTCACGTTGGGTTAACCTCCTCGTGGTCACTATAATGTGGTTCTTGCTCTCGATGGGGCGCATTGTGAATTGTGCTTGGATGCCACAAAGAATAGGGTGAAGCCTCCACACCCGCTAGGTCTCCGAGGTAACGCGTTCAACAAGCCACATGATAAGATGCACGGATTGACTGTCTCAGACTCAGATTCATCCTCCACCACCTGGATAGAGGTGAATCAATACGCCACCCTAAAGACATAGTGTATTGGGAATTGGGGAGAAAATCCAAAAATAAATAAATAAATAAAAAGATGCAAGGAAAGTATTTTAATACCTTTAAATTGAGTTACACCTCTTTAAAAAAAGTCAAATGAAGATATATTTCAGATTCTGCACTATTTCTAGGTCACTAATCAAACTTGTGACATTGGCCATGTAGCTTCTTTGTACTTAAGGTCAGATTTACTTGCTTCCATGAAGCACACAAGATGCTCCTTGGAAAATTCTCAAATCATGCTGGATAACATGCATCAATCCATGCCAGCTCGACTGCATGTAGTCATAAAAGTGATATTGGACATACAAATACAAATAATGAAGAAATTCATGTAAATTTTTGTTGTCGGCTTTTCAATCAAGATTGTTATGCTGATAATATAATTTTGAATGGAATTGTAAAATTAGACAAAAAATGTCAATAAGAAAAACAATACATTTTGATTTTGAATGAATGGACCCCACTATATATTTAGCAAGTATGTGTGTATACCAGTGGCAGGCCGTGCATTTAAAGTCTAGGCCTTCAGTGTGATTCATGCCATTAAGAAAACACAATTTCACAATGAATAAGACACCCTATGTCTTTGGGCATCATACATTATGTCGCAGCTAACTAATAATTCCATTTGCCATTTTATAAACACGTCCACGCACGAAAGCCAGAACTTGAAACAACACTTAATACTCAAACAAGCCTAATTTTAACTGCAGCATGACAGTTTATGACATGAAAGTCTCCCGAACAGACATTCAAAATCATAATTTTTCATATGAATCTACAAAGGAGGTCTATAATATCTGGAAAAATCTATCTAATAATATTTCTGATTTAAATGTTGCTTGCAATACATTTCATTTCATCAGGGTACACGGTTCTGCTGCGTTCCATTCAAGTTGGATGTGGGATATTCCTATTTGATATCAGACCATAAATGCATTCCATTCCCTGGAATGCATTTACGCTGCAGCGCTAGCATTTGTGCTTCAGGTGTACGATTATCAAAAGACTTTATGTTTTATACACCTGTTTCTGCAGGCGTTTGTTAAACATGCTTTAATATCATGTAATGTGGAAACAATCTCATTTATCGATATTACTTAGGGTGATTGTTTATCATTTCCTTTGTATATCTCCCGGAGTGTCGACATGTTTGTGTGACATCATGCCCCTGCATCTCGGCAAAATCGGAGTTGAGAATTTCTGCACGAGCCTACAAGTTGTAATTCTGACTTAAAGATACATTCCATTTCACTTTTCCTTGTAGGAAGTTGTCAAATCCAACTTTGAGTGTAAAGGAATGCAGCACTACTTTTCAAAACTTGATCAGACACTGAATGCTCAAGCAGCCTAATTTACACTTAGAAAACTCCTGATGTTGCAATAACAATGGAAAAAGCACTTACCAATTTACTTGAAGTGAAAATCAGTCCTCCTTTCCTGTTTAATAAAATAAGCAATGTCATGCAGAACATCTTGTGTTTTTAAATTCATAAGGATCTCTTTCTCAATGGTAATACCAGCAGTGATGACAGTCGAATCGTCAGCAAGATCTCGCGCTCTTCGCTTTCAAATTACTTACATCACTTAAAGCATGATTGCGTCACTCAAGGCCAGCTAGAAGGCCTCAACCAGGACATATTTAACACCCATCCAGCACACTGGATGCTTTTGGCACCATTCAGAGTCTGTTTTGCATGAAAATGGTGCCAGACGGGCTGGTTTGAGCATTTCTGTAAGTGCAGATCTCCTGGGATTTTCATGCCT